>NC_083282.1:83828318-84161175 GCF_963506605.1 Zootoca vivipara | reverse complement strand
TTAAATACTATTAAATATCCTCTTTGATGTCAGGCAACCAAAACCTTACACAGAACTGTGGCCATGACTGGCCACCTTAGGAGGAGAATACACAATACGATACGATAGATGGACATAGCCTCCAAAGGGGAAGAAATGCTTGTTATCAGATTTGGTTATCTTAGCCACAGGATCTACAGCAAATTATTATTTTACGACTAAGAACAACTAAGGAACACATTAGGAACACAAATTAAGAGGCACGATTTAATTTTCTAGAATTCGTCTATTGAACAAAGGTTGGCTTCTGCTTAATCTCTCCCTGCTGCCATTTCTCATTTCTGTTCTTTTCCAACCCATTTCATGCCATTTTGTGATTGAACCAGAAGGTTTCTGGGCTCTTATCCCAGCTGATCCCAATGACTCAACTGTGTGTGACTTTGGGCAATTCGTAACAAATTTCCATGTGAGTGTCAAGGTCAACTCAGCCATGAAGCTGGATGAAATGCAGGGCCTTGTAGAAAGGCAAAAAATTGCATCAGAACGTAATCCCACTGTACTAAATATATGAAAACCAAGAAATAGCATCCTCTTGTTTTAATGTCATTAAAAGGCCAAAAGCACATGTCAAACACACACAAAGGCTTGCAGCTGTAGTTCAACCGTCTTTCTTGAGAACTCAATTCTGGAAGGGGTTGAGTGGGAGTGAAGAAGCCGCGGGAGGGAAGGGGTGTTTAATTATTTCCCCGCCCACAATTAGCTGGACTAAATTGCTTCCCCACAGCAGTTTTTCTCCCTGGGAAGTCTCAAATGCATGTATGAGAAGGAAAACGTGTTTGAAATCTTAGTGGGGGAGCCATTTCAGGGATGATTTGCAGTAGGAAACAGCAGGAAAATGGGTTAAGTACTTCCTCCTCATGCTGCTTCTCTGCTCTCAAACAGTCCCTTGCGAAGTGGACATTAAAGTTATGCCCATTTGCATGTAACATATAGTTTGATCCCTATTGACTCCTGCCTAAAACTAAACCATAAAGGATACAATTTGGATGTTCAAGGTCAAAAAGAAAAATCCCAAGGCCTTCCCTAAACTGCAATGGGAAGTTGCCTTGGCTTATATCAATGATCAAAACAATGTTTAATATCAGTATTGTCTACACTGGCCTTCTTCAACCTTTGTGCCCCAAATGATGTTAGAGTACAACTCCCACCATTCCTGAACATTGCCTAAGTTGATTGGGGATGATGAGATTTGGAGTCCAGCAATGAATGGAGACCCAAGAAGGTTCGCCAAACTTCAGGTTCTTTGGATAACAGTTTCAATTGAATTATAAGCTCTTTTCATGCAAAGCATGCTGCTGAGCTACAAACCCTCCAAAAAGAAATTATGCTTCATGTATCATAAAGTAACGTTGCCACAATTCAGAGAACTCCTTCCCTTTGAGCCCACGGCCACACCTTGAGACAATTAATGAGCCATAGCTTATAGAAGAGAGACACCAAATCTACTACAACATATTCCATTTCCATGTGGAAGCTGTAATACCTCGCACCTGCATAGTTCACAGTCAACATTGCCACACGGTTGAATTCAGAGCTGGCATGGGAAGCCTTCCATCTGATCAGCCCCTGCCACATCAAATTGTTTACAAACGCTCGTGATTCCATGTGGAGTCAAACATGAGCCAAAGCATTGTTTGGAAGTCCACATGGGCAGGACAAGACGGCCTAAGTAGAGCCCTGATGAATCATCTGTAATAAGAATGCGACTGTGGCTACATTCACATCATACCTTTAAAGCACCATGATGCCACTTTAAACAGTCATGGCTTCCCCCAAAGAATTCTGGGAGCTGTAGTTTGTTAAGGGTGCCAAAAGTTGGTAGGAAGCTGCTGTTCACTTCCCAGAGCTACAATTCTCAGAGTTCCGAGCTGCATTTCAGTGGTAAAGCACAAGCATCCAGCAATTACTTGGCCTCTCCCTTATGATATACAGTCATACCTCGGTTTAAGTACGCTTCGGTTTGAGTGCTTTCAGTTTAAGTACTCCGCGGACCCGTCTGGAACAGATTAATCCACTTTCCATTACTTTCCATGGGAAAGTTTGCTTCAGGTTAAGTACAGACTTAACCGGAACCAATTGTGTACTTAAACTGAGGCATCACTGTAGTGAGTTAGGAACAGCAGAACCTGCCTTTATACCAAGTCAGACCAGAGATTCTAGGTCCATCTAGGTCAGGGGTGTCAAACTCAAATTCATCGGGGGCCGCATCAGCAGTTTGGTCACCCTCAAAGGGCCGGTTGTGTCTGTAGGACTATGTGTCCACTCACTCTTTATTATCATAAATTATTGTCACTGCATTCAATTATTACTGTTTTTTGTAATAATGTAAGCTCATTCCTGCCCCCACGCGGATCACATTCCTGCGTCGTGGCGCGTGTGTGGGAGGGGATGTAAACGAGGGAAATTTGAACAAAAGGTGGGGATCGACGGCTTCCGGGGGGGGGGGGGCTCAACTAAACCTTCGGCAGGAAGGAGAAAGCCACTGCTGGGATTAAAAACCTGCAGATGGAAAGAGGGCTTCCCTCTCCCGCCATGCGCACACCCAAACCCCGCTAGGCAGGATGCCACACGCTGCAACCCACCCCATGCTTTGGAGAGGGGCAGGAACATGCGGTGCAGCGCCAACTCCCTGCTTTGCTTTTGCATCCTCCCTCCTCAGCGCCAGAGTCCCTTCCCCTCGCGCTGAGGGAGGGCAGCGGATTTCCTGAGGAGGAAGGCGGCGGCAGCCCCAGCGGACGTGCATCTTCGCCTCAGAGCTGCTCTTCCCCCCACCTGCGCTGTTGTCGTCTTCGCCGCCGCCTCTCCCTACCGGGACTGCAGGCAGAGGAGGCTTGAAAACCTCCCCCCCCAAATCCCCCTCCCACCTACTCAAACCGCGAGGCGACTCCATCTGGAGCCCTACATCACGAGGGGCTGAGAGGAGGCGGCGGCAGAGCGGGAAGAGCAGGAACCCGTGCCGTCGCCGCCGCCTCCCTCCCGGCCGCCCCCCGGGAGCAGCTCCGCCGGAACTGAGAAGCCAAAGGGCGGCTCGGGGGTGGGGGGCAGAGCAAAAGCCAGACACCCTCCCGAGTGTCTATGAGGAGAAAACGGGGGAAGAGGGAAGAGAAACCCGGCTCCATCAAGAGAACGGCTGTTGCGCTTCACCTACTTCCCCCTCAGGCTCACTCTGCGTCCCTTTCGCCCGCTCGCTCGCCCACCTCCCGGATGCAGCCGAGGAGAGGAAGGGAAGCAGCGGGAGGCGGCTCCCCAGTGCCGCCTCACTTGCTCTCGGAGACAACAGCAAAGCCCGCCAAAAAAAATCCAGCGCTGCTCTGTCCCGGCACCAACTTTGCCAGCGGCGCCTGTAGGGCTTTCCTACCTCCTCGGTGGGCTTCCTCCTCCTCCTCCTCCTGCATCTCACTTCCCCGTCTGGCCGCTGTGCCACCGCCTCCCTCAGCCTCATTCGAAATTGAAATTCCCTGGCCAAGGCTGTCAGCGCGGCTCCAGCGCCCCGGCCTCCGCCTGCAGCCCCGCCCCGGGTTTTGACCCTCGGCCAATCGCAGGCTCCAGAACTACTGTCAGCGGTTAGTGTCGGCGGCGGCTATGTGTTTGACACCCATGATCTAGGTCCATGTCATCTACACTGACTGGCAATGGCTCTCCAGAGTTTCAGACAGGATTCTTTTCCTGTTCTGCCTGGAGATGCCAGGGATTGAAGCTGGGACCATCTAGGGCTCTTCACCAGAAGGTTATGTTTTCGTACAGGGGCTGAGGGGGGACCAAGAGCCTCTGCTGAAGTTGTAATCACTGGCTGAGGTCAGGACTGTATTGTGATCATCAATGTCACGCACCAGGAGGGAACATGGGGGAAATTACCATGACAAAATGCAAAGGCTGAACAAAGCGAAGCAGAATGTTTTGAATTTTAAAGCTATTGTATGGGACAAATACTTTTCTTTAAATTAAAAAAGGGAGCCTGGTTCAGAGAATAAAATTGAAATGGTATTGGAGATAAAAGAGCATAAGAATATCTGAACAAGCGAACAAGGTCCTCACCCGCAGCCTGTTTTCAACAGCAGCTGGCTAGAAGCTACAGTGAAGCTAGAAAGCATCAGTTCTCAACTATTGTTCGTCCCCCAGCTTTCGGTACTCAGATAGACTGCTGCTGAACATGGAACTTCAATTTAGCTGCCAAGCATAATTGCTTTTCAGAGTCCTATCCTCAATAAATCTGTCCAGTCCTTAAAAAAATAAAATACCTAAGTTTGTGATCTTCAACACGTTCTTTCAGTCAGTTGGGCCTATGCCAAATCACATTTTTCTTCTTCTTTTTGGTCTGCGCTGGCCCTTCTGCCATAGGAACACAAGAACTGCCTTACTCTGAGTCAGACCATTGGTCTAATCATCCCTGTAGCTCATTATTGTCTACCTGCCTATCCAGGATTTCTGTCAGGAGTTCATCCCAGTTCTACCCAGGGATTGAACCCACGCATGCAAAACAGGCGCTTTACCACTGAGATTGCTACTCAATTCCATTAGCCCCCCCCCCCAATTCTTGTCTTAATGTTGTTACCGTTCATTGCTTTTATGCTTCACCTTCTCCAAGAGGAGTCTCAGGTCAGTTTAACAGCCCTAATTAAAACCTCTCAAAACAGCCGCACATTCTACACAACCAAAAAAATCAATTGAAATCACAGTGAAACAGCACCAGCTTTAGAAAACAGTAGCAGAACACGACATACTCTCTCTCTCGCTGCACCGAACACTTAGCCACCAGGTGCCTGGCAAAATAAGTATGTTTCTAGGCAATGTCAAGATGTCACCAGGGCGAGACAACCTGATCTCAGCTGGCAAAGACAGGGAGTCACCACCGAGAAGGCCCCGTTCTGCCCCATTGCCCACTTTTCAACATAAAACCACAATTAAATCATGAAATATACCAGTAACTCGAAGCACAAACATATGCGACGGAGAGCCTGCTGAGTCAAGCCAAGGACCCATCTAGACTAGCATCCTGTTCACGCAGTGGCCAAGCAAGTGCTCACAGGATGTCCGCAAGCAGGAGTGAAGCACAACAGCACTCTTCCTACTTGTGATTTCCAGCAACTGGGAAAATCAGATAATTTCAAAGGCTGTTGTGAGCAGATGCGTCTTTATCTGGCACTTGGAAGGCATCAGAGAAAGTGATAAGTGGACTTCCCCAGAGAGGGTGTTCCACATACAGGGCTCTAGGGGAAAGAAGGGCACTTATTGCATTACTGCCCCATAGACCATTGCCATCAATGGGACCATGAGCAATTGTGTGCCCTACATTTACACACACTCAAGCACCCTATAGGTAAGAAAGGTACTTTCAGTCTTCAGTTATTTTGACTGGCCATTTTTGTTCTTTCTCCAGATACTTTTGAAGATGGAAGGAACAGAACTGTATGCAACTATTGCTCCCTTTGTTCCAACAGTTGCAAGTATTCTTTTATCATCAAGTCAACGTATCTGCTAATGAGGAACTTGGGTAAGCAAAGCAGGATGTGTTGCAGCAGACAATACAGTCCTCATGGTGTGGGCACACAAGAGAGGTCTAACCCCCTACTACTAGCGTCTCAATCTGCACTTTGAAACAGAATTCTTTTAAGGAAGTCTTGAGCTCCAATGAGATGAACGCAGCCTCCACAGAAGGAGCATGTGGTTGATCGCACTCATTAATTTACATGGGATTTTACTGATTTCATGTTATATTAGATGGATGGCAGAATGCAAGCCTCTCCTGAAATTACAGAACACTGCAAAATTGCTTGAGTGTAAATCCTATTGACCTCAGTGTATGAACTCTTAAACAGAGGTGTGAAGGGTTGTATTCTTAGTCAATTTCCCAATAAGCCTATGCAAATCACAGAAATTACGGAAGAGAAGACAAAACCAGCATTTGTATAATGATATTCATTCATAATTTATTGTGAATCGTTGTTTGAAGTTATGTGTGTTTTATTCCGTATATTATGGGGTGTTGCTTGTTGCTTTATTGTTTTGATCACAGATGCCTAGAGTTGGTTTAAACATCATTTTCTTTAGGGAAAGCAACACAAAATAAGTTAATATTTTGCTGCAAAAAATGATGTTCCTCCAGGCAAATTAAAAAAAATGCATTTCCTCAAACAGATCTGTCATTTTAAAAAGAAAAAAAATCACACACACAGCCTATCTGTTTGCCGGCCTGCCAACACTGCTTTTCATTACCTAGAAACAGGCAAGAAGTGAGTGAAATTGAAATTAAGGGAATGTATGATTTCTGAAGCCTTCAGATGTGAAAGCACACAAATGAACATTCCTCTTATTCAGACACTATTGTCCCTTAGGGGAAAAGGCTAGCACTTTGTGCTAGTGACAGCCTTTGTTCCCATGACCTGGGATATAGCAGCGTGGTTAGGCAGGAAAGATTCATCAGCTGTTCTCATTATTCCCTTTAAAAAATCTGTTTCCAGAGCAACAAGGATCCTCAATTATTAGACTGTGTAAAATGAAGCTTAAAGCCACTCAGTCCTCATTATTAACATGTTTGCATATTCTGACAGGCGGTGCCATCAGACAGATGGAATGACCATCGTGAAAAGGAGAGGACAAAATAAGGGAGAACGACTCTAGCTTGTGGTTTAAAACACTGTTTTGGAAACAGGTCATCATCTCAGATATCAGGACAGGTCTATAGCTGAAACCTTGGCTTGGTGGGTGAGGGGGGAGATGGCAAAAAGAGGTCTAGGAGGGGATTTAATTGCATTTTTATGTAGGGGGGGGAGAGATGTTGTCTTAATGAGACACACTTGCTTTTAAAGCAGGTTTCCTATTAATTTACTTTTCCTGGAAGTAAATTGCACAATACCCCCCAAAAAGCAACCTCTCAGCCAGTTTAAAGATTCAGAATATAAAGTTACTCATTAATTAAGGCAGTGGGGTAGACTATAAAATTGTGAGGGCAGGAATGTGTGTGTGTGTTGAGGAGAGTATACTCAGAACACAACTAGGGTATATTAAGTGAAGGGGCATATTCTGATATTTTTGTTTCGTTTTGGGGGGGTCTGTGTCAAAGTCAGTGCCCCCTCCCACATATCTCTTAGTTACAGACTTCCATGGGAGATTTTTCTGAAGCCTACAATGGAACAGTCACTGCCCCTGTTGTGTTCAATCAAGACCCTAAGTCAACATCTCTTGCACAAAGAGCCCATGACACTCAACCGTAGCTCCTTGTTTATATCGGTCTGTTGGATCCTGGGCTCCCCATCCAGCTGATTGTCATCTGAATTCTCCTGCCACGAAAGCACCCTGTCAAGTTTGGTCCCGTTTTGTTGTGTGCGCATGTGTTTAATTTCACACTGGCCACAGGAAACGGCTCCCTTCCCAGAACCAACTGTTCTCGCAATTAACCCACCACCGCACACACACAAAATCCCGAACACAATGCTTTGCTGTTGCCGCTGCTGTACTCCTTTGAGAACCCCAATGTGTGAGTCACTGCTAGAAAGATTTTGCAATTCAGTGGAAATAGTTTTATGCTTCAAAAGGAGAAAGTGAAGGGGAGGACTCGTTGGTGGGTGAAACCCTTCTTCTCTCACACTTATAAATAGAAAAAATGGGGTTGCAAACGCCAGGCTTCCCCACCCGCCACTTCCAACCTCTTTCTCTCTCTTTTTCAACACTCGCTGTGCTTCCTACTTCTTGGTGTGTTCCGAAAATTGCTTTCTTGATGGGGTGGTGACTTAATTATTACTCTGCTTCTTCCATCTCCATGGTGACCTCTCATGCCAACAGCCTATCCCCTCCCACTTTAGGAGGCATCCTTCTCTTTCTTTCTGTTGCAAGGGGCAAGTCAGGCACATGCCCAAGCTTCGGTTAAATTGCCCAGGTAAATTAGGCCAACAAAGATCAGCAACCCAGCTTCGTCCTGACTGTTCTCACACGGAGCAGGCAGTCTTGATTTTAGCCGTTTTATTTTCAGTGCGTTTGCATGTCTGTAGATTGAGAGGAGTGGGATGGGCTGGATGTCGTGTGGGGTGAGAGGGAGACAACGGAGCTTAGGCAACTTTCCAGAATAAAGCAGCTCTTTCCCCTCTTTGGATAGAGCACCCTTCTCCAATGATGGCAGAAGGGAGAAGCCAGTCTCTTCCAATTGCAGGTAAAAAAAAAAGCAGAGTGAACTAATATTATTGACTAGCATCTTCCCAGGCAGGTGAACAGCAGCAGGTAACTGTCAGCCAGGTGGAGCCTGAGATCACCGGTTCTGAGTTTTTACTGCCTGAGAGGCCCAGCCATGACTGCTTGCCCTCTGGTGCAGAACTCATGCAGTTAGAAATCTGGTCTCTCTGCCAATGGCTTCCTGAGCTGCCTTGGGCATGTCCCTTTCTTTCTGCTTCGCTTCATCATTTGTGAATAAGACAGCCTGTTTCAAGGAGGAAGGGGTACTGAGACACAACAGAATATCCAAGGCTAAGGAAGCCTGCTGCCCAGTAAGAGGGTGGCTGAAAATTTTCTGGGAAGAAGCTCAAAGAATCCTGGCTCTTTCCCCCTTGCGCTCCTCTGAAATGCTTCCTTCAGCTGGCACAGCGGAGCGTTGCCCTTCCGAAGGGCCAGGATGGGGGAGACTGCTCTCATGTAATCCTATTTACAGCTAAGCCACTGCATCATTTCAGGACTTACTGCAGAGAATATGTTCCTAATTTCCTTCTGCCCTCCCTTCTCTGACAGGCTTATTGCCAGATTGGCAGATGCGAAGACACATAGACACACACCCATTCCCGATCTGTTTCTCTCTCCCTCTCTCCCCCTCTGCCTCTACGACTCTCTCCCATTCCTCACCACCCAGCCCACATCTTCTGCTATACTGGGGGGAAGAGAGAAAGTCCCGCTTGCATTTTTACCTTGCTGCTCCTCAGCTTCAGTCCCGGCGGTGTCTCCGAGGATGCTGGGGTCGCTTTGTGACCTGCCTCTGGGGAGAAAACAGCCAGTTCCTTCTTCTGATGCAGCCATGAGGGGGTGGGGAAGGGAGGGGAGGGGTGGGGAGGGGGAGGGAGAGCAGATCTCAGAGGCCGGAGGAGGAGGAGGAAGAGGAGGAGGGGGGAGAGGCGCTCATGAAACCGGAGGCAGCCCAAGGTCACGACGGGTAAGGGGGTGACCCGGTGGTGGTGGTGGTGCAGAGCGCGCCTCTCTTTTCAGCCGGGGAGTCCCAGCAGCGGGAGCATGTTGGCAACCAGCCTCCTCCTGCAAGCGCCCCGATGCCAAGCAGTCCGCTGGCACCATCCAGATGCAGGGATGGGCGCCCCTCCCAGCGCCTGGGGGCTCCTAGGGCTCGGCGGGGCGCTGCAGAAGTTTCTTCCTGGGCATCTTCTCCTCCGAGTGGCGAAGGCTGGCTTCACGCTGCCTTGGTCAGAAGGAAGGCAAGGGGGATGGATGGCAGGTGAGGTGAAGGGAGGAGGTCGGAGTGAGCCAAGTCCTAGGCTCAGGAGGAGTCCCTTCCCATATTACGGCCAGGCAGAGGAGAAAAGGCAGGCGAAAATAAAATAAAGCACGCGCACCCACCCTCCTGGAACTGCTTGCTTGCTGCTGCTTCTTCGCGCATCTGTTGGGAAACAGAGGGATTCTCCCATCATGCCCTGCGAGAGTAGGTGTGACATCACCGGGGATGGGGGGAGAAGGAGAAGGGGGGAGGAAGGAGGAGGAGGAGGGGTCGTGGGTGGGAGAGAGCTTACCTGCACTGCACAAAAGAGGAGGAAGGAAGGAAAGGAATGGAGAGCAGCAGGTGTGCGCGAGAGGCGGAGGCCTCCTGCCTTCTCCGACCTGACACCTTCACACGCCGCAGACGAGGTGGGAGAGGCGAGGCGAGACGAGGCTGGTGGAGATCCCGGTGGCAAGACGCAAGAGCAGCTTGCGCTTCAGACTTCATGGCACACGCACGTTCCGGCACACATAGACGCGGTGCGGGCCATGCGTTTCCCTTGCCTCTAGACTTTTTCTAGCCCCAGGCCGGGGGTGAGGAGAGGCTACACGGTGGAAAGCAGGTGTGTGTGTGTGTGTGTGTGTGTGTGTGTGTGTGTGTGTGTGTGTGTGTGTGTGTGTGTAAGGATCCTGTGGAACTGGGAAAGAAGAGATGTCTAGCATCCAGAGAGCTTCCTGATACCGAGTCAAACCGAGAAGCTCAGTATTGCCTATCAGTGAGTGACAGCTGCTGTCCAGTTTTTCAGGCAGTTTTTCAGGCAGGAATCTGATCAGCTGGTTAAAGTGTGGTGCTGACAATGCCAATGTTGCAGGTTTGCTCCAGCTGCATTGCAGGGGGTTGGACTAGATGATCCTCGGGGTCCCTTCCAACTCTATGATTCTGTGACCAGTTACCAGGTAACCAGCTACTTCCTCCTATGATCAGTCTCTCCCAACCCTACCTGGATATGCTGGGGTGGTGGTGGTTGAATTTGGGACCTACTGTGTTCAAGGCAGAGACGCTCATTTGCTGGACCAAGACCCTTCCGAATCTGCAAACCCATCTTTTTTCTCATCCACTCCTCAGAATGGTGGAAACACTTGGGAAAGCCTATCCTCTTTCTCACACACTTATTGATTGACTGGCTGGCTGATTGATAGGCTTACATATAATAAGCTTGGTGGTGAACATGGCACATGACATCCATAAAAGCAGCATCAATATACTCATTCAACATGCAGCACATAATCATGGTCACTGTGTATTGCTGACCGCATGTATACTGTTTGGGTGCTTGAGCTAGACCAGGGGTCAGCAACCTTTTTCAGCCATGGGCCAGTCCCCCATCCCTTAGAGCATGTGGTGGGCCGGACTATTTTTTTTGGGGGGGGGGAATGAACGAATTCCTATGCCCCACAAATAAACCAGAGATGCATTTTAAATAAAAGGACACATTCTACTCATGTAAAAACACACTGATTCCCGGACCATCCACGGGCCGGACTGAGAGGAAGATTGGGCCGCATCCAGCCCACAGGCCTTAGGTTGCCTACCCCTGAGCTAGACATCAGGAAAGGTCTGTGTGAACAGAAGTGATTCAAGCAGGAGCCTGAAACAGCTTAGCCATAGTGCTTGCATAATAGTATTATGGTAGGCAAGGAGTTTTGCTCCCCAGGCAGAGATGCACCCAACACTCTTTGTCTTGTAGAAGCAAAGCGAATATTTATTTGTGTGTTATTCTTTCAGAATTTATGAACCAATCTGCATTCAAAGAATATCATAGTGGTGTGTCAAAGGAGGATATAAAACCTAATGCAAGTCCATACCACAATGTTAAAAATGTGACACCACAAAGAGTTAAAAGCTGCAGAAAGAAAATGGACTTAGGCTGCAGAAGTAAGTTCCACTGAATTGAATGGGACTTACTGGCAGATAAGTGAACTGGGGAGTAGGATTGCAACGTAATTCAGGAAGGCTTGGAACAAAAGGGTAGTTTTCAACGAACATCGAAAACATAACCATTTCAGGGCTTGGTTCACTTCAAGTCACAGCATGCTTTCCTGCAATTGTGTTGTGGTGCCATCAACAGAACTTCATCCACAGATCTAAGCAACCAGGGAGTGAGGCAGAGGGGAAAGCAGCTTCTCGGATACCCTGGTTCAGAACCATGTGAGGTTTCATGCATTGTCAGCAGAACCTTTTGTCTAGCCCAGTAGCAAATTGGCAGCCTGTGCAATGCTTTCAGCTGATCCTGAGAACAACTGTGCAGTTGCATTTTGCAGTAGTTGCAGGATCCAAAACAAATTGAAGGGCAGCCTTGTGCAAAAGAAACTGGAAGTTATCGATGGGTAGACTGCTGTGGCCAAGCCGTCCTGGTCCAGGCACCCTCCAGCTGAATGTAAAGATGGGGCTGGTTGGCCACTATGAGAACAGGGGGCTGGATTAGATGGGCCATTGGCCTGATCCAGCAGGCTCTTCTTATGTTCTTATATATACTGAGTAAGCGGTTCCCTCAAGTAAGCTGCTTCCAAGCTGTTATATCAGGCCTTGCAGGGCACAACACAGCTTTGCAATTCCCTCTCTACTTCCTGGTTACCGTATATCATTCCACAAGAAGTCTGCGAACGCAGTTATAAATAATAATAATACTATTTTTTAATTTATACCCCACCCTTCCCAGTTTAGAAACCGGGCTCAGGGCAGCTAACAACAAATATAAAACATTGACTAAAAATGACTTTAAAAACAGCTTTAAAACAGCATAACATACAACATCAATGTAGCATCGCCAGGGCTAACTGGCAAGTTAGTCCTGCTAAGGCCAGCAAGGAGACCAGGGAAGAGTTTTAATGTGGGGACACAGAAGGGTTTCTTCATAAAAAAAGGGAAGGGAAAAAGGAATGGGGGATCAGGCTAAATTAAAGGCCAGGCAGAATAACTCTGTCTTACAGGCCCTGCAGAAGGAGATCAAGTCCCGCAGGGCCCTAGTCTCATGAGACAGAGCATTCCACCAGGTCGGTGCCATCACTGAAAAGGCCCTGGCCCTTGTGGAGTTGGCCATGCACCACCACCATGGGTGCCAAGTTTTCCCTTTTCTCGTGAGGAAGCCTATTCAGCATAAGGGAAAATCCCTTTAAAAAAGGGATAACTTGGCAGCTATGGCACCACCATGGGTGCTTTAGTTGAGATTCCTGCATTGCAGGGGGTTGGACTAGTTGATCCTTGGAGTCCCTTCCAACTCTACAGTTCTATGATCTATGATTTTTTGAAGAGCTGTGGGCCTCCTGGTGCTGTGGGAGTCGTTGTTGTTGTTGTTGTTGTTGTTGTTCCAACTGGTGGAGGCTACAGTGTCAGGAATGTTATTTGCCCAAAAATGGAAAGAAGAAGAAGTCCCCACAAAAGAAGAATGGATTCAAAAACTCATGGAATATGCAGAAATGGCAAAACTAACCAGAAAAATAAGAAATCAAGATACCAAACTTTTTAATAAAAGAATGGAAATGGTTTATTGAATATCTACAAACAAACTGTAAACAGATAAGAACATAAGCAGAATTATTGCAATAACCTGCAGTTTTGTAAGAGTATATATTTAAAGTAAATGAACAAATGAATAAGTTCAGTTAATTTAGGAAATGTAAAAAAAAATAAAAAAATAAGGAACCACAGAAAGAGAAGGAAGGAGTTTCGAAATGTTAGAACGATTGTAAAACTATTGAAATGTATATAACTGAAAATCATAAAAACATTTTTAAAAAAAGAAAAAAGGAAAATACTGAGCTAGATGGACCAATGATCTGATTTAGTATAAGGCAGTTCCTGTGCAAAGCATTAAGTTCAATCTCTGGCATGTCGTGCTCAAATTATCACAGGTAGCAGCTGTGGAAAAGATCCCTTGTGAATGCCCAGGACAGCTGATATTGGCCAGTACAAACAAGACTGGGCTAGATGGACCTATGACAACTTCATTTGCCATGATAACAATAGCTTTGAAAGATCTTATCTTGGCTTAAAGAAAAGGGAGGAATTTAGTGCAATGCTGTAGGAATCGTTCTGTCAGTACAAGTATTCAGCTTGCCAAACAGAATGACACCCCCCCCCCAGGATCAGGAGAAGTGATTGGGGGGGGGGGTTGCCGGGTGTGGAAGGAGGGGGAAGCCAGTTTGCAATCAGGTGGCCCATTTGGGTCTCTCCATTCAGACACATGCCAGGTGTGATAGTTGTATGTTTTTCAGTGATGTAGTGCATAAAAATGCAAAAACAAATGAGCGTTCAAACACACAAAATTTACAGAACATATGCAATTTGCTTGTAAAACAGCAAGAAATATCTTTTTTAGTTGTTTAAATTTCTATTTTAAGAGGCAAGACCGTGTTGGCCATTTGAAAATGTTTTCTTTGGAACAAAAGGAAGCAATGAGTCATGTCTGATCGTCTAGCTTCTGTGAGTCAGCGGGCTTGCTCTTTTCCGTGAGTCAGCAGAACTTTAAAGTGCCTCGTTTGTGTTACTCAGCAAGTGCTGTGTGACCTCTGACCAGTATTCTAATCTTCTGTGCTATTTTTCTTTTCCCTTTGAAAGGCAAAATCAGTGCAGGAAGAACTACCAGACAACAATAACAACTTCATTTTGATGAGTATTTAAAAAATTCTTCTTTTTCCTCCAGGACTGTATTCTTGGATCACAGGATCACTGAGTTGAAGGTGACTTGTAGAGGTCATCTGGTGTGTGAAAGTCCTTGGGTCTATGCTCAGTTTCTCTTCTCTGAACAAAACATGCTCTGTTCCTTCATCTTGTCTTCAGAGGACAACTTGTCTTCATTAATACTGTTGTGGATTTGTGTTATGGTGGCAGGCAATCACTCCTGGTTTTTATTCCAAGAACTCTCCTATTTTAGAAAGAGAGGCACGTTCATTTTTTATTTTATTTTTTGCATTTGTGTTTATTTTTTGTTGCGAAATGCACTGGGAAGAGAAAGAAAAGTATTCACATTAACAATAGGAAAATTACAACAATCCAAATTCAAATATACATACTAATATATGTCCAATTAGTTATCAATGCGAGATTTGACACATGTGTCGAATGCAGAATGGGAAGTGAGCTCTTCAGATCACTGAGTAATGAATGGGAGGTGTTCATCGTTCCAGCCTTGAAATATAAGTCTTCATGCAACCTCAAAGGATCCAGTTTCACTGCCCATCTGTTAGTCCCCACATCACAGGAATATAATTTAGATGCACATGGACAACTGAAAATGTCAAGGCTTTTTCCAAAGCAAAGTCAATACGAACAACAAACCATGTTTAGCTTATATCTCAGCACATGAATTAATTGCACATTCTTCCCTTGAGTACAATCCAGATTCCTGCATCCTCTCCTTCTCTTCCCCTATAAATAGGCCAAACACGAGCATCCTGTACCCGTTTTCAGCTGCTGGAACCCAAGTGTGCTCGGTTAATCCACCCTCCCATTTCTGCGGCCATGAAGTTATTTGGTGGCTGCGGCTGTAGCTGCAACCTGCCATTTTAAATTCCCCGCTGTGCCAGTAACTAAAATGGCAATGAGCTCACTGTTACCTGCTGCAGGTTGCAGGCCTGGTGCCCTCTATCAGTAAGATCACTGAGAGACCCAATGGTGTTAAGAGCTCATTGCCAGAAGGGTCCAACACATGGCATTTTGCTGGAAGAGGCAACCCTTCTAGGAGAAACTCTGCAGTATTAGGAGTCCCACCAAGACAATTACCTTACAATCCTGCTTTTTTGGTGGAGAGGGAAGAGTTACGTTAATGGCATGTTGGATATTCTCTGTGTGTGTGTGTGTGTGAGAGAGAGAGAGAGAGAGAGAATCATTGTTCCAGAAACAGAGAAGAACAGAGAAGAAGTTTCAAGAAGCAGCAGAAGGCTGAGATTGTTTTTTCTATGCAAGGACGTTTTCTGTGGGAACCGCTCTTTGGACATGTGCAGTGTGACAGGAAGTACTGATAACAATGGTTGCAACTTGTTGTGGGTCTCTTGCTTGCATCCTGTGGTGAGAGAAGCAGAGAGAGAGTCTTGGACTCTTGTTGGACTGGTAAGCATGCTTTGGCAGCAGCATTGGCGAATGTCTGTATATATTTGCTACCAATATGCTTTTATGCCTGTCAAGTAAACCTCTACACTTGGCTGAATCTTTAGGGCGTCCATGAATGTTTATTGCCTACTGTGTGTACCTTCAACCTCGAAGACGCTTCCAAGGAAGAAGGTGCGTTGAGGTGTAACTCTGCTGAGTATGGGCACTGGCACACACGAGCAGCGAAAGTGATGCTGGACCCAATCCTTCTAAATCAATCACCTATCAAAGATTGATAGATTGATCAAACATGGCATGAAGCTTCAATTTCACAGTCAAGGTTCAAAAGACAATACAATGTTCTTACCCTGTGTTTACAAAGGCAAGTTGCTTTCGTAAGGGCACATATTGCGGCTAAATTCAAATCTTAATTATGCTGTGTGATTATCCAGCAGGTGGTTTCAAAATCATATCATTAATTACTACATTAATGTTCTGCGCCCTGGTGTTGCTCTAGAACTAGGAATGGGCAAATTGGTCAGTGTCTGTTGCTCAACCATGAATTCGGCTCTCCACACTTCTGTATCACATTGCATTTTTTAAAAAAAGTCTTAATGAAAATTCATCTGCATTTTAGTGCAGACATCTCATAATATACACATTTTTGTATGCAACTTGACAGATTGTACACATTTTTAAAGAGCCGCATCCCCTAATATAATGCATTTCACAAATCTACAGAGGGAAGGAATCCTTTTTAAAAAGAATTTAATAAGTCACACAGACTGCGCATCTTAATTTCGTCCCCCCGCTGCCCATCTTGAATGGTTTGTTCCTTCCCTGTTGTGATAGCACTTTAGTTTTCTGTTAAATCGTTTTTGAGTTCCTTAATTGCTTTTGTTATGCTTTATATGTCTACGCAGCTGAACATCCATGGAGAGCAATCTTTGGCAGATGGTTGGCATATAAATTATTGAGTTAAAATAAACGAACACATTTATTAAACATTTCTTTTAATAAAATTGCTTAACACATGATATATCTTAGTAGGTTGCCTGAAAACTAGAGCAGTCACACAACCACAAGAGGTCACCCTTGGACAGGGAGAGGAATCAGAACAGCTCGCTTTGTCTGTATAACTGGGAATATTTGTCACATCGTTAACTGGTGTGTGTGTGTGTGTGTGTGTGTGTGTGTGTGTGTGTGTGTTTAGAGGGGGGCAACTACAACCATAGGAACAGAGGGGAAAGCCATAATCACTTCAAAATAGCAGACCCCCAAATGGAACTAATTTCTGATGCAACACAGGGTTGAGGGATATTTTGAGACTACAATTCCCACCATCCATGAGCATTGCTCATGATGGCTGGGGCTGATGGGAGTTGGGATCCATCAACATCTAGAGGAGAACAGTTTCCCCATCCCTAATCTAGCAAATAGGACATCTACTTGGATTTTGAAATTGCCAGTTAATTGCCTTAAAGTGGCCTTCCTTGAGAAAGCATCCCCCCCCCCGGGCTCCCCACAAGTCCTTGGAGGGGTGCTCCAGATTCAGCTCTGCCTTGGAAGTGGGGCTGTTCCTTACAGCTGCCATTGCTTGAATGAGCAGAAACATTTTATACAATGGCCTCCATTCAAACAGATTTTGAAGGGTTTGGGGTTGGGTTTTTTGGGGGGTTGCACCGTTCCAAGCTGTGCTCAGGAAAAACACTGAGCCCCCATTTCTGAAATCCTGTGCATATTTACTGGGTTGGGGAATCTGTTTCATTGCACTATGTGAGACATGTCCCATGCCAATGTGCAAAGAGAAATAAAACAATCAGTGTGTCCCAGCTGAATTAAACATATGCATTGGAATGAGTAGATTATTGTTTGAACAGTAGGCTAAGCAAGACAGCTGATGCACATCCTCTTTCAAAGAAGGAGAGCAGAACTCAGATAACAGAGTAGCTGAATAAAGGATGAATAAGGAGGGTGTTATGGGACGTGGGTGGCGCTTTGGTCTAAACCACTGAGCCTTGGGCTTGCCTATCGGAAGTTCAGCAGTTCAAATCCCTGCGAGGGAGTGAGCTCCCGTTGCTTGCTCCCTGCTCCTGCCAACCTAGCAGTTCGAAAGCACATCAAAGCGCAAGTAGATAAATAGGTACCGCTCTGGCGGGAAGGTAAACGCCGTTTCCTTGCACTGCTCTGGTTCGCCAGAAGCGGCTTAGTCATGCTGGCCATATGACCCGGAAGCTGTCTGCGGACAAACACCGGCTCCCTCGGCCTATAGAGCGAGATGAGCACCGCAACCCCAGAGTCATTCGCGACTGGACCTAACAGTCAGGGGTAACTTTAAGGAGGGTGTTGTGAATACAGAGAGTTTTTTTCCATTAAACATTAAAACACAGGGGTGGTCCAATTAAATGGGTGTGTTAAGGCCCTGACAGGAGAAGCCTGAAAGCAATGAGATGCTAGCGGCTCTAAATAATAAAGGTATGCAAGAAATATCACACCTGTCCTGAGATATCCTTGTTTGTATGCAAATGAAAACTTTGAGAATTAAGAGATTTTGTGGCTTCCTTTCAAGGCGATAAAGGAAAATGTGTTAAAGATGTTTTATAGATGGTATTTAACACCAAGCAAATTATTCAAAATGTATAAAACAAATAAAAAATCTGTTGAAGGTGCAACCAAGCAGAGGGGACGCTACTACATATGTGGTGGAACTGTGAAAAAATTAAAGGTTTCTGGGATATGGTATATGAAGAGCTTTTTTATTGGATATACTAGATTCAGATATCGCTAGAGAAAACAAAAAAAATATTTCGTTACGCAACAGTGGCAGTGAGAACCCTAATGTCCTAAAATTGGAAAAATGAGACAGCACCAACAAACAAAAATGAATGGCAAAGAAAAATTATTTGATTACATTGAGTTGGCTAGAATGACAGATGCAATTAGAGGTCAGTCTAAACAAAAATATCAAAAAGAATGGGAAAAATACAGAGATTATCTTAAAAAGCAGTGCCCTCAGATTAATACCTGGACATGTTTTGATTAACTTTTACACTATGGTGTAAAAGCTTAAAATAGAAAGAAAAGGGAGGGAAACAAAGTGAGAAGGAAACAGTTTACTAAATATGAGGACGCGTTGAGGACGAAGGAAGTCAACTAGAAGGAAAGAAGAACTAAAATATGATTACATGTTCATTATCTGTTTCGTATTAGTTTCTGTATTTTCTTTTTAAGTTTTTTTTTTAGTGTTATGTGTGTTTGTGTTGCAAAACAAAATAAATATGAATGGAGATTTTCGTGGCTTATTTGTGGGCCTACCATGGGGTGAATCAGTGAATGGGCCGCCAGTGTTGTCCATCTTGGGCATTATGTTAAGAGCATAGGAGGAGCTCTGTGGGATCAGTTGAGTGGTCCATCAAGCCTAGCTCCCACAGTGGCCAACAAGATGTTCCAAAGAGGAACACACAAGCAGGACGTGAGTGCAACTGCACTCTGCTCACTTGCAATTCCCAGCAACTGGTTCTCAGAGGCATACTGCCCCCTACAGTGGAGGTGGAGTATTGCCACCATGACTAGTAGCCTTATCCTCCATGATCCCTCCCCCCCCCCCCCCCGGCAATATTATGGGTTGCATCCAACGTTAGTCCTCTTAAAATGAATGAACCTGGTTAACTTAAGCCCATTCATTCCAATGGGTCTACTCTGAGTAGGACATCACTGGATACAACCCTACGGTTCTGCGCCCTCTGCTTCCTTGACATTGGCCCAAACTTGGAAAGGGCATTTGAAATTTTGTCCAGGGCCACCTTAAATTAGGGCTTTAAAAAAGTGGCTCCGTCCATGCAGTGTAATCAAGACCTCTCCCATGATTCAGTTCAGTTGTCCATCCATTGTCCAACTGATGCCGAGCTACAGGGATAGACCACAGCCAAGATGGTCATTTAATTGTAAACATGGTCATGCCAGTTTGATTTTCCCAGTGTGGGCTCTCCTTTGCCTCACTTGTATTATAGTACAAAGCTCTTCCTGACATGCTGGATTGGCAGCGGCTACAAGAAGGCTGATCGCCAAACAATGGATGCTTTTGAATTTTGGTGCTGGAGGAGACTCTTGAGAGTCCCATGGACTGCAAGAAGATCAAACCTATCCATTCTGAAGGAAATCAGCCCTGAGTGCTCACTGGAAGGACAGATCCTGAAGCTGAGGCTCCAATACTTTGGCCACCTCATGAGAAGAGAAGACTCTCTGGAAAAGACCCTGATGTTGGGAAAGATGGAGGGCACAAGGAGAAGGGGACGACAGAGGACGAGATGGTTGGACAGTGTTCTCGAAGCTACGAACATGAGTTTGACCAAACTGCGGGAGGCAGTGGAAGACAGGAGTGCCTGGCTTGCTCTGGTCCATGGGGTCACGAAGAGTCAGACACGACTAAATGACTCAACAACAACAACAACAACAACAACAACAACAACAACAACAGAAAAGGCCAACACAGCCAAAGAAAGATTATTGGTTTGGGCTGGCATCATGTACCACTCTATCTTCATACTTGTTTCAAAGTACTTGGTGACATTTTCCAGTCAAGGGGAGATGAAACAGAAAGCTTTGGGAACCAATCAGGCTGGCGAAATGGATCCGTGCGAAAGAACTGACTCCTTTGGTGCTCTTGCAAAAGCTGCTATTACAATATATGTCTACATCCTTCAGTATGGTTAATGGATGCTGACATACTCAGACCCTGTAGTTATGTAGTGTGACACATCAGTAGCATACATTGCAGGAAGGCTGAGAGGCTGTCCAATTTCAAGAGACTAGGGAAGGGAACAGCCCAATTTGCCAGGCTTATTCAGAAATATTTATTCCGTGACTCACTTCCTTACATAACCAGGACTTATATCCCACCTCATTGGCCGTATAGAAGAAGGGCATGCCTGTAGAATTCCCTTACCTCAAACCCAAATGTCTTGGGGTTGCATCACATCCTAAACCTACTGTGTGATTCTTTCCTCTCCCTTCCAAAATGTGAGACTATTGCTTTCAGCTATGGATAAAGTTAAGTACTTTGTTCTCCGGTTCTTTTTCACCTGCTCCTCGTGGTTCTCTTATGTGATATTTGAGGCATGATTTGAATGCCTGATTGAAAGGTATTAAGTTGCTAGCTCTCTTGATTATGAAAATATATGTGGGCAGTGTCTCAGGTGTCACAGGGTAGAATGCTGACTACCAAAATCAGGGATTATTCAATATGCAGTTGCATATTTATCATTTATTATTATTACTACTATCATCATCATCATCATTAAAACATCAATGTGCATGTTAAGCATTATGATTTAACAGAGTTCATCACACTAATATTATTGTTTAATATTTCAGAATAATTTTAAGAATATCCTAACAGCCCAATGCTAATAATATTTACTCAAGCTTACTTATTCATTGGATTTCAATAGGGATTTCTTCCACGTGGCCTTAATTCTTAGTTGGGACATGTCTAACTTCTTAACAGCTAATGACTTGGCAGCTTCTCCTGCTGACTCAACTGCCCCAGGTTGCTTCCACGTGACCCAGTTACTGAGCATTCATCTTGATTTGTTCACACAAAGTTTGTGAGAATGTCAACTGTTTATCAAGCATTCATTCTGATTTGTTTGCTACTTTATGAATTTTCAAGCAATGGTTATGCTAGACTTTCCAGCAATATCTCTTCCCACCCGGGGACTCTCCACCCTCCCCACTTCCCAGCTGGTTTTGTTTTTTGTTTTTGTCTTAACTGCCCCTTCTAAGACTGGGTGTGCAGTATGTTTGGGGTTTATGGGGTGTTAGGGGAGGGATTGTATCTTTGGTACATGGCACTGCATGCTTTTTTTTCTGGGTAGCCAAGCAGTAGTAGTATAAACACTGACAACTGGAAAACACTGGCCTCCGAGTGCTCCAGCTGGAGAACAGCCTTTACCAAAGGTGTCATGGGTTTTGAAGACACTCAAACTCAGGACAAAAGGGAGAAACACACTAAGAGGAAGGAACACTTGGCAAACCCTCATCACGATCAACTCCCGCCCTGAAACCAATGTCTCCACTGTAGAAGGATGTGTGGATCTAGAATTGGCCTCCACAGTCACTTACGGACTCATTGTTAAAACCGTGTTTATGGAAGACAATCTTACTCAGCTATGAGTGATCACCAAAGAAGAAGAGGAAGACCAACATAGCCCAGTTGAACACATGGCTAAGTGATATGATACATGCATAAGTTCTACATACTATATTATAGGACACAATCCTCCAAGCTCTCTTTTTTCTGGAACTGCCAGAAAGGGCTTTTGAAATACAAACATAAACATATCACAGAGAGAGAGAGAGAGAGAGAGAGAGAGAGAGAGAGAGAGAGAGAGAGAGAGAGAGAGAGAGACCCAAGCAAAAGTGGGAACATCTCTCCATAACTCACCTCCCTGTATCTTCTGAAGACCTGAAGTATTCAAGATCTCTGCCAGCTCTATTTCTCTTCTTCATTCCCCAGAGATAACTGTTTGCACTTAATTCTGCCTGTCTCACAATTAATAACGGTAAGACAGGTGGAATATAGTGCAAACAGTTATCTCTGGGAAGTGAAGACGAGAAATACAGCTGGAACAGAGTGAACA
The DNA here is from genome assembly GCF_963506605.1 of Zootoca vivipara. Lineage (NCBI taxonomy): Eukaryota > Metazoa > Chordata > Lepidosauria > Squamata > Lacertidae > Zootoca > Zootoca vivipara. The sequence goes on along the minus strand of NC_083282.1, from coordinate 84,139,008 downwards.
TTGCAGAACATTGCAAGATTCAGAAGATACAGGGGGTGATTTACTGAGAGATGTACGCATTCTTCTGGGCCACTCCATTTTTATTGCAGGGATGAGATGGTAATGGGAAATGCCTGTGCCATTATACTAAATTATGATACTTGACACTTCATACTCATAAGAGCTTGGGGCTGTCTGATCAATTTATTACTTATTTTTCCGAGGTAATCCCATTAGCAACTCCCCTTTCTGTAATTGGCAGGGAGAGAAGGACTAAGAAGGTCAAGATCTTATCTGGCCAAGATCACATCACTTCCTCACAATTTACAGCCATGAGTTCTAGTCCTACTGCCTGGGGCAACAGTAAACACTTCTGCTTGCTCCAGCATTCACAGCAGAGATAGGGGTGATGGCTCTGGACTTCCAGAGATTGTTATAATAATAATTATAATATTTTTATTATAGATTATAATTTTATTTGTACCCCACCCATCTGACTGGGCTCCAACTCCCATTATCCCAAACCAAGACGGTGGGGGTTGATGGTAGTTGTACAATGTACAACTGTTTGCGTGAAAGAGTGTAAATTGTTGATTTGTATAGCTCAACTATACAAATCAACAGAAGGGGAGAAGGGGACGACAGAGGACGAGATGGTTGGACAGTGTTCTCGAAGCTGAGAACATGAGTTTGACCAAACTGCGGGAGGCAGTGGAAGACAGGAGTGCCTGGCGTGCTCTGGTCCATGGGAATCCTGTTCTCACAGTGGCAGCTCGCAAGCACTCTGCCCTTCCGCAGCTTCCAGCAACCAATATGTAGAAGCACACTGCCTCCAATCATGAAGGCAGAGCATAGCCATCATGACTAGCAACCATTGAGAGCCTTGATGTCTATGAATTTGTCTACTACTCCTTCAAAGCCATACAAGCGAGTGGCCATCATGGAATTTTGTGGGAGTGAGTTCCATAGCTTAACTATGCGGTGTGTGAATAACTTTCTTTTATCTGTCCTGAATCTGCCAATATTCACTGTACAGACTGCACACTTGTTGAACATTACCTGTGACTTACAAGTGTACAGCTCAACGGTTTACGGGAGGTTAGGACTTGTCTCCACTGAGACAGCGACCCAAGGCCTAGCCTGGCTGAACCTTCTCCCAGAATCCTCTTCAGTACTGCAGAGTTCTGTTGGCGTGGAAAGCGTTTAGTTTGAAAACCAATATTTTAAGTAAGAAATAGGCAGAAAAGCAGGAACGCGGGGAGAAAAATCCACAAAGGCCCAGAAGGAAACCTTCTGTTTTTTTATGCTTTCTAAAAGATAAAAAAATCCAAAGAAAGTATGAGAAAATCAATATGAATGGAGAGTCAGTGCTTGAAAGTGCTTTTCCTTTCCTCCTAATCAAAAGCCCGAGTGCTCAGTTGGTGAAGTGAAGGCCTCTTTTGTGTGTCTTGCAATCCTGCATGACTGCAGAAATAATTTAAGGGGTGTTTTTTCTCCTGGAAAGCACTTTTTTTTGAACTCATGTTTTGGTTTTGGCACATAATAAAGTGCAAGGTGAACTATGAAAATGAAGAATTTAGAGATGACATTATAACACAGATAACAACCGTAAACTTGGATGTTCTCTGTGTTCCTCTTTCCTGTCATGCTTCTTGATTTAAAGTGCACAGGGCTGGCATTGTGAAAAGGCATTGCAGCAAAATACCAAGACAAGAATTTGTGGCCTAATTTTAACCTTGAAAGTAAGGTGGTCGCTGCAGTGATAGAGGGTTTTAGGGTTTTCTGTAGGGCTACAGAAGAAGGAGAAGGAGAAGGAGAAGGAGAAGGAGAAGGAGAAGGAGAAGGAGAAGGAGAAGGAGAAGGAGAAGAAGAAGAAGAAGAAGAAGAAGAAGAAGAAGAAGAAGAAGAAGAAGAAGAAGAAGAAGAAGAAGAAAACACCACTGAATTTGAATATTCACCCCTCCCCCCCAAATTAGTTTTCAATCCTAAACTCAGAAGAACGGAATAAGGGGTCCAGCTATATATCACAGACTATTCGTGGCCATATTTCACACACTTTCTTTTCTGGTGGTGGAAGTCAGCCTTCGAGATAGTTTTACAACTACAAGAAAGAACAACAGAGACTTGGTTATGTCTTCTTAATATTCCCCTACAAATTTGCAGGATGTGCAGTTATTCTGAGGATGTACACACAAGTGAAATAAATTAAGATTAGCTGATTAAGAAGTCTGATTTCAAAAAGTGTAAGGAGCTACTGGGTGAGATCCCATGGTCAGAAATTCTCAGAGAGAAGGGAGTTCAAGGTGGATAGGAGTTTCTGAGAGGTGGAATATTGAAGGCACAAAGGCAGACAGTTCCAACAAGAAAGAAACCCATGAGGCTGCATGCAGAAGAGCTGAGAGTTAAGAAGGGCATGTATAAGCATTGGAAGGAAGGGGGAATCATGAGGAAAGAGTATGCACAAGCAGCCAACAGTTGCAGGGCGAAGGTCAGACGGGCCAAACCTCAGAATGAACTCAGGCTTGCAAGAGGAAATAAAAATAAAGGTTTCTCCAGCTATGTTTGAAGCAAGAGGAAGAAAAAGCAGGTCATAGGTCCTCTGCACGGAGAAGACAGAGCAATGCTCCTGGGTGAAAGAGAGAAGGTAGAACTGCTCAACACCTATGGATAGCTCAGATGGTTAGAGCATGGTGCTGATAACACCGAGGTTGCAGGTTTGATCCCCGATTGGGAGCACTGCATTGCAGGGAGTTGGGCTAGATGTTCTTCAGGGTCCCTTCCAACTCTATGATTTTATGATTCTACGATTCTACTTTGCCTCTGTCTTCATCCAAAAGGAAAACGATGTATTGTGTGAATGTTCAGGGATGCAGGAGAGGATATATTGTTTGATTGTATCCTTTCCAACTTGTGTTAAGAAGTTCTACAATTTAGCAGAGTAACATTCCCCTTTTTAAACTTGCACAGTGGATGCATTTGCTCAGGCTCGCGAAAGCCTCTAAAATAAGTTTCGTTGGTAATTTCCCCTTTAGTCCCTCATAAAAAGATAGACACAACACAGTCTTCTATGAAAGTATAAAAAGAGTTTACTCACTCACATTCTATTCACAAGTGGATCCCAGAAGGCAGACTTAAGTTACAAAAGTAATATACACCGGGAAACTATCCCATAAGGAGACAGCTCCTTTGTCCTCTCTTGGCTGGAAGCCAAGAGAGCATCTTAGGCTAAGCAGATGTTGCTCCTTCGACGAATGTAGTCAGAGAGAGAAAGAGAGATGGTGGCCTCCGCTGAGGTGTTTTGTTACCTGCACAGGTGAGGCCACGCCCACCTCTGCTAACATGTAGAGGAAGTCTGTCCCAGCCTAGGAGGAAACAGGAAGTTCCGACTGGCTAGTCCAGACACCCCCTTTTTATGTCCACTCTAGGGGTGTTGTACTTGACTTTTCACATCCCACATGTATGCCCAACCTGATGATAACAGAACACTCAAGGGCGCCCCAACAAGTGGGGGAGCTGCACGGCTTTGCTGGCAGCCTCTCCTTTCCCTGCACACCGGCTTGCGAGCTGGTGGTGATGGTGGAGCTGCCCTGCCTCAACTCGGCCGCCCAGGCTCAGCTCGAGGTCCACGGACGGGAGCTGCAGTGGCATCCCGCCACCTACAGCCTGCGCCTGCAGGTGGAGAAGGTGGAGGAGGCTGCCACAGGGGCGTAGCCAGGATGAAAATTAGCGGGCAAGGGGTGGGGCCAAGGGGAGGGGGAGGGGACACAGTGGGGCAAGGAAAGCTCCCTTCTCCCTTGCTGGCTGTGGGGCGGGCGGAGGGAAAGCCAGCCAAACGCTTTGCGCGGCTCTGGGGCTTTCCCTCCACCCACCCCACAGCCAGCCAGGGAGAAGGGAGACGGCACCGGGCAGGCAGCGGGGCAGGCTGGCCAGCGGCCCTGCTTCTAGGGGGGCAACTGCCCCCTCCTGCCCCCCTGCCTACGCCCATGGGCTGCCACCTTCACAAAAGGCACCTGGAGAGGCCACCCCACGCCCGCTGGGGCTGTTGCCGCCTGCTTGGCTACCTGGCTGGCTGCCTGTGAGTTTGGCGGGCAGCGCCTGGCACCTCCGTCTGCAGCTCCCACGTCACGGCTGCTCTATGGTGCTCTGGGCGTGCAGGAGGACCCGCCGGACCTCGCCGCCTCCGCTGCCCGGCTGTTCTCCGGTGCCAAGGAGCTTCCTCCGCCTGCCCGCTTTCCCGAGCCAAGCGAGGAAGTGCCGCCGCCACCAGTCCCCTGGAGCGGAAGCGCAGCAGGCGCTGCTTGCAAATGTGGAGGAATGGAGAGCGCGATCGTGCGCGCCACCTAGCCGGTGGGGGCCAGGCCAGGCGGTCAGGCGGCAGGGAGGGGACGTAAAGATTACCCTCCAGCCCCGCTGGCAGCGCAGCCCTTGCCCGCCTCCACCATGCCGCACCGTGCAGTGCCCTGAGCCTCTGTCCCACCTGCCCTCCGGCTGCTGCCCGCCCAGAGGGAAACGTGGGGGTGGGGGGGGGTGCCAGAGGGATCTGTGCACCACGGCGCCAGATAAGCTTAAGGCACCCCTGGGTAGGAAGGGAACATCTAGCTACTTTAAATGAATTCTGAACTCCAGGACCTGATAAGCTGCACCCAAGTATACTAGAGGAGCTTGCAAATAGAATCTCAGAGTATATGTCTCTAATTGTTGAGAATTCTGGGAGAACAGGTGCAGTCTCTGCAGACTGGAGGCAGGCAAATATTGCCCCCATCTCAAAAAGGGGGTGGGGAGAAGACCCAGGTAACTACTGACCAATCAGCTTGATGTCAATACAAGTAAAGGTCCCAGGACAAATAATTAAACAGTTGTTCTATGAGCACTTAGAAAAGGATGTTTTGGTTACGAAGACCCAGCATGGGTTTCTCAAAAACAAGCTATGTCAGACAAATCTCATTCTTTTTCTTTCTTTCTTTTTGAAAAAGTCACAACCTTGGTGGGTCAGGGGAATGTTGTGGAAGAATTTCAATTTCAGTCAGTAAGGAGTGAGAAACTGTCAGTATATAACACCCCAACCAGTGCCAGATTTACGTATAAGCTAAGCAAGCCATAGCTTAGCACCCCACTCTCTTGGAGGGCCCCAAAACAATTAAAGGAGAGGGGGAAAACCTGAATGTACATTTCCAAAATATAAGATAAAAAAACAAATAAAATAAAACCTACATACAGCAACAGTGTTTTGGGTTGTGTAGGCTCCTATGATGTAAGTAATGGGCCCCGCCTGCTAGCCTGCTCCCTAAAAAACCACCAGTTTGCTCATTTCTTATATCTATTACTTTGATAAAATACATATTTTGTTATGTGCAAATGGATTTAGATACATATTAGGTCCATAAACTACCATAAAGTGTATATTCAACACAAAAAACAGCAACAATTTGTTGTTGACAAAGGACAGCTGGACATATGAAGGGCCCCGCTACCTTCTGTAGCTTAGGGCCTCATCAAACCTAAATCCGGCCCTGACCCCAACTAAGAGATCTGCACTGGTTTGCCAGTTAGTTACTGGGCCAAATTCAAGGTGTTACCATTAGTATAGGAAGCCCTTAATAGCTTTGGATCTGCCTAGTTGAACGATCACCTTACCCCCATATGTACCATATTGATCTGTGGCATTGGCACTTTTGCAAGCCCCACTTGACGCTCATTCTGTATTTGTAAGGAATCAGTATTGACCTTAGGTGGCCACTTTTGCTGGGTGCTGTTTTCAGTGCCTCTTAAAAGCTTTCTTGTTTTTGAAAAGCCTACCCAGTCATGTAAAGCTGACATGCATTTTTAACCTGCCATTTTAGCTTCTAATGGATGGGTGAAATTCAACCTTGTGCTTTGGCAAACATTCCACCAGCAGAAGCACTGAAGCTTGGCAGAGGGAAGACACTCCCCCCCCCACTTCCCCTGCACTTGGGGTTTTCCCAATCTACCTGCAGTGGGGCAGGGAGGATGAGGGGAAGAGGGAGGAGAGGGAGGGGAAAGTTCCACCTGACAGACTTGTTAGATGAATTGTGTTCTCAATTTTCATCTTTTGCATTGATTTTGATTTTTTTTAGAAAAACACCAATTTAACTTTGACATTTAATAACTACTCACACACGTTAAACTGCTTATTGGTTTTGTTTACGATTAAGCAGTATACAAATTCCATTAAAGAAATAAATACCCTATATTGTGCATCACTTTAAATTATTTGCTGTATTGCACATTTTACCATTATTTGTAAGTCGCTTAATTTCATTCATTTTTTTTGTTTATTTCATTTCTCAGCCGCTTCCCATAAATTTAACAACAGCAACAATAATAACAATGTGGGGTGCAAGTGAAGAGACTCAGAAGTTTAATCAATCAAACAAAGAGAAATGTTTAGAGAGAAGAATTTGAATCTTCTTAGGAAAAATCTTATGCTACTTTCACACAAAGTTGGTGGAGTTTTTTAAAAATAAAAAATGTCCATGCCATTATTTTCTTTGAATGGTACTTACAAGTAAGTCCCTTTTGAATCCATGTCGGGATTCCACAACACACATTTCATCTTCCTTATTTCCTTATTTCCAGGGTGGGAAACTCTTTGGCATTATACCCTTGTGGACCAGAAGAGGGCGCCATCTGCTTGCATCTTTGCTAGGCTTGGGAGCGGTAGCTGAAGAGGCCGGAAAAGAAACAAGAATGTTCATTAACATTGCCTAAGGTGTGTTTTTCATCAAATAAACATTTTCTCCTCCAAAAAAAATTTCATTATAAATACCAAAGGTATTACTTTTGGAGAGAACTCAATTTTCCAAGAATGAAGGTTGTTACATAAATACGTTCCATTTCAATGATTAATATTGCCCTTATTGCTCTGCTGTTGTTTTAAATGCAGCCTTCCCAAGCTTATCAAGTTGCCATATCGACGGGAGGCAATCAGGATGCTTTGTTGTCCTTGCAAGTCTGGTGCCCAAGACCCTGGAAAACTGCTACCCATTAGAGTAGACAATACCAGCCAGCCTCCAGGGAGTCTCATTTCTAGTCCTCAAAATACTTTCGTGACTTCTTATCTTCTTCTTTGACGATCATTCGTAGCCGAGTAAGATTGTCTTCCATGAACACAGTCTTAACATTGAGTCTGTAAGTGACTGTGGAGGCCAATTCTGGATCCACACGTCCTTCCACAGTGGGGACATTGGTATCCGGGCAGGAGTTGATCACAGTAAGGATATAGGGGAGCGACCAGCTGGAGGATGGATGGCGGCTAACAGATTGAGGTTGAATCCTGACAAGACAGAAGTACAGGGGGAGGGCAGGTGTGGAGGACTCCCTTGTCCTGAATGGGGTAACTGTGTCCCTGAAGGACCAGGTGTGCAGACTGGGAATCATTTTGGACTCACAGCTTTCCAACGAGACACAGGTTAATTCTGTGTCCAGGGCATCTGTCTACCAACTCCATTTGGTATGCAGACTGTCTCACCAGAGTGGTGTATGCCCTGGTTGTCTCCTGCTTGGACTAGTGCAGTGCACTCTGTGGGGCTACCTTTGAATGTGACCCGGAAACTACAACTAATCCAGAATTTGGCAGCTAGACTGGTGACTGGGAGTGGCCACCAAGACCACATAACTCTGGTCCGGAAAGACCTACATTGGTTCCCAGTACGCAGGGCCGGTGCTAGGGGTTTTTGCGCCCTAGGCGAGATCACCTTCTGGCGCCCCCCCCAATAAATAAATAAATAAAAATAGAAAATAGAAAATAGAAAATAGAAAAATAAAAATAAAAATAGAAAAAAATTAGAAAAAATAAAAATAGAAAAAAATTAGAAAAAATAAAAATAAAATAAAAAACAATTGAGAGGCGTGGGGAGGTGGTCACAGGCTCCCACTCCACGCGCCTCTGGAGCTTTGCGCGGGAGCATGAACCTGGGGCCACCTCGCTGCGCCTGTCAGCTTGTAGAGCGGCTTCAGGCCGCTATCCTGAGGCGGGCGCGCGCCTCAGGATAGCGGCCTGAAGCCGCTCTACAGCTGACAGGCGCAGCGAGGTGGCCTCAGGGTTGCACTTCCCCTCGGCAGAGTGGTCGGGTCTGGTGTCCGTCAGCCTCCGCCTGTCAAAACACACAAGCCCTGGCCCTGTCACAACAGAAAGAAAGAGAGCGTGAGTGTGTGTGAGGGGAGTGAAATCGGCGGCACTTCCTGCCAGTTGGCGGGCTCGTGGCTGGAAGCCCGGAGGTGTGCGCGCTTAATGTGGCTTCGGGGGGGGAATAGGGGACGCCTCCTGGCTGTGACCGGCATGGCCCTCCCTGCGCGAGTGAATGGGTGTGAGGGAAAGGGGGGGGAGCGTGCACAGCAGCAGCGGCAGGAGGCGGGGTGCGCCTCCCTCCTCGCCTCACGATTCTCCTTAGCTGCAAAACTCCCTCATTGTCCCAAGTTTAGCGCCTCCCCGCCCTGCCCTTCCCCGCCGCCGCTCACCTGCAATGGAGCCCTGGCAGCTGCATAGGGGCGGCTGAGCCCGAGCAAGCGAGCGGGGCGGCTTTTCTCCTCATTTCCACGGAAAATGCAGCAGGCGAGCGCGGCGTCTCCTTCACAGAAACTTGCCTCTGCAGCGCTTTAGGAGGGGGAAGAAGTGGCGGGCGGCTGCCGGTGGCGGGCAGGGGGGCAGGCTGGCCAGTGCCCCCTCCATTTTGGCGCTCTAGGCGATTGCCTAGTTTGCCTAAATGGACGCTCCGGCCCTGCCAGTACGTTTCCAAGTACAATTCAAAGTGTTGGTGCTGACCTTTAAAGCCCTAAATGGCCTTGGCCCAGAATACCTGAAGGAGCGTCTCCACCCCAATCATTCAGCCCAGACACTGAGGTCCAGCTCCAATGGTCTTCAGGCGGTTCCCTCACTGCAAGAAGTGAGGTTACAGGGAACCAGGCAGAGGGCCTTTTCAGTAGTGGCGCCCACCCTGTGGAATGACCTCCTATCAGATGTCAAATAGGGGACTCGTTTAGCGGACTGTTCTCTAGCAATCCCTTCAAACAGAAGGTAGTTTTCTGCAAAGTAGGACATCCGTTCCTCTTGATGTTCAGGTGTCCAGGGGAAGGGCTACTCAGCACGGCCCCTACTTCCTGCTTTTGTGTTCCTCAGAAGCTGCAATGCTCAAGTGGGGTGAGTGCCAGTAAACTGAACAGGAGGCTAAACTCAGTCTAAAATTATTGTCAGCATGGAAGCTTCAGGATGCTTGCATGTTTCCACTTGTGGTACTGAAGCCATTTAAAAGCCATTTCCCCAAAAAGTGATAAGAGTTTTAAGGTGCTTAAAGCAACTCACAGATTGCCAAATTGATGCCCAGGGCAACTTGCTGAAGTGAGTCAAATGATGTGCTTTTCAAATTGAGCTGCAATGTTTGATCCCAGCAAGGCTTGTTTGCTAAACTCTGTGACCCTCCTGCAGAAGCTACCTGGAAAAGAATCCTCATTCCCTGAGGGTTTTTGCGTACAAAAAGGAGCAGGCGCTTGCTGCTGCTGTCCCGGGTTCACCTTGGCAATTTGGGGAACACGTAACCTCACTGCAATATATGCGCTGATTATGAAAATGGTGAATGCAAATTTGGTCTGGAGACTCCAACTAGTGCGAAATGCAGCTGCTAGGTTGGTAAGTGGGGCGGCCATTTGGGACCATGTGACAACTGTCCTGAAAGCACTGCAATGGCTGTCAATAAGCCATTGGGCCAAATTCCAGGTGTTTGCCTGTCTTCTTCTTTGGCGATCACTCATCGCTGAGTAAGATTGTCTTCCATAAACACTGTTTTAACCGTGATGTTGAAGTATCATTGCTTTGACACCGGTGAACTTTGCTTCTTCCTGTACCCTGGCATTAGTTTGCCTGTCTTCCCAAGTGATGTGTAAAAAAATTTGGGGACACCGTTAATGGAATCTTTCAATGAGTTGGAGGTGGCGTTTATAAGTGTTCCACGTTTCACAAGCATGCAGTAAGGTTGGTAGTACTGTACCATAGCTTTGTAAACAAGCTTTTTGGTTTTCCTGCGAATGTCACGGTCCTCAAACACTCTGCACTTCAGTCAGGAGAAAGCTGCACTAAAGCTCTAAATGGCTTGGGACCTATTTGGTGCTGCCCATGACAGGGCCTTTTCAGTGGTGGTTCTCCATTTGCCGAACACCCTCCCTAGTGAGGTGCCCTGTTGCCATCATTAGTAACTTCCAGGAGGAATTTGAACATATTTCTGTTTACCCAGGCAACTGAAGAATGCTTTTCCTGGCAGCCTCAAGATCATGGGGTGGAAGTATATTTTTAATTGCCTTTGCTTTTCGATGTTTTAATTTGTGGTTGTTTTTTGGATGTTTTAATCTGTTTTAGATTGTTTGGCTTTTTTGTTTTATTTTTTAAATTATATCTCTGTTTGCTGCCCTGGGGAAGGAAGAAATCCAACCAATAAAAATAAAAGAATGGCGCAATTTAATCTTCCATGCAAACAAATCAGATTGAATATCTGAAATTGTCTGATTTACCTGCAAAAAAAATCAGGACAAATGCTCAACAAACAGATTATCTGGAAGCACCCCCATAGAGAGAGAGAAGCTGGGGACTGGGTTATTTCTGCATTGCCCGAACACTTGTATAAAGAGTGCTAGCATGCTTTTGCATCCGTTTGTTGATTACTTGTTATGCTACCATTTCACATCATATGCTGAGAAACAGATTTGATAACACCAATATTAATCTGCAGATCATTTGCAACACAGACACCTGCAAAAATCAGACTCCATTGTGTAACCAATGGAAAAAGGTGTGGATAGTCTGTAACACACTGAACTCCCTTGAGGATATACGATTGCGAAGGGAAATTAATTTGCACCAACCTGAAAGAAAGCAATGGGTTTTATTGATGGCAAGCCCATCATTTCACTGCCAAGATCTACTTTTCACTTGGCAAGCTGCATGCTTGGAAGATGTAGATCTCTGGGGAAAAGTTGTTTTCACACTTTAAGGAATGCAGAACCACCCTGTTAAGGCTGCAAAAATTGCCTAATAAATAATAATGGCAAAGATAATTACAGGTACATGCTATCTTTCCTCTTCCTTCCCAAATTGCAATAATGATGGTGGGGTTGCAATGCGATCTATGGGCTTCCTTCAATGTATATTCATTAAATTCATTCCTTCATTAAATTCATTCATTCAATGTACATTCATTAAATTTATTTTTCTTGAGATCAATCAGTGTGCACTGTTGTTTCTGGATATATGTGTTTTTATACCTTCACTAGAGTAGTCTTTTTTTTTTAGATCTTATTTTGATTTTGTGAAAATTGCTTAGTTTTAGTTGTGCACTTTTTCGTGTTTTATTTATTGTTTGTGACTATTTTGCTAGGTTTGTAATTATGTATTTTTTCATGTTGTAAGCCGCCTTGAGCAAGGTTTTAACTATGGAAATACGCCACGCAAATAAAATTATGTATAATATATAAATATATATATATATTTACCCTGCCCCTGATGAGATTCATACAAGAGAACAGGGTAGGGACTTCCTTTTGTAGCTGAGAATAAACTGCTTTTAAGATTGTAACACAGCTACTAAAATTCAGGCTGCAAAAAAAACGGAATATGTTGCATGCCGTGGCACGTTGCAAACTACACACACACACACGCTTTGGGCCACAGTATTAATTGCATCTTTAAAAACAAATTCACATACATCTTATTTAGGTCGCTTGCAGCTGCTTTCAAGCTGGCAATAAAAATGGTGCTCCCACCTCTCCTTTCTCACCTTGCCTGTTTCATGTGGCCAGATAATTAAAAGTGATTCATTGACAAAATCGGGGATCACTGGGTTCCCATAATTGTGTTCTTTCAGAACAACCTATTGCCTAAAGCAGCATGGATATCTAAGGAGCAAAAGGACATCTTCAACTGCAAGGTCAATTGTATGGAAGAATCTGGGGAGACAGTTTGTTACACAGTTCAGGTGTGATGTTAACTGTGTGTGAATAAAGCAGGAATTCCGTAGAACTGTCTTCTGTTCGTTTTCTCTGAAATGCACCATAGGAACCTACGAAAGGGAGCATAGGATTGGGACCTTAATTAAGCAGAATGAGGCAGAACTGGGATGGAAAGCAGAGCTGTGTGTATTCCATGCTGCACAGTGAGAAATAAGATTAACCCTGCTTGCCCTTATTCATAGGAACACAAGAAGGGCTGGATCAGGCCACAGACCCATGTTTCCTCTGCTCATACATGCCTCCAGTCACTTCTCTTGCCAGACTGGAAATTATGTGTTCATTAGTACAGAATTCACAGGAGGGTTTGCCGATGATAGCCAGCAAACCTATTGTGTTTCTAAAAATATAACTATTTGGAAGGGAAAGCCAATTGCTCTTTAGCATCTCTAAGGACAAGAAAGCAGCAAGCTTTCTTAAGACATGTTGTCTTCCCTCAATGTTATCTTAATGACACATTAAAAACTTTGGCAAATTATGATCATCCCCAAATTTTCTCAAGAGTCGATTCCAGTCATTATCCTCTCAACATAACATTGCTGGCAGAAAACAGAAGGCAGCTGGAAGCGATGAACTTTCTCTGAGCGCAGGACATGTAAACGGGTGTTTGTGAAGGCGGGGTTTTTTGGGGGGGGGGATACTGACTGCTGTCTCATGGTGTGTGTAGGACCAAGAGGCATGGACAGCGAAGGAGCTGCTGCTCTGACCTGCAAAACCTGTGCTATGTTTTTCTTCCTGACTGAGAATGTGCAAAAGTACACCTGCAGCAAGTACGAGACTTGCTTGAAAAGATGGTAAGGCAATTTGAGGCCTATCTATCTGTCAGGGTATGTTGTGACTACTCTTGAGAAACGGCCGTACACATGCTTGTCTTTCAGACGATATTATTGGTGCACATTATTTACAGTGTAACGGATTGCTCATTTCATGTCTACCCACTCGAGCCAGATTCCTGCACTACTCCCTTCCGCGTTCGGGACCAACATAAAAGCCTCGGGACTGAGAAGCGCCTCCCTTTCCTCCTCTTTCTCAATTCCGGCGTCGGGGGGGGAAAGGTCTTCTGTCTGACCTATTCCCATAGCTGCCAAGTTATCCCTTTTTTACAGGGATTTTCCCTTATGCTGAATAGGCTTCCTCGCGAGAAAAGGGAAAACTTGGCAGCTATGCCTATTCCTGTCCACTCTCTGCCTCCCTCTCTTCCTGCCTATGGAGCAGGGGCTCTTTGATGTTGCCAGAGCCCTGGCACTCCCTCTCAGTTTCTTGACTCACCCCTTCAGACCCCTCGCTCTCATGACTGCTTGGAGACGGGCTGCTTCTGATGAGGGGGGAGGGTTCTCTATAATCCCTCCCCCTTACACTATCCATACTTTGAACTACTGGGCAAGATTTTAAAAGGTTTTTTTTAAAAAAAGGTAAAGGACCCCTTGACAGTTAAGTCCAGTCAAAGACAACTATGGGGTTGCAGCACTTATCTCGCTTTCAGGCTGAGGGAGCCGGCGTTTGTCCACAAACAGCTTTCCGGGTCATGTGGCCAGCATGACTCAACCACTTATGGCACAACGGAACACCGTGACGGAAGCCAGAGTGCATGGAAATGTTGTTTACCTTTCTACTGCAGCGGTATTTATTTGTCTACTTGCACTGGTGTGCTTTTGAACTGCTAGGTTGGCAGAGGCTGGGGCAGAGCAACGGGAACTCACCCCGTCACGCGGAATCGAACCGCTGACCTTACGATCAGCAAGCCCAAGAGGCTCAGTGGTTTAGACCACAGTGCCACCCGCTCCCTCTGATTAAGAAGTTCTCGAATGCAGCAATGCAGAGCAAAGGCCTAGCTTTCCCTGCACCCTGTTTCTCACAGTGGCCAGTCAGTTGCCAATGAGAAGCAAAAAGCAATAGCCACTTCATGTCATTCTTCCCCAGCGACTGGTATTCAGAAGCACCTGCGTTAGGACTGGGTTTGCAAATGCAGCTGTCTAGAATCCAACACTCTATGGGTGGTATCCGACTCAGTCATGCCCAGAGTTAACACCCTGAAAACAACAGATTTAATCATTTGGACTTCATGAGTAGATTCCACATTTTTGAAAGAAAGCACAGCTAAGTTTACTTAAGATCTCAGTTAACAAAACTTGGGAAAGATCTGGTTGAAGCTAAGCACTTAAAAGCCCCTCTGATTTCAGAGGAAGAGTGTTAAGCATGTTCTTAGATCTTCCCCTTTGAGAACTGTGGGGGAATCAGACTGTTTACTGGATCATTCTTGGCGGCCTGTTCTTTAAGCAAAAGACTTCACAAACAACACATCAATCACGGATGTCAAAAGTGCAGATGGATCTTTATATTACCGGTACCTGTGCAAATGCCAAGTAGCTCAGCCTTGAGGTGAAATTGATATTGAGATACCTATTTCAATTATAGAGCTGCACTGCACACTGTCGCTGTTTGGGGGAATCTTTCCTAACAGGCTACTGACATGCAAGGGGTGTGCGGTTTCAGGTGTGAAAGAGTTGGGAGAAATACCTGCTACTGTGTGAAATAATCTGCTGGTTAATTGACTTGGTGTGAGACATCCACATGGGTGTGACGCTTTAATTGGATGCGAGGAATCCTGGAAACCAAGCAGATGAGTCAACACACCTCCTTCCATTCCTTTCACTTAGGGCAGGGATAGTCAACCTGGTGCCCTCAAGATGTTTACTGGACTACAACTCCCACCAAATCTCGCCACTGTCAGTCCTGACCAGGGTTGATGGGAGATGGAGTCCAACAACATCTGGAAGCCACCATGCTAGCCAATCCTGATGTCCTGTTACATGGCTCTCTCTGCCGTACAGCAATATCTGACACAATGTGCTTCAGATATCACCTTCAATGGGATGCCGATGAAGGCAGGTTCTGATGCCTCAATGGCGGAGTAGCTCATTGGGAGAGCCAGGGCCGGGCCGTCCATGAGGCAGATTGAGACAGCTGCCTCAGGTGGCAGAATCCAAGGGGCACCCTGATACCTCCAGAGAAACGGGGCTCTGACTTACTTTCCAGGGTCTCAGGAAGGTCACGTAATGCCTCTGCTTTCTGCCGGAAAGCTCCTGTCATTCAGTGTAGACTGTGCAGCATGAAAGATTGAGGACAGAGAAGAATCCCAAGCACCAGAATCTCGAATGCCTTTGGGATGTGGACATAAATCTGTTCCTGTGCCCTTTACAACTTCAGGTGTGTGCCAGGTGCCCAGATTTTCTTCATCATCTCATTGGGTCTTTTGATGCTATTCCAAAGGGAGAGTGCATAGATCAGGAATGACAAGTAGCTGAAGATCTGTTTCAGTGACAGGCAGCCAGGGCATGAGATATTGCTTTGTTGCTTTGCTAACGAAGTGGCAGTGGTCTGCCTTTCAACAAACACTGCCAGATTCAAATCATTACCGAAATTATTTCTCAGTCATTACCTTCATATATGCACACAACATCCACAATATAAATTTCTTTTCCTTTCCAAATTCATGGAAGGATGTGGAGGAGATCAAATGCCTTTAAACACCCCAAAAAATTTATTCTACTTTTATGAATTATTCTGTTCCTTATGAAAACCCTTCTTGAAAGACTTTTCCTGGCATAAAGCAAAACAGGTGTAAAGCATATGATGGCAATAACACTTTAGCACATTTCCAGTTCACAGAACAGAACGCAAATGACTTCTTTCATAAAGGTGGCCATCCCACTGGAATAAACCATATTGGTTTTTCTGTTTTTAGCTGTTGTTGTTTTAATATGTTTTTATTAAGGTTTTCCATATTATTATTATTATTATTATTATTATTATTATTATTATTATTAACAAAAGTACATTCAGTGCCTGCATTTTCAAATCGTAGTCTTTCATACAGGTCAGTTACAGTCAATTTGAGACATTTTTGTTGTAAGCAACAAACCACATTTGTTATGCGTCATCTAGGGACACTTTTTGTTGTTGCAAGGTCACAACTGGTATTATTATTATTAGCCCACCCTTCACCCTAAGGTCCCATGTGATACATTCCATGGAATGGTGTTGCTAGTGAAGTATGCACTGAGTTCCTTTGGCTACTCAGAATTCTTGCTTTTCTTTTTCAGGGGAGCATGTTTCTAGTCCTCATTACTGCTGAAGTAAAGCAGGGGTGGAGGCCCTGTGGCTCTCTCAGTGCCATTGGACTCCTCCATTCTCATGGTCAGTAATAATGGGGCCTGGAGTCCTGCAACATCTGAAGGGCTGCAGATTTCCCATCCCATATTTAAAGGGAAGTGTCCCCGAAAGTGTTTTCAAACTGTAGGAGTTCTGAGAAGAGGGGGGGGGAATGTTATTTATCTTTTCCCCCCCTGCCGTGACTCCCAATTGCAGCCACTATCCCCTTCATACTTATGAGTCCCATAACTCAGTCTACTTCCTCTTCTTCTTTTGCAGTCGAGCAACAGGACTTACCGTATCATAGCTGCCAAGTTTTCCCCTTTCTCGCGAGGAAGCCTATTCAGCATAAGGGAAAATTCCTTTAAAAAAGGGATAATCTGGCAGCTATGTACCGTATGTAACCAGTATAAATGAATATCTGGATAGCTCAGTTACTTAGAGCGCGATGCTGACAACGCCAAGGTTGCAGGTTCGATCCCCGTAAAGGACAGCTGCATCTTCTTGCGTTGCAGAGGGTTGGGTTTGATGATCCTCAGATCCCTTCCAACTCTACGATTCTATGAGAACCACTGCCATGCTCCTATGAGATACCAGTTTAGGTTTAACAGCTTTAACTTTCAGCCTGAGATGAGCTTTCTGGGCAGGTTTGGTGAATAGGTTAACAGGTTTGGCAGGTTCTAGGTCTATCGTTTGGACTTTTGAGATTTTATGTGTCCAGAGGAGTCACTCAATCCCTAATCACTTGGTAAAAAGGCAATGGCTTATGTCACTGTCAGAAGCAGCAATGCTTTTGAATACCGGTTGCCAGAAACTTCAGGAGAGAGAGTGCTCTTGTGCTTGGGTTCTGCTTGCAGGTTTCCCACAGGCAAAAGGTTGGCCACTGTGAGTAAAGGTAAAAGTAAAGGACCCCTGGATGGTAATAATAATAATAATAATAATAATAATAATAATAATAATAATAATAATAATTTATTACTTATACCCCGCCCATCTGGCCGGGTCTCCCCAGCCACTCTGGGCGGCTTCCAACAAAAGAATAAAACACAATAATCTATTAAACATTAAAAGCCTCCCTGAACAGGGCTGCCTTCAGATGTCTTCTAAAAGTCTGGTAGTTGTTTTCCTTTTTGACATCTGTTGGGAGGGCGTTCCACAGGGTAGGCGCCACCACCGAGAAGGCCCTCTGCCTAGTTCCCTGCAACTTGGCTTCTCGCAACGAGGGAACCGCCAGAAGGCCCTCGGTGCTGGACCTCAGTGTCCGGGCAGAATGATGGAGGTGGAGACGCTCCTTCAGGTATACTGGACCGAGGCCATTTAGGGCTTTAAAGGTCAGCACCAACACTTTGAATTGTGCTCGGAAATGTACTGGGAGCCAATGTAGATCTTTCAAGACCGGTGTTATGTGGTCTCGGCAGCCGCTCCCAGTCACCAGTCTAGCTGCCGCATTCTGGATTAGTTGTAGTTTCCGAGTCACCTTCAAAGGTAGCCCCACGTAGAGCGCATTGCAGTAGTCCAGTCAAATGGGGTTGCGGCGCTCATCTCGCTTTCAGGAGGGAGCCGGTGTTTGTTCCCAAACAGCTTTCTGGGTCATGTGACCAGCATGACTAAACTGCTTCTAGTGCAACGGGACACCATGATGGAAACCAGAGTGCACGGGAACGCCGTTTGCCTTCCCACCGCAGCGGTACCTATTTATCTACTTGCACTGGCGTGCTTTTGAACTCCTAGGTTGGCAGGAGCTGAGACAGAGCAACGGGAGCTCACTCCATCACAGGGATTCGAACAGGTGGGCAAGCCCAAGAGGCTCAGTGGTTTAGACCACAGCGCCACCTGCCACTGTGAGTGCAGGATGCTGGACTAGATGGGCCATTGGCCTGATCCACCAGGCTCTTTTCGTGTTCTTATGCTCTTCAACACATTATATAGGGAATTCAAAAGTCTGTAGCTGTATGCCATGACATGAGGGGATATAATATCCATTCCTGTTCTCCCTGCTCTTTTCCTTTCCTGAAATCCACAATATTACCACAAATTATCCAGCCCAAGAAATGGCACTGAGTTCAAAAGCCAAGAAACAACGATTGGGCTCAATTCTGCAGTTTCTGGTTTGGCTTTATAATTCAGCTGATATAATCTGGGCTTGAGAATCCTTTGGCTCTAGGGATTGGCATTTACCGGGACTCTAATTCAAGGAAATAAAAAAAGAAATAGAAATGGGAGCCTTCCTCTTTATCTATAGCTATGATCTCAAGGGCTGGTTTTGGGTGTGCAATTCCATGGCACACTGAACCTCATAATTGCAGTGGTTGCATTCATAAACTGGTGTACAAATTGCCTTGACGAATCCATTCTGCATGCAGTGCTTGCCCTCAGCCTAGGAGCCCCATAAACGCCAAGTGCCTTTGCCAGTTGTGGTATCCATACAGCAGGTTGGCCAGCCATGTGGTACATAATTGCTACATGTAAAATTGAAGACATGCTGCTAAGCGGCCGTCGTTTTCATATATCCTCCTGCTCAACCAGTTCGCTTGCAAATGCATCTTAATAAAATAAAAAATTTCCTTCAGTAGCACCTTAAAGACCAACTAAGTTTTTATTTTGGTATGAGCTTTCGTGTGCATGCACACGAAAGCTCATACCAAAATAAAAACTTAGTTGGTCTTTAAGGTGCTACTGAAGGAATTTTTTTATTTTACTTCGATCCAGACCAACACGGCTACCTACCTGTAACCAGAACTATGGAAGGCATCTTAATAAGACATCCAGTGCACATCTCTCTTTCTCTTGAATCAGAAAACAAAACTCCCTCTCCATATATACCTAGAAAAATATACGATTCACACATTGGTAGCTTCACGATTGGGCTACTGGCAGATGCAGAGTGAATGGACCGTCTGAGTGTGCGCATATTACACCTGTGTTGAAGGAAATGTGCTGATTGCCAATCAGCTACCAAGCCATGTTCAAGGTCTTGATATTAACATGTTGTTACAAAAGCCAGGTGCCTGCCCCTCTTTCTGCCGAGCGGTGGCAAGAGCCCATGGGGTGCCAGGCACCTACACAGGGCCTGTGTCCCTTTGGAGAATTGAAGACACGGTGGAGACTGTTGTGGCTTTAGTTGAATAGACTGTTGTGGTCTATTTACACTTTCAGTCTGCAAGAAGGGGGTCCAGATCTTACAACATGGTCATTTTAAGAGGCAGCAGTCGAAGCAGCCTGCAACCAGCCCCCTCCAAAGATGTATCGCTGCTCTTTTCCCCAGAAACTCCTTGCCCTCTCCCAGAACAGTTACCCTGGCAATCTCCCAAATCCCCAGTCTCTGTTCACACCTGGGGCAAGGGGGACGGAGTATTGTTAATGTTCTTCAGTTGCTCTCTATTAGCTCAGCCACAGGAATTCCTTTGCAGCTTGCATTCTCCCTTCATATCAAAAATAACCAAAACTCTAGCATTTATTAATTTCTAGGTAAAGGTTAAGGGACCCCTGACCATTAGGTCCAGTCGTGACCGACTCTGGGGTTGCGCGCTCATCTCGCATTATTGGCCAAGGGAGCCAGCGTATAGCTTCCAGGTCATGTGGCCAGCATGACAAAGCCGCTTCTGGCAAACCAGAGCAGCACATGGAAACGCTGTTTACCTTCCCGCTGTAGCGGTTCCTATTTATCTACTTGCATTATGACGTGCTTTCGAACTGCTAGGTTGGCAGGAGCTGGGACCAAGCAACGGGAGCTCACCCCGTCACAGGGATTGAAACCGCTGACCTTCTGATCAGCAAGCCCTAGGCTCAGTGGTTTAACCCACAGCGCCACCTGGGTCCCTCATTAATTTCTAGGGTTTACCCTAAATCTATAACACCATAAAATCCCCAAACATCTCTAGAGCAGCTGAAATGCTACCTGGCCCTGAACAGACCTGTAAGATCACTTAGATTGTCCAGAAAAGTTCTACTCCTTACACCTGAGGAGCCACACCTCCACTCCAACTTGGAATCCTTATTGCAGATCCCACTTCACCTTGGGCATGCCAAGAATTCTTCTAAAGCTGCCTGTCTGCTACAATGTCTTTTTCTTTTTGCATTGCCCCTAGCAATGCGTGACTCATTGACTGCACAGCACACCGGATCGGTTGGAAATTCTGCGGTTTCACACTATCGCACAGATGCAGCTGGGAAGCAGCCCAAG
This sequence comes from Zootoca vivipara, assembly GCF_963506605.1. Classification (NCBI taxonomy): domain Eukaryota; kingdom Metazoa; phylum Chordata; class Lepidosauria; order Squamata; family Lacertidae; genus Zootoca; species Zootoca vivipara. The sequence continues at coordinate 84,118,685 of NC_083282.1, read as the reverse complement.
CCTTTATTGAACATGAGCTATGAATTCTGACAGCAAGGCAGGAGAGTTGAAAGACAGAAGAGTAAGAGGTGCAGCTTTCCTCGTTGCTCGATCCCCATGCTGAGTATGGCTTCACCTTACATAAAGTGCCAAGCAGCTGACAAGCAATTAGGAATCATTGAAAAAAAAAATGGCAAGCTGAGATAGCAATAGCTGGAGTCACATTGGTTGTTGCTTTGTTACTGGAAAAACTTGCTTGCAGTCTGCAAGGACCTGGAAGTTGAGAATGTCCTTGTCCCTGGACTTGTTGGAAGGCTGACTTGGAAGAGCCAAGTGACACAGGGACTCTCATGAGCAAAAGTCAGGATCTACAACACATTAACCTTGTGCCCAGATGCAGCAGGGTAGCATTGCTCACCTGCCTTCCCAAAGGATCACTACTGGTTCTTGCATGGGGGTGGGGGTGTTGTGAGGAGTTCAGCATGGTGTGAGTGCAGCAGCGGATCCAATCCAGCACTCTTGCCTCTGTGCCCACACCATGCCGAGCTCCCCACCCCAGAACTGGCAGTGCTAGGAAGGCAGGTGAGCAATGCCAACTTGCCTACAGCAACCTGCTGACATCTACTGGCCAGGTGCTCAGTAGATGGTCTTGAGATACCAAGCCGCACCTGCTAAACTCACCCTTCTATGCCCCTATTAAAAGTGCAAGAGCCTCACCGCCACACACACAAACACACACCTGTCAACCCTTGTGATGACCAAGTGATGTACCAAGGTAAGCCTTGTTTTCTGAGATGCAATTCCCCCTAGCTGGCTCTGATATACTGTTGGAGATTCGTTCCCCGTGTCTGCAGTGATGGGATTGTTGTCTATCACATGACGGTGTATGTTTTTCATTCCACAGAGTGGGAAGTGACAGAGACAGGATGTTTGTGATACTGTGCTCCGCGAAGTGGGACTATTGTCCTTTGTTCTTTCTCTTTGCTGTCTGATGCTAGAGAGAGAGGGAGCCATGTTGCAGTGCTCCAAGTTTATTATATGTAAATAAACTTAGGTTAGCCAAAATGCTGAGTTCTGAGGTCTGGTACACAACTGCGAAGACTCTGCAGATCCCTAAGTGTGCTGATGTCTCCAAGGCACCAGTCGCTGTGATGTTCAGGTTGGAGAAAGCTTTTGAAGGAGGGAGAGAACATGCCAGTCGGGCATGTGTCTTTGCCAAGGTCCTACTCGTGTGTAGGACGACTCCTAACAAGTTGACATCCGGTCCTCCATTATAACTGTGGGCGGGTAGAGAGGAAAGGAGATGGCAGGATAGCTTAGTCGGTAAAGCATAAGACTCTTAATCTCAGGGTTGTATGCTCGAGCCCCACTTTGGGCAAAGGATTCCTGCATTGCAGGGAGTTGGACTAAATGACACCCACCCACCCGGTGATCCCTTCAAACTCTACAATTCTATGATTCTAGGGAAGGGGGAGGATTTTCCACTTACTTAAATGGAAGTGTTTCCATTCAGACCACCTCTTTTGCTGGTGTGACAGTATCGTCTCAGATCAAGTAGAGCTGACCTCTAGGCAAGCACAGATTTCTAGCCAAGTCCCACTCCTCCCCTGCCAAATCCCAAATGCTTCTGCTTTTGGGCCTTGAGACAGCACAGTGTTACACCAGGACAAATCCTGGAACAATCTTAACTATACTAAGTAGACTTATGAGGAATATTATCCTCAGCTGCCAGACACGAGGATAGAATTACACCGCGGGAAACAGTTTGAGTGTTTGTTTGCTTTATTAGAAAAGCAATAAAGAGAGGAGAAGAGGGTGCCAATAATTGGCATCATAATTCATCTTCGAGGCACACTCTCTCTAGTGTTTATTAAAAACTGTAAATTCTTCAGGTAGGTTTCCTCTCCCCTCCCCCCCTTCTGTTCTCGTCTGCAGTCATGTAACAAAACTCCTGTTTTCTTTTTCCAAGCCAATGGAAAAAGTATGCTGCTAAGTTTCTCATAAGCTTCCCACCTGGTGTTCTAAATCATCTCTTTACATTCCTCATTCCAGTCTCCTCCGACTCTTTGCACAAATATATTTGTGCATTCAAAGTCTCTTCCACTCAAGAGGACTCAATGTACAGTATATTTGCCAAAGAGCAATGCCAGATTGGAGGCTGCACGACTCTAGGCCACAGTTGACAGTGAGGACTTGATTTGCTTTAAAATGTATTCGGCTGTCATTCTGGGGATACGCATGGGCAGACGTACAAGATCATCACGAACCTAGCTGCCTCATGCTGAGTTGGATCATCACTCCATCTATGCTCAGGATTGATCAACCAGGGCTGGAGCCACCCAGATCTTCCCAGGCAGCTTTCAGGGTTCTCTTGAGGCCACACCCTTCCCATCCTGCTCCACACTCCCCTCGAACGCTTTTGCTTGCCTGAAAAGTCTCCTTGAACTGCGATAATACCTCTTATTTGCCTGCCACAGAGGACACAAAGATGTGTGTTGTGAAGTACCCCGTTTTCCCTGGGAAACACCCGTTTTTACTTACCTTTTCCTGGTGGTCCCCCGTATCACTTTGTCTCTCGTTTTTCTCCGTTATTTTCTCCTGCTGGCGGCCATTTTTTTCTGATTTGCCATTCTATGGGCACAAAAAATGGCTGCCGGCGGCTTCAAAAGTCGCATCTACGCATGACCAGAAGTGCATAGACGCGACTTCTGGTGTCGGCAGCACCGACGCACTTCCGGTCATGCGTAGAAGCTACTTTTGAAGCTGGCGGCGGCCATTTTTAGTGCCCATAGAAGGGCAAAGCGACACCGGAAGTTATGTCGACGCAACCTCCGGTGTCACACGGCTGCCGGTCCCGGATTCTGCAGTCCGGGACTTGGAAGGTAAGGTGTTGTGGACTAAGGAAACCCCTGTGCAACTGGAATGCAGCCCACTGCACAAAGTTAAGGGTCACATCAACTACTTTTACCAGTGCTGGCCCATGAGGAAATGTGGCCCTTGGGCTGAACATTGGCACAGGCTCAGATTGCTTGGGAAGGACCCAGGTGATGAGGAGATTTAGGCAGCTGGGGGAAGGCAGAGACCTTCAGCCTTCACAACTGCCTCATAGGGGCGAGACAAACCAAGAAGTATTTGCTGTGCTCATTAGCCCTGGCGCCCCTGAGGAGGCCATGTTTCTTCTGATAAAGAGGTAACTTCACTTACCCCATGTGATTTATTCCTGACACCAGCTCCTGGCAGCGACCTCGGGCCTGTCACTGCCTCAGTGTCACCTACTTCACAGGGTAGTTGTGAGGATGGAAGGAGGAGGGAAGAACCACGGACACCACCTTGAGCTCATTGGAGTAAAAGTGGGCTATAAGTACAATAAATTAATAACAAACTGATAATCCAGTGCACAAACTTCACCACAAACATACTTTGCTTGGTGTATATACAAGATGACTTTGCTCATGCAATGGTAGAAGATCCACGTCAGGGTTGTTTGCTATGCTTTGTGGGTAAAGCGTTCTCTCCACCAGCACTGTCCATGGTTTTTATTTATTTGTTTCTTTTTGGCCTCTTCTAATGCAGGTCCATTAATCCTGGAGTCATTGGAGGCCTGAGAGGGCCGGGGGACAGGTGGTGCAAGGTTGCCCTTGATTCAAATAGCAGTTTTTATCTTAGATACTGGGCATAGTTGGGCAGCCCTATCTTTCCACTCCCCAGTAGCAGAATGCAGTGGGAGTTGCAATGGCACAACTAGCTGAACACCTGGAGACTGGCTTTTCTTTCCCTAATGTATTCTAAATATGTTGATTCCAAAGAGATAAAGTGTAAGGGAATGTACTCTCTCTAAACAATACTACGGAGGGGAAGTACCGAGTTTCCAATGGGTTTTCAAACTTGAAATAAGGGCTAAGTTCAATGTGTTACTATGAGAATATAGAATCCTGAGCAGCTTGAGACCAATTTTCTTGTGGTGTCACCTTATCCACCCCGCTGCTTTGATCTGTGGAACTGTAACTGTTTACAGGTGCCACATATATTACCCATTCTGTACCTGTAAGAAATCAATCTTCAAGCATGGCAGAACCTACACTTCGGAACTCCCTGCTTCTTGACATCAGCCAGGCACCTTCACTGTACTCTTTCTGGCAAAGCATTTCAATGCCGAAAACCATTTTTGTTTAGGGGAGCCTACCCAGATAAATAAATAAATTGAAAATTGCCCTAGTGGACGACAGGGTGGTGAATGAAGTGGAGTCGAAAGGCTAAAATCTGCTTGCAAAAGGTTTGTTTAAAATATATTAGCAGACAATGGGTGAATGCATTTGAGTTTATGATAGATACAAGCATAATAATATCAAAGAGAAATCAACAGCACGTTGTACATGAACGAATTTTGGGGAAGGGAGAAATAAGGCACAGTATATGCAAATAATTATTACATGGAAAAACAAAAATGGAATATGAATATGCAACTTGACTTTTTAAACTAACTTCATTTCCACCAGTCTCTATAACCAGGCTTCCAATGCAGCACACATAAGCTTCTGGGTTTTTTAATGAAACAAAAACATGTAAAAATCTCAGAGTGTGATCCATCGGCCACTCCACTGTGAAAGTGGGAGGAATTCCCTTGAGGTGACTATAAAATTATTCCCCCTCATTAGGCATCCTTTGACGATTGCTTCTCACAACTAGGTCATTGTGCCTCATGTGGACATTGCAAATTGTTAAGTAAGAAGCAGTAAAACAATCAAGGAAGATCTTTCGAAAACTATCCCACTAGGATTCTGCGAATATACACACCGCACAGAGAGTAATTAAGATTTAGTTCCAATCATGCTCTCATTCCCAGAGAACTTCCGTCACTCCTCATCAATCACTACGGTCATGAGCAGCTGTTGTAAAAGCCACAATTTGTTGAGTTCTTGCCAGAAGAGGAGACATTATAAAACTCGCGAACCCTTTGAAACATGGGTCTCTTTCTTGTTACAGTGGTACCTCGGTTTACAAACACAATTGGTTCCGGAAGTCTGTACTTAACCTGAAGCGTACTTAACCTGAAGCGAACTTTCCCATTGAAAGTAATGGAAAGTGGATTAATTCGTTCCAGACAGTCCACGGAGTACTCAACCTGAAGCATACTTAACCCGAAGTATGAGTGTAATTGGTTCCGGAAGTCCGTACTTAACCGGAAGCGTACTTAACCGGAAGTGAACTTTCCCATTGAAAGTAATGGAAAGTAGATTAATCTGTTCCAGGCGGGTCCACGGAGTACTTAAACTGAAAATACTCAAACCGAGGCGTACTTAAACCGAGGTATGGCTGTACTGTGAAGTCTAAGGTTAAATTCTGTAAATTCACAGGTCCTGAAAACCTTTTTGCTCACTGCTGCTTTCTTGTGACTTAGGCAATTCTTAGGATCTTGGAAGGGCATGCAAAGATATATTGGATCTCGATCCCTGATGTCAGAGAGAAAGCCCTCATAAGACCAGAGAGGGAGATCTCATCTTAGATCCCACCCCCTTTCCCCATAGTTTTCAAAACCTCTGACACCCTAGTTTACTGACACCACAGGTTCAGCATCGCTCGGGCCAAACTGGTGGGGTTAGTTCTATGTCCAATGCTGTTTCTGTCACCTGACACAACCACAAATCAAGCAGAAAGTTAGACCAGCCCATGAGCCCAGCAGTGCTTAGGATATGGTAGCAGGACTGTCTTCACACACAAACACACACCCCTTAAGATTGCCCCCTAAGGATTCTAATACAGCTGCTGTATTCTGGTGTGGGTTTACTCCAATTTTTGTGAATCGAATCTGTGATTTTACAAGGCTGCATGTTGTGTTAATTAATTGCTGGTATCTGTTATTTATGTCTGTTTTTTTTTTTAGCTTTCCTGGTTTTTAATTTATTGTGGGTTTTATATTGCTGAGACATTGTTGGAAGAAGAAGAAGAAGAAGAAGAAGAAGAAGAAGAAGAAGAAGAAGAAGAAGAAGAAGAAGAAGAAGAAGAAGAAGAAGAAGAAGAAGAAGAAGAAGAATATAATTAGTATGGGTCCAGGTTTAGTGCTATCTAATCAGCACTGCGCCAAGTTGTATGCAACTGTCCCCCTAAGAAAACTCCAACTTGTGTGGTAAGATTGTACAATCCATACTGTTGCTAAACGTAGCAATATTCCTGGTGACCTTGGAAGAAAATGCATTGCCAGATATTTGTGTTTTGTTTGGCCTGTGCATTGATTGAATTGCATTGTTCAATGTAATAATATCACTTGTGTTTACCAAAGTGACTTATTGCTTCCTTGTCTTTACATGAACAGTGCATCCCAAAGGGATGAAACCGGTCATCTAGTCTTTTGCTTTGGATGAGACTTCTGGCAAAAGTGAATATCCCAACTATTTCTGCTCAGCCTTATAAATAACTATTATGTTGTTAAAGAAAAAAGGGGGGGGAGACATCCTGGAATTGAAACCTCCGTGGTTCAGCTTGTTACTCAAGGATGAAACATCTCTGTAGTTTTGAACTGTAGCCACCAGCTGTGGAATTTTGCCACTATAGAATCTCAGGTGCAGGATTCCTCAATGGCTGTGTATATCCCACCACAAATCTCAGGGTTATTTGGCACACAAGGTCTCTGAAATGCGAGAAATGGGACATCTGAACATTCTCCACCCCCTTCTTTATCCTGCATCTCTAACCGTGTCTTCTCATGAGGAAGCCAAAGTGATTTTGAGCCAGTATTTTAGGACAGCTTGGATCCCAAGTTAATACATGGGCTGAAAAAGCAGATGAGATGATGGTATGTTGGATAAGAAGTGCCGCTTGGGATTGCAAACAAGCATGCAAATATCTGGTCAGTCAGAAGAAGAAGCAGGAGAATTACAATGACATTATCAGAGGAGGAACATCTCTTTTTCAAATGCTGTCAAACTGAACTGTTGAGAGACTGCAGTGAGGATTGATGTTCATTTATATTGAAAATGAATTGGGGGGGGGGATGAAATTGGGAAGTGCATGATAAGTGCAGGGTTACAGCACTTGGCGCAAAGCCCATGAATGTTGAATGTAGTACCGGCAAAGGGCAGAGCTAAATGCACAATCCTGCAGCCTCTGAAATGTCTCTTTTTTCAGTTTCAGGAATCCTTGCTATGAGAAATGAATGGGGAATTTATTCGACAGTGAACTATGATTGTTTATGTCACCAGATCCTGTTTGATAACACTGTGTTTTGCAGAAACATGTATAACCTTTCTTTAAAAATAATAATTAATTTTGTACTGTAGTAAGTAATGGGGGAAACCAAATAAAAGCCATTCATTTCTCCCATTTCTTTCTATATAGAATCATAGAATCTTAGAGTTGGAAGGGATGTTAGGGACCCCAAGGGTTATCGAATCCAATGCCCTGCAATGCACAAATCTCAGCTGAAGCATCCATGGCAAATGGCCATCCAGCCTCTGCTTAAAAACCTCCAAGAAAGGAGAGTCCACATCCTTCCAAGGGAGACTCTTCCACTGTTGAACAGCTCTTACTGTCAGAAAGTTTTTCTGTGTGTTCAGTCAGAATCTCCTTTCTTGTAACTAGAAGAAAGGAATTGGTTCGAGTCCTGCCTTCCAGAAAAGGAGAAAACAAGCTTGCTTCATCTTTCATGTGACAGCCCTTTAGACATTTGAGGTTGGCTATCATATCTCCTCTCAGTCTCTTCTTTTCCAGGCTAAACATACCTAGCTCCTTCAACCGTTCCTCATAAGGCTTGGCTTCTAGACACTTGATCATCCTAGTTGCCCTCCTCTCCACACGTCCCAGCTTGTCAACGTCCTTCTTAAATATTTTCATTCATTTCTCACAGAGATTAATTAGAAATGAACGGAGGTACATCAATTTCATTTTAAAAAATGAATGAACACCACTTGCCAGTGCAGTCTTACAGTCAATATTGTGCAGTATTCTGTGAAATACTGAAATTCATTTTTTTTCTGAATAAAAATGCAACACTCTGGTATTTATTTATTTGATTCCACTTTCCGTTTTAAAAAATCAACAATAAAAACAGTTAAAAGCCATTCCTTGTGTAAAAAATGAAAACAATCCCATATATCAACACCATTTCATATATACAAGCATTAAAAAAAACTGCATCTATATGAAAACAATTAAAAAGAACACAGTGTGACAAATAAAACTATTTCAAATTCATTGCAGATGCAGACTGGGGGAAATCCTTTGTACTGGGAGAGTGAAGCATGTGAACCAATCCATTCAAGTAACTGAACTCAGGGAAAGTTAGATTTATTTATTTGTTTGTTATTAGAATCATTCTTTAGCTACTTTTCCAGTGCTCACAGAAACCTATAGTGAAAATTTAAAGAAACCCAACAGGTTTTTTAAAAAGCAAAAAGGCAGGACCAGTAAAAAGCAAAAGTGTCCTGCTGAACTAAAGGTGAAATGGAAGAGAATGTTTGGCACACCCTCCAGAAGCAAATAAGAGGAGCAATTTTGGACTGGTCTGACAGTTCTCACAATGCAGGAGTGGAACTTAAAATCCAAGCCAGTGTATAGGATGGGTAGTATTGAAGAGGTTTGGGGGACCTGTGGCACCCCCAGTTGCTGTTGGACTCCAGTACCCATCAGTCCCAGCCAGCATGGCCAATGGTCAGGGAAGATGGGAGTTGTAGTTCAGCAGTATCGGGAAGGGCATAGGTTCCCCATCACTGGCATAAAGAGAGGTGACCTCTTTAATAGGGAGGTTGTCTCTAGGAAATCTGAACACAGCGTCGTCACTACAGTTAGGCTTGTCAGCTGGTTTCCATTCACTCATATTGGCTGACACACTGATGAGCGGATGCAAACATCAAGGCAGCCCTTAAACAGGGAAAGAAAATTGGGCGCGAGGGGTTTCTTTTTTCTTTTTCTTTTTTTCATCAAGAAAACCTGCTTTTCTTTATGGTTGTATATTTGACTCATGGAGTGTCATTCCATGAAATAACACCGCACTTGGCCATTTGTAATTGCTAATTTCAGATCACTGGACTTCTTGTCCGCTAAGCTATTATTACACATTCTGAAGCAATTTCAGGCAGTAAGGAGAAGCATTTTAATTTCCTGTTCAGGCTGCCTCTGGTTTTAATCTGTCTCCAAATGGAAGTTTTAAGTGCCTGTGCCTCAAGTGCATCGCCACCCATTGCAGGGATCTTCCAGATTTTGAGAACCAGCAATCTTTAGTAGTTCCAGGGTGTACATATTCAGATACGGCATTCATTTTATCCTGATTGTCATAGCTGGTGCAGGCTAGCATTCCACTTAGTTGAGGATGGACAACAAGCGATACTCTAATAAGGCAACGTGCACAATGAAGCTGAGATGAAATATTTTGGAGAAGAATTTTCTGACAAATCTTTGATGCCCCATAAACTCACATTTCTCCCCTCCTCCTCCTCCTCCTCCTCCTCCATTTTATAATAATTTTTATTTGATTTTAAAAAATATATAAACCTACAACAGAAACAAATTCAGAATCCAAATATCGAGATTACTCTGAATCTCCTAACTTCCCTCCATCCCTTCCATGAGTCCGATTAATAATATTTTCAACTGCATATCAATACTTCTCCAATTTTTTGTCTTTCTATGTTATCCATACATTCCGTTACATTACAAGTGTGCTTAAAATCCTGCCAATGTTTTAACCTGCTTACAACGGTCTCGTAGATAAATTATAAACTTTCCCCATTCTTTTTTAAAAGTTCTTCTTGATTTCTGAGCTTCCCAGTGAATTTTGAAGTTTCGGCATAGTCCATCAATTTGGTTCACCATTCTTCTCTGGTCGGAACGTTTCTCTTCTTCTTCAAGACCCTTCTGAGTTGTTGGAGAACGTTAGTCATTCCCTGGAGAATATTCAGCAATTTTGCCATCCATGAATTTGGGGTTCACCAGTGGATCCAGTTTTAATATTTCTTTTATTACATGTTGAAGGAAGCAGTAAGCATGGCTTCTAGTGCTTCCAAACTTCCTGTTTGCCCATTGCTTTCATTGTCCACCAAGGACCATGGCTCAGTGGTACAGCATCTGTTTTCCATGCAGAAGATCCTGGCATCTCCTGGCATCTCCAGATATGTCATTTCCTGTCTGAAACCCTGGAGAGCTGCTTCAGTCAGTGTAGACGACACCCATGACCTGACTTAATATGAGGCACTCCCTATGTTTCGATATGAACTAACAATAGATTAAGATGAAACCTACACATTAAGTAAAATGAAATTTCTCAGAAGATAATTTTCTAAGGAGAACTTTTTGGAATGTTTCACCTCTTCCCCAGCCAACCCCAAGAGTTTTCTGCAAAATTGTATTCTTCTTCAATTTTGTTGCCCTCAACTAGCCCCAAAGCCATTTTCAGACAGCCCTTGCGTAAAATAGCCACAGCACTGGCTAATTTCCCTATACCCAGGAATTATTAGGATGGAATTCTGTTTTAGTTTAATTTAAACTTTAACTTAATTTTTTTTACAATCATGAACACAAAATATAATCATAAGTATCCAGTGCTTTGAAAGTTCATTTTTAAAGGAACTAGTTCTAGTTCTGTCTAGTTCATGCTTTTACAAAATAAACTAGTTCAGTCCAGTTTCATCCAAATGAATTGTTTAGTTCATAAACAGTTCATCCACAGGGGAAAAATATATTTTAAATATGCATTATTCAGAACGTTACAAACTGCTGTGCTGAAATTTAGAGTCCAAACATTTCCTCCACGGTTTGCTTTCTAATTTTGTTCATAGAGGTCGAATTGAGTTACTTTTTCCCCACAAATGAAAGCTAAGAGTCCATGGCTCCTCATGGGTAGGAATGAACTTGAAACTAAACTAGAAATAATTCAATATTCTACCCCCAAATTAACTTAATTCCTCTTTAGTTCACCTGACAATTATGGGAACTACTTTCAGGTGTAGTTCAGATATTTTTGAACTAGTTCAGTTCAGTGAACATAAATGAACTAGTTCATTCCAAGCATTATAAGAATCACACATTTGAATACCCTCAGGGGAGAAGCCAGAAGTAGAACTCATCGCCATTTTGACTTACAGAATTCACATGCTGTGCAATCTGCCCACAGCACTCTTGTGATATTTCAATCCCAATTAGAGTGTTCTAATTGGGGAGATTCCGCTGGCATCAATTGCTCCTATGTGTGTCTGTTCTGAAACAGCACTCTCCAATCCAGTACCCTGTGTGCACAAAAAAATCATACAGGCCATCCCATTCACTTAAAGGGAGGGGCAGAGATATTCACTTGCAAACAGCAGAATATTCCTACCCTCGTGCATCTGGCGATGCCATCTGGCTACATGTTATTATTACCATTACTTCATTTTTAAAAATGCTTCCTTGGAAGAACGATGAATCCTTCATTTTGTTGACTACAAAGGGCCGAAATCTCAATCACTGACACAGAAAAGTAATAAATTTCCCATGCCCCAATCTATAGCAGATGGAAGTTAAATAAATAAATATAAAAATGATACTTTTGAAATCAGTACCTGATGACCGCCAAACAGTATACTAAGAGCATATACTTCAAAGACACCGCAAGGCAAGTTAACTTTTCATTTTTTTATGTAACCTACCATATCCATAGCTGCCAAGTTTTCCCTTTTCTCACGAGGAAGCCTATTCAGCATAATGGAATTTCCCTTAAAAAAAGGGATAACTTGGCAGCTATGACCATATCTCTTGCAACATCTTTAAGCATAGTGGTGAGAAGGCCTTCAGTGAAGACTTGCCAAAAAGATAGTTCCTCAAAACTGAGTCACTTTAGGCACTTAGAGTTAAGATACTTTCATCCCATTGCTTTTAGTCGAGTTGTTATAGGGCCTAATAGAGAATCATAGAATAGAATCATAGAGTTGGAAGAGACCACAAGGGCCATCCAGTCCAACCCCCTGCCAAACAGGAAGCACCACCAAAGCATTCTTAACATATGGCTGTCAAGCCTCTGCTTAAAGATCTCCAAAGAAGGAGACTCCACCACACTCCTTGGCAGCAAGTTCCACTGTCGAACAGCTCTTACTGTCAGGAAGTTCTTCCTAATGTTTAGGTGAAATCTTCTTTCTTCTTCTTTCTTGTAGCTTGAATCCATTGCTCCGTGTCCGCTTCTCCTGGGTGCCCGCTCAGCGGAGATGAGTGCGGCAACCGTGGGAGGGGCCAGTCGCCCCCCCCCAACACGTCGTCGCCGTCAAAACAGGCCGAATCGCGACCTTCTCAGCGGAGCGCCCACTGCTAAAGGGAGGGAAGACCGCGGCCCCGCCGCTCCTCTCACATACTGGTATGTTCTAGCGCCCGTTTATTTAACGGGCTGAATGACACTAGTTATCCATAATGGCTGTGGTCTGTAAAGTCCGATCCTTCACATAATACAATTTTTTCAGATGAAAATATTGGGGGTCCAGAATTATCACATTGCCCATCTTCGTTCTAATATCATTCAGGCTCAGAATGTTGCTACCTTGTTTTATGATGTTGAAGCTTATTAAAGTATGTCTCATCTTTATCTTAGATTCCCTGAAATAATAATTTCTTGTTCTCCTTCTTCTTGTTGTTATCTTAAAGGTGAGAATGTAGGGCTTAATCATTTTCAAAAAGATTTATTCCATACAATCAAAGCAGTGATTACAAAGGAGTTTCCATGCAAAGCCATAACAATGGAATTGTTTATACTATTATTATGGCAGCCATCCTAAGCCTTGTGTGCTCCATGTTTTGGGCTACAGCTCCCAAACATCTGGAGGGCACCAGATTGGGGAAGGGAGATTCACCTCCTTATGCATCTGAAGATGCTGCTCATAAAAGGTAATTATGTCAAGAATGGAGATCTGGATGGTAGGGTACCAACACAGGTGCTTTATCATCTTCTTTAATGCTAAATGGATGTGAGGAATGTACAGGTTTCCTGAAAAATTATTGCCCTAGGCTGAACCTTGACCTCTTTGGCTCAGGTTGGGAGTGTAAATTAGGGTCCTGAAAATGAAAGCTCTGACAGTTCTAAATCAGCCAACTGTCTTTCCACTCTGATCTGTGATGAATGGTGAAAAAGCTCTTTTTAAATAGTTAATAAGCTCCAAGGTTGGGAGGTTAGGAGGACGCCATTAACAAGCCAGTTTCCAGGGTCCCATCGTGTCACTCTCTGGCATTGCAATAAAGCAGCAATGAGGAACCACAGGCCCAGCAGGGCAGATGTAGCCCTTCAGAAGGAGATTTCTTCTCTCTCTATCTTCTTTGTATTATTTGATCTTTCTCTTTTTGCTTTTTTTTCATTCCTTGTTAAATTTTCTGATAGAGGAGGAGGAGGAGGAGGAGATTTCTTTGAGCTATGACTTCAGCCCTAACTGGCCTGGATTTGTGCTCTCCTCAAATGTTCTTGCCTGGATGGAATCTGCCCTTGAACTGTAATAATAATGCCTCTTGCTTGCTGGAATGAAGGACAGTGAGATGATCTGATTTGTGTGGCTGGAATGAAACCTACTGTCCAAAAGGAAGAAAGACATTGACTGCTCTGCCTCTGGCCCCACCTGCTTTATGCTTCTCACCCTGCCACTGCTGCCACACAGCCCTTAAAAGGTTTCCCATTAGGGAATGCAGTCCAGAAACTGGAAAATGCCCCCCGTCCCATTGCACTAGAGACTAGGGAGGGGTTATGCAGGTAGACGGGTGGCCCATAAGCCCTGAGTGCAGTATTACTCACCTGCTAGTCATCCCCAGCAACTGGGGTGGGGAAGACTAACAAACCTCTCAGTGTTGCTTTGATCATTTTTCCCACCTTAATGTTACGTTGCTACCTTTCGACATCACTGTGATATTTTTTTTTAAAAAATGCTACATTGCTGCCAAGTTTCCCGTTTTCCCCGGGAAATCCCCGTTTTTCCAGCTGTTCCTAGCTGAAAAAACAGATTTTTTTGTTTTTCCCCGGTTTATTCTGGCGCGGCGGCCATTTTGGAACTGGGCGGAGCACGCTCAGAAGCGACTTTTGATGCTGCTCTGCCCAGTTCCAAAATGGTGGCAGCGCTACTTCCGGTCTGCTATTTCCGGCCCGGTCCCTTATTTCTCCGACAGCAACTTGGCAGGTATGAAATGCTACCATTTAAGCAGATATTTTTCCTATTAAACACATTGATTAATACAATGCATTTCCGGATGTCATTTTCACTAATATATTGACACTTGCACCCTAACAGGAACATTTCCTCCCCTTCCCCCCCCCCACACATTTTGGGGTTGAAAAAATGCATTGCAAATTTCGATCCCAGCCCCCGCAAAAAAAAATATTGCGGGGGTTGGAGCCAGCTCCTTGGAGTTGGCTCCTATGCTATGGTAAGGTTACCAGATTTTCTTCAATGAATCCGGGGACACTTTTCAACTTCCTACTAAATAGATGGATTTTGTCAGAGGACTGATTTGTAAATCCAGGGACTGTCCCCAGGAAACGGAGACACCTGGTAACCTTATCCTATGGGTTCCATGTCTTGTTCAAAGTCTGGAGATGTACACTCACTCCAGGCATCATGATGTTTGGGAAGAGAGGACATCTAACTCTAGACTTCAGATGAGACGCAAAATCAGTCCTGCAGGGAGTTGAGGGAGGGAGGAGCCCCACCCATTTGCCATCGCCCATCAGGCTCCTTCCTTTGTTCTCCCTACCAGAAGGCTAGCCTGACTATTTCAAGAATTAGAAGTCTTTATTAAATTTTAACACTTGCTATGGCAGATGAAGATGATGGACCTTATGGAACCTTATGGAGACTCCACAATCAGGAAGAAGATTGGAAGAAATTTAAAGTGTACTTGAAAAAAATATAGTAATATTTAATATACCTTAGGGAAGTGGTCCTGCAGATGACACAACATTGATGGCAGAAAGTGAGGAGGAATTAAAGAACCTTTTAATGAGGGTGAAAGAGGAGAGCACAAAATATGGTCTGAAGCTCAACATCCAAAAAACTAAGATCATGGCCACTGGTCCCATCACCTCCTGGCAAATAGAAGGGGAAGAAATGGAGGCAGTGAGAGATTTTACTTTCTTGGGCTCCAGGATCACTGCAGATGGTGACAGCAGTCACGAAATTAAAAGACGCCTGCTTCTTGGGAGAAAAGCAATGAGAAACCTAGACAGCATCTTAAAAAGCAGAGACATCACCTTGCCGACAAAGGTCGTATAGTTAAAGCTATGGTGTTCCCAGTAGTGATGTATAGAAGTGAGAGCTGAACCATAAAGAAGGCTGATTGCTGAAGAATTGATGCTTTTGAATTATGGTGCTGGAGGAGACTCTTGAGAGTCCCATGGACTGCAAGAAGATCAAACCTATCCATTCTGAAGGAAATCAGCCCTGAGTGCTCCCTGGAAGGACAGATCGTGAAGCTGAGGCTCCAATACTTTGGCCCCCTCATGAGAAGAGAAGACCCTGATGTTGGGAAAGATTGAGGGCACTAGGAGAAGGGGACGACAGAGGACAAGATGGTTGGACAGTGTTCTCGAAGCTACGAACATGAGTCTGACCAAACTGCGGGAGGCAGTGGAAGACAGGAGTGCCTGGCGTGCTCTGGTCCATGGGGTCAAAAGAGTCGGACACGAGTAAACGACTAAACAACAACAACAAGGGACGTGGTCATAGGCGTTCAGCTTAAATGTAGCATTTTAGATAATTTTCCTTTTTAGAAGGTTTTAGGGATATAATTTGTATAGGTTTTGTTTTCGTTTTTCTTTAAAATTGCCAAAGATGAGTAGAAATGAAATTCAGATAGAGGGGACTGGGGGAAGTCACCCAATGATGTTAAGCAAAGTTAGAATTTTGTAAGAAGTATTTTTGTGTTGTTTGTTTTGTTTATTATGTTTGTCATTCTTTTATAAAATGAATAAAAATTATTTTAAAAAATAAAATAAATTTTAACACTTGCTGGATCCAGGTCTGGCATAGAGCTTACCGCACACAAACTCGTAATAGCAGTGTTTTATCTAAGGTAGGCATCCCCAAACTTCGGCCCTCCAGATGTTTTGGACTACAATTCCCATCTTCCCCGACCACTGGTCTTGTTAGCTAGGGATCATGGGAGCTGTAGGCCAAAACATCTGGAGGGCCGCAGTTTGGGGATGCCTGATCTAAGGCATCAAACTGCTGAAAGGATACTATTATGTTATTGCCTGGGAAAGAAGAAACTTTGGTGCTAATGGAGGCTTATGGCATATTAAGGAACTGTTTCCTTTGTTGCAGGTCCAGAACAAGCTCGTGGTTCCTGCCTTCTGGTTACTTAACCTCTCCCCTGGAGCAGAAATGTGTTAGCTCAGAAACCAGAGCGCATTTGAAAAAATAAATCATTTACACTAATGAGTTTGCCATACATCCAATTCAGCAGATTACTGGCTCCGATAAGCGTAAGCCACCTAAATGGACAGATGAGCTAGACTTTAGCTTGCCAGAATAACCAGAGAGGGTATATACACAGCAGAAGAAGTAAATTTAATTGGATAAACAAGAATATTTCCCACACAAAGCTCTACTGCATGTCGCAGGCCGTGTGAAGTTATGAAATGACCAAAGAGAGAAGGAACGCTCCCCTGTTATAAAATGCAGCTAACGAATCATCTTGATTCAAAATTTCTTAAGCTGTCTTTCTATTTTACATGAGGCAGTTCAGTAAATCAAAACTGCTACTATTAAAATCATAAGAACACAAGAACATAAAAAGAGTCTGCTGGATCAGACCAATGGCCCATCTAGTCCAGCATTCTGTTCTCACAGTGGCCAACCAGATACCTATTATGGGGAACCCTCAAGCAGGATTTGAGCATAAGAGAAGTCGCCCCTCCTGCAATTTCCAGCAACTGTTATTAGAAGCATTACTGACCCCAAGTGTGGAGGAAGAACATACCCATCATGGCTAGTAGCCATTGATAGCCCTCTTCTCCATGAATTGATCAAATGTTCTTTTAAAGTCATCCAAGTTGGTGACCAACACTGTTTCCTGTGAGAGTGAGTTCCATAGTTAAACTAATATAAATGGGCAAGGGGGTTCTGAAGAGTAGGTGACACCAAAGTATTGATTCCTTGCAGGTTGGGTGGTCATCTTATAATGGATGCTTCAGCTGAGATTCCTGCATTGCAGAGGGTTGGACTAGATGACGCTCGGAGTCCCTTCCAACTCTACGATTCTAGGATTCTATGAAATTTGGAACAAGCATTAAATCAAACTTTATTTGCATAGCCGACAGGCCATAGCATCAAAAGGACAAACACCAACAAAAATACATTACAAATATGGTTACCGATAAAACCTATTAAAACCAATGGTAAAAACTGGGTTATCATTCAATCGATGTCCCTCTGTCCCATGGGTCCCATGGGTGGCGACCTTCTCTCTGGTAGATTGTTCCGGGCCGGTTAAGTATAGAGTCTAGCCAAATTGAACGATTGTGATTATAGCCTCAGGAGGATGGTCAGGACAAGGAGAAAGATAATAATAACCAAATAAGCAGGGGATAATAAATAAAAATAGATTAATAATCTCATTCCTTGAAATTTGACATAAGTATAATAATAATAATTATAAAATCCTAGGCGGGGAATCCGGGTGACTACATTGTTGTCATTCAAATGGCGGCTCTCGGTCTTATTGCTCTCTCGATAAATCTGGCAATCTTCTCTGTTATTGAACTGTTCTGGTCAGCTAAGAGTGAAAACAATTTGGCTTCACATGAGTGGCCTGGGATGGCAGATAGGAGCGGCGTGATGGTCTCATCCCTCAGATCTTTATATAGGGAGCAAGACAAGAGAACATGTGACACAGTCTCTATGTAGCCAGATCCACAGGGGCAAGGCCGGTTCTCGATTGGAATTTTTTTGATATCTACCTTCGAGAACAGCTGAGGGTAACATATTTAGTCTGGCCAGCGTAAAGGCCCGCCTAAATTTTGGGATGGTTAGGTTAGACAGATATGGTGCCTGAGAGTCAAAGTGGGAGGGGGGCAGATAAGTGTACCAAGCACTAAATTTCTTAATAGAGGCCAGATTATTCTGCAGAGAACAAGCATTAAGTGGAGCTAAGAAGATGCAGTGGTCAATAGTTCAAGAAGCTGGAACGATTCCAGTGCAGCAGGAACACTGGATTGGTCTGCCCACCTCATGGCTTCCCTGGGAGACGTAACAGGTTGAAAGTGAGCAGCTTCCTCCAGACCACCCAGCAAGCTTGATAGCTGGGAAGGAATATGAAACTGGTTTTCTAGTGTCCAAGGCAAACTCCTTCCTCCACAATGCACATGACCTAGCTCTCAAATTTAGAAGGGAAAAGCGGGGGATGGTGAAAGAACATGCATGGAGCGTAACATTGAATTTTTAAAATCATGGGTGAAAATATTTATCTATGAAGAACTAGGCTTAGCTGCATTAAATTTTTCTTTTGGAAAAGAATGGTATGTTTGAATTGGATCCCCCACCCCCTGTTCTCAGCAGTGAGGGAGTGAGTCTGTGACCATTTTCAAGCTGTATTTTGAAGGATTTCTCAACTGTGTGCTTTATTTAATTCTAATCCTTATCACTAGGAATTAGGGGACAGGAATAATGCATTAAACATATACACCCTGCTGCCGGCTGAATTAAAAAAAAAAAAGGTCAGCAAAACATCTATTGACAGATGGAACATTAAGAGTGAACAGCTGGCTGCAGTTATAGGGAAAGCAAGACTTTGGGTTGTAGCCAATGCTACTCAGAGTAGACTTCTTCTTTGGCGATCACTCGTAGCCGAGTAAGATTGTCTTCCATAAACACGGTTTTAACAGTGAGTCCATAAGTAACTGTGGAGGCCAATTCTGGATCCACACACCCTTCCACAGTGGGTTATAGGTTATGAGGGTTTGCCAAGCACGCCTTCCTCTTAGCACGTTTCTCCCTTTTGTCCTGAGTTCGAGCATCTTCAAAGCCCATGACACCTTTGGTAGAGGCTGTTCTCCAACAGGAGCGCTTGCAGGCCAGTGTTTTCCTATTGTCTGTGTTTATGCTATATTTTTTTAAGTTTTGCCTTGAGAGAATCTTTAAACCTCTTTTGTTGACCACAAACATTAAGCTTTCGATTTTTAAGTTCGGAATAGAGTACAGTGGTACCTCGGTTTACGATCTTAATCCGTTCCGGAAGTCTGTTCTTAAACTGAAACTGTTCTTAAACCAAGGCGTGCTTTCCCTAATGAGGCCTCCCACTGCCGGTGCCCTTCCACCGTTCGGATTCCGTTCTTAGACCAAGGTAATGTTCTCAAACCGGGACACTATTACCAGTTTTGCGGAGTTTGTAAACCAAATCGTTCTGAAATAGGACGGTTCTTAAACCGAGGTACCACTGTAGTTGCTTTGGAAGACGATAATCAGGCATCCACGCAACATGACCAGTCCTACGAAGTTGATGTTGAAGAAGAATTGCTTTGACACTTGTGATCTTTGCTTCTTCCAGCACACTGGCATTAGTTTGCCTGTCTTCGTGTAGAATTTTTCAGAGACACTGTTGATGGAATCTTTTGAGGAGTTGGACACAGCATTTATAAGTGGTCCACGTTTCACAAGCATACGGTAAGGTCAGAGTAGACACATTGAAGGTAATGAAGATGACTACCATAAGGTTATTCATTTCGATGAGTCTACTTTGAATAGGACTGGCATTGGATACAGCCCTTTTGGTCCAACCTCATCCTTTATTTTCTTTGTCCTCAAGAATGTTCCTAACTTTTTGCGAATTTATTTAGGAGGGGGAGGTCTCTGGGTCTGAACACGCAAAATATATTTTGGTTAAATGAATACAATTTAGTTTTGCTTGGTAAGGAAATAGATGTAAAATTGCACAGAAACCATTAAAAATGATCGCCAAGTTGCAGTTATAATATACGTCATCATCATTATTATTACTAAGCATTGCCTGACATTTTCAGAACCGAAAATTAAAATTCTGTGGTTTTCTGAAAGCAGTTTGTGTGCTTCTTCATCAAAGGTAGACTTACCAAGCTAAATGGTGTCCATGTCCAACCACAAAAATAAGAGCAAATTTTAATTCCTCACACCCAGAAACATATTTTTCACATTTTAAATTTGCAAAGTTTCACCCCCTAAAATGGCATGCCATAAATGGAGAAATACAATTTGGGTGCAAGTTTTTCAAAGCGTCCACTCATATCAACTTTCTCATAGTTTAAGGCTGACATCAGAGACCCTCTTCACAGTCTCACTGGTGGGTGTCCAAGGGAGAGGGTTTTTTCTACAGCAGCCCCACATCTTTGGAACTCATTACCAATTGCATTCTGGCTGGTCTGTCTCTTCTGATTAGGAAAGTCCTAAAGATTGACCCCTTTTTTTGCTAGCTTTTCCTTGAATTCTTTTTCTCACCTGCTCATGATTTTGGTGGTACCGGTAGTTTTTCCTCTACATTTTAGGCTGTGTATCTGCAATACATTTAAAAGCACATTTTCCCACCCCCCACCCCCAAAGAATCCAGGGAGCAGTAGTTTGTTTCTAATGGAGCTACAATTCCCAGCACCCTAACAAACTACAGTCCCCAGGGTTCTTTGTCAGAGGATGTTCTTTAAACGAATGGTGTGAATGCAGCCTTTGGATCTTTAGGCTGATAGCTGGTTGCTTTAATATTTCTGACTTTTACCGACAATTTTATTGTGATAGTTGTTTTCTGTTGCACTCTGATCATAAGCGGTTTTGAGAAGGTTTCACCATTAAAGGTGTTCTAAAAATATTTTCAATTAATAAATCTAAAAAGTCATTGTGGTTTTGCTCCTCTATTGCCTTTATAGCACAGGCTTTAAATCTCACCTGGAGTTACATCTTTGACCACAACATAAGGACAGGATCCCTCTCTGCAGGTGCTTCTCCTAAATTCCTGAACATTTCCCGACAATGGCAGGGGGGCATAGCTGTCAAGTTTTCCCTTTTCTCACGAGGAAGCCTATTCAGCATAAGGGAATTTCCCTTTTAAAAGGGGAGAACTTGACAGCTATGCAGGGGGGAAGGAATTATAGCCAATAAACTCAGCAACAATTCTAGTATATACTGTATATATGTTTATACTGCCAAATAACTTGTCTAGTCACCATGAAATACAGCTACGCAGGGCTATTTTTCAGAAAGATGCAAATTTCTAAGCATTCCCCAAGTGCATTCCTTTAAAATCTTGCCAGTAATATTCCTTAGCTGTTCCCTTAAGGTAGAATACGATTTATTAAGCATGTGTCTGTTATTGCCTTGCAGAGCTGTTAAGATGACATTTGTAATTTATTTCAGCGCCTTTGTGAAGCTTAAACTTGGCTTGGAGAGATAAACATGAAGATTTACGCATGCATATCTCACACCAGAAAACCCAGCCTTGCACTCTTTTGTTTACATTTTAGAGTCCTAGATAAGGTAATCGCAAAGCCCCAAGTGTCATTTGTATACCAATTTCATGTGTGCAAAAAGAAAGAAAGAAAGAAAGATTTCCCAGTTTTTCTGCAAATCAAGATCAAATTTTTGATATCCGTAAGGGTCAAACTAGAATTGATGTGGGAGATCTGTGACTAGGATATTCTGCAGAACGAAACTGCAGAACGAAACATACAGGTACCCCAACACTGTAACAGCCCCATCTTTAAAAGGAAAACTTGAGGAGCACAATGAATTCCACCATAGAGAATAAAAATGTAGAAGCTTGCCTGCTTTGTGCTTTTCATAATATTTCCTACCTGGTAAACGTACCTGAGATAAATTGGGCTTATTTTCAATTTTCACCTAAATGAATTAAATGAGGGCAGCTTTCTTTCCCCCTTTTCACACCTGTTTGTTGAAAGAAAGCTGCTGGTTGTTGAACTGCAACTCCTATCCTTCCTGACCATTGATCAACTTGGCTGGAGTTGATGGGAACTGTAGTCCAACAACACTTGAAGGATTCCAAATTGGGAAATGCTGGTATACAATATGTTGTTGTTTAGTCATTTAGTCGTGTCCGACTCTTCGTGACCCCATGGACCAGGACGGTATACAATATACCCAGGCAGCAATCTGACTTCACAGTCACTGTTGTATGACATTCACAGTTTCAACAATATTAAACGCCTTCTCAGTGGAAGGCACTATTAGTTTATTTGTATGCTTATTAGGCACTCGGAAATGAGGTGCTCAAATAAAAGGTCTTTCCAGAGGCATTCGTCATAGGTGATTTAATGCCTGTCGTTTCTGCAGCGCAGGGTTTTATTCAACAAAGTGCTGTTTTAATGAGCAGTACTCAAGATTATTCTTATTATTTATTAAACTGTCCATCATTTGTTCTTCATTTATAGCAAAATGCTTTTTTAAAAAAAAACTAATTGATTCTGCAATTTGGTGTTTAAATATTCAACCTGGTTCATGTCATTTGTGTCAGATCAATTACCTTTCGCTGTACAGTCATATCTCGGTTTAAGTACGCCTCGGTTTGAGTATTTTCAGTTGAAGTACTCCGCGGACCCGTCTGGAATGGATTAATCCACTTTCCATTACTTTCAATGGGAAAGTTCGCTTCAGGTTAAGTACACTTCAGGTTAAGTACAGACTTCCGGAACCAATTGTGTTTGTAAACCGAGGTACCACTGTACTTAATTCCCCCAGAGGGCGGTTAAGGGTTTGCTCCTTAGCCTTTTCTTCTTCCCAAGATATCCTGCAAGGTTATTTAGGATATCCTGCAAGGAGGTTTAGGATCAGAGTTTTCCTTCTCCTAGATGAGCTACTTTCCCATGTTGTCAAGTCCCATCTGCCCTTCACTTCCCTCCACAGCATGTGCAGAAATTGCCTTCTTGACTGTTGGACCCACTATTGGTCAATCCACCAGAACCAATCTTTGCATGCAGGGGAACATCCTAACTCACGGAGGCTTCGAGACCCATTGGTTACCCTCACCTGCTTTAGCTGGCCAACTGAAGCCATTTCCGGGATGTGCCTATTGTGGCATGCTGACACTGGGAGCAACAGTTAAGAGCTGAGTGCAGAATGCATAGCTGCCAAGTTTTCCCTTTTCTCACGAGGAAGCCTATTCAGCATAAGGGAAAATCCCTTTAAAAAAGGGATAACTTGGCAGCTATGCAGAATGAGGGCCAAAGGTGAACAAATGTCCCCCACCAGAGGTACTACCCCTGGTTAAAATATTGTGCAGATGCTGATTGTTTGGTGTGAAATAATCTATTGAGAATTGACTAATCTCCAATATATTCCTGATTGTGTTCGCTTCACTGCAGACCTCTTATCATAAGATTGCAAACAGGACATATGTGCCTTTAATAATGGGACTTAAAAAGTGCCTAACTTTAGCTACTTTATCTATATGCATTTGAGGCATATTTACCCTGTTGCTCAGCCAAAAAAAAACCTCCCCCGCCACTCTCAGAGTGGCTCATAAAGATTAGCACTAACACAGCTCCTGCCCTCAGGATAACAATATAAAACAAATGGCATATAAGGAAAAGATGATGGGGAGGGAGGAGTAGAAACATTCTTAAAGTTACAGCTCCTGTAATAATAAGCTGGGATAGAAACAGTTCAGGAAGCCTGATGAGATGTTGACATTTGAGGGAGGGCAAAAAGCAGCTTTGTGTCCTTACTGTGATTCACTGCCTTAGCTTTAAAAAAGAACACTTAGCGTTTTTCCATGAACAATATAATCTGCTGCAACATCTCTTTTATACCTGGGGGGCTTTAAGAACTCCCTGTTGTGGTTAAGCACCACACAGCATCCACTGATCCTGTCAGCTAGCCGTTTCCACTATTAAAGCCACAGCCATGACAAGACCAAAAGAAACACATTCATTAAAATGAATAGCACATGTTCAGGGGAAGACATCCCTAGACAGACTGCGTACACGTTACTGGCTTAAGACACAACTAGGCTGCTCATTTTCTCAATTGGGATCAAAGCTGGTTTGGGCGGAAATGCCTCAAGGCACAGTATTTCATAAGAAACTGCAAGATAGACGTGTATTATTGTGGGTAACCGATTTGCAAACCAGCAGTGGGGACAGACTGGATGCAGAGTAAACAGGATAATGGCCTCTCGTTGTTGTTGTTTTAAAAAAATGGTTAGTATAGCATCACATGCCGTGATGTTGTCCAGTTGGATTCCATTTTGTGCCTATTCTCGTCCTCCCGACAGCCACAGAAAGCTATGATAATCTTCTAAGCAACCTGAGGGATACATCCCGGTCTCCGCTTTCTACAGCTGTTGATGTCACTGAATCAGTATTTCTAGGAAAATCTCTCTCTCTCTCCCTCTCTCTCTCTCTCTCTCACACACACACACACACAGAGAGAGAGAGAGAGAGAGAGAGAGAGAGAGAGAGAGAGAGAGAGAGAGAGAGAGATCGCATTACCTAAAGTCAGGAAGCACAGTCAGGTACGATGTGAACATCACACAACACTCACTCTGAAGGACCATGACAGAGAGTGGTTATTATTCAAGAATTCTGTATAATATAATGATTTCCTGTCCAATAATTTAAATATAAGTCTTTCCACCTTTGTGCATATAAAAGCCTTGCTACTATATAGTCATGTATTAGAAGCTCAATAATCTCATTGTTTATTAAAAAATTCCTTCAGTAGCACCTTAAAGACCAACTAAATTTTTATTTTGGTATGAGCTTTTGTGTGCATGCACGATATCTTCAGATATCTGAAGATATCGTGCATGCACACAAAAGCTCATACCAAAATAAAAACTTAGTTGGTCTTTAAGGTGCTACTGAAGGAATTTTTAAATTTTGTTTCGACTCAGACCAACATGGCTACCTACCTGTAACTCATTGTTTATTGTTTGTTAAAACAGACACCTCCAGGATGCCACACTGAAGCTTTGCTCATATCATACATCTGCCTTACAAAGTACAATTCAACTACAGTATTCTTTTATAATGTATCAAACAGTCTGTGCCATTTGACAAGAGTATTTTAAGTTCCTACAGTTATTTCACCTATGTATGTATCCTGCTTTAATATTTCAATCAATAAGCATTTTAACGGTTGCTGTAACTTCTACTTGAGGACAAAGAGTGAATCGGTTAGCCAGTAACCACAAGTGAAACATTCAAGGTCAGATAAAAGAAGGGAGGAGGGAGTATGGCCGTTTGGATTTCGGGAATGTATGTACTTTTTGTAGTTAAGTTTCGAATTCCTATGTAAGCTATAAGTGTCGTTTTCCTGGAAATCATGTGTTTTCAGGGAAATCAGGTGTTGCCTGTTTGTGACTGTGTAAAAGGATTGTGCATCCACCAGTTGGGTGTGCAGATTGCGAGCTTATTGCGCTGCACCTTTGCTTGGCATATGCTAAACAAATAAACCTTGTTGTATCCTGCCTGGCGTTTTGCCTCTTTGTGTAGGCTCCATTGCTCTCCATACTCGGGTGGAACTTTAGGTCCTACAACTCAATAAATACCATCTTCCCTCTTCGTTTTGAAGGCACTTGCATAGCTGCCAAGTACCCCGTTTTCTCCGGGAAAACCCCAATTTTACTTACCTTTTCCTGGTGGTCCCCCGTATCACTTCGTCTCCCGTTTTTCTCCATTATTTTCTCCTGCCGGCGGCCATTTTTTTCCCGATTTGCCCTTCTATGGGCACCAAAAATGGCCGCCGGCGGCTTCAAAAGTCGCATCTACGCATGACCGGAAGTGCATAGACACGACTTTCGGTGTGGGCGGCGGCCATTTTTGGTGCCCATAGATGGGCGGAGCGACACCGGAAGTTGCGTCGACGCACTTCCTGACATGCGTACAAGCGGCTTTCGAAGCCGGTGGCGGCCATTTTGGTGCCCATAGAAGGGCAAAGCGACACCGGAAGTTACGTCGACGCAACTTCCGGTGTCACACGGCTGCCGTTCCCAGATTCTGCAGTCCGGGACTTGGAAGGTAAGACTTGGTGTCCTATTCCAGGAGTTTTATTTCCGGAGAAAAGCACAGGAAGGTCTGGCTTATTTAAAAACTGTCAAACAATCAGACAAGAAGTAAACTCATTTTTATATACAAACTTAGGAAAATATGATGGATTGTTTGAAGGAATGAGAGGGAAGGCGCGGTCCCATATCAATCTGCCAGGGAATAATTCTCATTGAACTCAATGGCAGACCCTCCAAGTGTCCCTATCTTCCAGGGACATCCCGGATTTACAGAAGCTGTCCCAGTTTTTTATTTGATCCCAGAATGTCCCGCTTTTCCTTAGGATGTCCCTATTGGAGGGTAAGGTAGGATGTCCCTCTTTCCATCAAAGAAACATTGAAGGAATGGAGTTATGCAACCCCCGAGCCAAAGAGATAAGTAACCAATCCATACAACCTTTAGAAAACATCTGAAGGCAGCCCTGTAGAGTTTTACCTGTACTGTACAAAAAAAATTTCTTCTCCCAGCCTCGTACCCTGGGAGATCTTCCCTTCCCTGTTTCTCACACAGGGTCTTCCTGTTTCCTTTTCCTCTCTTTTTTTGCTGTTGCTTCATTTCTGGTGTTTGTTTTGTTTTGCTTTGCTTTTTTGCTTTTGCTTTTTGCTTTGGTGTCCTCTTCTCTGGGTCACTGACGGGATAGTACCCACATGAAGGTGATGGACCATATGCCATTCATTCCAACAGTAGGAGTTGAAATTGCACAGCTATTTCTCTGAGTTTTTAAAAAGTCATACGATTTTCCAAGCCCGGGAGAAAGACTGATCAGGAAAACATGAGACAGGGGTGTGTTGTCCGTGATACCATCTAGATGCTGCATAAAAAGCAACAGAACAAATTGTGACTATCCCACAGTATCCAGTGTGGAAACAGCCTTTGGGCACTAAACAAAATAACTACAGTATTCTCAAGCAAGGATCCTGTTGTAACCTATGATTGTTGGCTTCTCGTGTTGGGAGGTTCAAACCAAAAACAAGATACTCCCATTCTTCCAAGCATTATCTAAATCTTGGCAACCAGTGGTCATCTGAGGATTACAAAACTATGATTTAAAAAGAGAATGTCCAAGCTCCACAGACCCCATGGAAGGCTCATGTCACTGTCCTAGTTCAGGATGAAGTTCTCAGGAAAGCTGGCCCAGCAAACTGCTTGGATCAGGCCCAACTTGGGAACCATGTTTAAGCAAGTCAGTTATTCCAAATAAGATTTCCAAAAATGTGTTTGTGGAAGGGGTCGTTCACAGATCAAGGCCTCACCTGCAATACGCATTTAAAGGCAGTCATTGCTTCCCCCAAAGAATCCTGGGGACTGCAATTTGTTAAGGATGCTTAGAGAACTGCTAACGATTATATTATAGTTTAACTTCCGGCACAGCCGCCATGGCGAACTGCTGATTCCATGGTAGTGGATGCCAGCCGTGCAGTTAATTAAGGATAGTTTGGGAGCAATTATCCTTGCAAGCCCCCCCCCCTTGGGTCAGGGGGGGAGAGCTTTCTCTCACGGATCGTCTGATAACTGCTTCTCACTCCGATAGAATGTGGGGGTAGGGACACAGAGGGCATAGCACTGCACGTATTGGAAACTCCCCAATGCGGTCGCCATGAGCGGAGGTATCTCTGTTTCTTTTAAGAGGTATCTGAATTTGGATTTAAGAAACAGGCGTGTTTTGGAAGAAGGAGAAAGATAACCTGCTAAATGAATCAGCCACTGAGTGCCAAGGAGAGGACTCTCGTCATCGTTAACTGGAATGCCACGTAAGTGAAGGGAGCCTTTGTTCTCTTTATACATTATTTTTGCTGTGCTATGAATCGGCAAGCCTTTGCTGAAAAAGAATAAATTATTAATGGAAGCAAATCACTAATGGAATTTAGTGGAAGACGGTGGCATGGGAATACTGACCCCAAATTTAAAGAGGTTTGTGCAAAACATGGACCTCTTTATGGCCCGCTACAGTTCATCCACTGCAGGGAAACTGTTCCCTGGACTATGATAGCTGAGATGTATGTGTTCTAGGCTTACCCTGCTCCCGTGACTGTAATTGGTGTGAACTGTTTTTAGTTTTTAATTATTGCAACCTACCTTGGGACTTGCTGGTGAAGAGTAGGTAATAAATTTAATCATCATCTTGAATGCACAATACAAAGGATGGCCAGAGAGGCCCAAAGAAGCAAATGTCAACCCATCATTCCACTTCTTTAGTTGTTTTCCTCCCAATGTCATCTCATCATTACCATCTGGAGCATCACTGTGAAAATTAATAATAATAATAATAATAATAATAATAATAATAATAATAATAATAATAGAATCATAGAATCATAGAGTTGGAAGAGACCACAAGGGCCATCCAGTCCAACCCCCTGCCAATAATAATAATATTATTATTATTATTATTAATAGCAACTTTCTGGATTATGGCAATGGCCCTTCTAGTCCAGCATTCTGTTCTCACTAGAACATTTGTGATATAGAAAATTACTGGATTTCAGCAGAAGGTTGAGGGGCATGAACTGGTTGGAAACTTGGAAGAGCTGCTCCCCTCAGAAGTTTGGGTGCTGCTCCAGGAAAAAAAGCATTTTCTGGTGCAGCCCCTAAGTTATGGAATTCCCTCAGCATAAAGGTACCTATCCTGCACAGCTTTCAGAAAAGACTGCAGAGACAACTCTGTTCCCTGGACTATGATAGCTGAGATGTATGTGTTCTAGGCTTACCCTGCTCCCGTGACTGTAATTGGTGTGAACTGTTTTTAGTTTTTAATTATTGCAACCTACCTTGGGACTTGCTGGTGAAGGGTAGGTAATAAATTTAATCATCATCTTGAATGCCGCAATACAAAGGATTCCCAGAGAGGCCCAAAGTTAGTCTGTAGGATGAGAACATTCAAGTTCACAGTGTTCCAGATTTTCAGAAACAGGACTCCTCGGAAACTCCATCTTACAACAAAGACCCCATGTTGATTTTATGACTTAATCGTCTGCCTTGCTCCCTCTCTCCTCACCCAGAAGCAAACAAAGAAGAAGAATAAAACGGTGTTGGCTGGTACAGCCTACTTAGGGCAATGCAAGACCTAAATGTGGACTTCTTGTTAACCTGACACACAGTGATTTAAGTAATACCGTAGAAGAATTGACAGGCTATGTAGAAAATCAGCTGCAGCTTATGGAGACTGTACATGCACACTCTGTGAAATGGGAATAATAATTGGGGCATGTCATGACAAATGCGGCACGGTCAACAGTTATGAATTGTTATTTCTCTCCCAAACTTTCAGGACAGTACATGACCCTAAGAATCATCAATGGCATCTGGGTGGGCTAGAGGCTTCCTGCCACTTCTCAGGAAACTCGTGTTCTTGAATTACCCATGCTATAAATAGCTATATATGTATTTACATAGATGTCGGTAAATGCCTGAACTGCTTTCCAGTCTTGCTCTCCTTGCATTTTCTTGGAATTGAAAATACTCCCTTAGCATGTGTATCCAATCCTAAATTTTGGATCGCTCAACTGGGCAACGTATTTGCCTGAAATTATCCAAAATTCCTTTGAATTAATAACATCTCTTTGTTTGGTTTTTTTGAGCTCTTGATCATTTATATAAAAAACAATTAGGCCGTCAGACCATAATTGACCTCATATACTCCAGGGAAAGTGTAATTTCAGCCATTTTTGGAACTCTGAAGAAGTTCTGCTTCTCGACCATGTCGAGCGCTGTGCAGTCTTATGCCAAAAAGTGTGCTTGTAAAGTCAGGCAAATTGGTTGCAATTTTAACCCTTACTTGAGAAAGCGATAATATCATTAATGGAACCTAAATGGGAGGTGCCTCCAGTGCGCTGGAAGGCTGCCACTGACACAACAATGTGTTAGTGGGGAACTGCTTTGCCCCCCCCCAAAAAAAAGGCGAAAGAGGACACAGATTTGCATGAAACTTGCATGCACTGATTTAAACGTGTAAGGGGGAGAGATTATAGAGAACCTCTCCCTCTCATCAGGAGCAGTTCGTCCCCAAGCAGCCATGAAAGCGCGGGGTCTGAAGCGGAGAGTCAGGAAGCGGAGAGAGAGTGCCGGTCTCTAGCAGCATGGGAGAGCCCCTGCTCCACAGGCGGGAAGAGAGAGAGGCGGAAAGGGGGGACAGGGAAAAGACGGATCGTAGACCCTTTCCCCCGGCACCGGAATTAAGGAGGAGGAGAAGGGGGAGGAGATTCACTGTCTCGAGGCTGTTATGTTGGTCAAAATCGCGCAAAGGGGCAGTGCTGGATTCTGAAACGGAATGAGAGGACATGAAACCGACAGCTCACTACACTGTAAATAACGTGCACTAATAAAGACTTTTAAAAGACAAGTATGTGGATAGTCGTTACTCAGGAGTAGCCGTAACAACCTCTGACAAAACGTATAGGTGCAAACTTAGTCACCGTTACTGTAACTTGAATACAATCCATCTCACCATAGACTGCTATCCATTTGCTAGCTGTTGATGTGCAACTTCCCCAGATCTCTCTTCCTACGGCTTTTTGTCTTTAAATGGGGTTTTGGTGAGATACCCCCTCAAATTGGGGGTGCCTTCAACTTGTGAAGGTTATCCTGTATAAAGACAGCCACACAGCCACAACCCAAGTGGATTGTACCATTTGTAACACATTCTCTATAGTGTGGTATAACATACACTCTCTCTCTCTCTCTCTCTCTCTCTCTCTCTCTCTCTCTCTCTCTCTCTCTGTGTGTGTGTGTGTGTGTGTGTAACCAATGAAGCAATTTATTTATTTATTTTTATATTATTATTTTTTGAAAGGAATGTCACCCGGGGATGAATAAATGAGCAGACTTGAAACCACATAATTTCTGGGCCACTAGGTGGCATTGCGTTGTAATTTTTTCTTAGCGAAATAAGAAGCTTCTGAATCAGAAGAATCTTTATTTGCATCAGCCACTAGCCATAGCAATAAATCAAATAAAATGTACCAAAGATAGAGGTGAAAACTTAACTATAGAAAATACATTTGGGGGGTTTACATCAATAATCAAATAATAGATTTTATTCTAATTGCCCCTGCTAAAAAAAAAACCTTGCGGTTTTTGCTGATCATCTTGATCTGCTAGAAGTAAGGACACAGTAGCAATGGTTGAGTGACCCAGCATGGACAATAATAGAGGGGTAATAACCTCACTCCTCAAATCTTTATAAAGTGTGCAAGCCAGAAGCACATGAGCCACTGACTCAATACAGTGGAACCTCGGTTTACGAACACCTCGGTTTACAAATTTTCAGTTTACGAACTATCCTAACCCGGAAGTTAGTAAACCGAGGTGCCCGAGGCCTACTGAGCGTCCGATGCCTTCGGGGAGGCCGGGCCTTCGCTCCAATGCCTCCTGGAGGCCGGGGAGCAAAGGCCCGGCCTCCCCGAAGGCATCAGAGCGAAGGCCAAACTTCTCCGAAGACACCGGAGCGTCCGATACCTTCGGGGAGGCTGGGTCTTCGTTCCGATGCCTCTCAGAGGCCGGAGAGCGCTTCCGCGACTGGGCTGCAGCCGCAGAAGCGCTCCCTGGCCTCCGCGAAGGCATCGGAGCGAAGCCCCGGCCTCCGGAAGGCATCGGAGCGAAGGCCCTGCTGCTTTAGGGGGTGTTTTTCCTCGTCTAGAACGGATCAATCAACTTTCCATTACTTTCAATGGGAAAGTTCGCTTCGGTTTATGAACACTTCGGTTTATGAACAGACTTCTGGAACCAATTGTGTTCGTAAACCGAGGTTCCACTGTACTGCCATCTCCGCAGGGTCATAATACAGTTTTTCTGTATTAAATATTGAGAATGGATGAGAATGCAGATGGTGGGGCAGCTGCATTTCACAAGCTACGGAACTTGAAGCTGCTCCCTGGCATCTAGCAAACAGATCAGAGCCATAACTGTCAAGTTTTCCCTTTTCTCACAAGGAAGCCTATTCAGCATAAGGGAATTTCCCTTTAAAAAGGGGAGAACTTGGCAGCTATGATCAGAGCATG
This sequence comes from Zootoca vivipara, assembly GCF_963506605.1. NCBI lineage: Eukaryota > Metazoa > Chordata > Lepidosauria > Squamata > Lacertidae > Zootoca > Zootoca vivipara. The sequence goes on along the minus strand of NC_083282.1, from coordinate 84,086,765 downwards.
CTCGTTCTTTCGCCGCTGTGATAATTACATGCATTGTGGTGCCTCTGGTTATATAGCTTGGCTCTACACACAGAGGGAGGAGCCCGGCAGTTCCATGAATGGAAGACAGAAGACTGGCAGAGGCTGAGTGACGAGCAAAGGAGGGTACATGGGAAGGAGGACGAACCATTTTGGCCCTACCATAGTCTACTCAAAGGGGACCTCCGTGATGACCATCATCTCTGGGTGCTTTGCATGTTTCTCTGCATTCTGCAACCTTCCTAGAATGGGACCATAGCTGTCAAGTTTCCCCTTTTCTCGCAAGGAAGCCTATTCAGCATAAGGGAATTTCCCCTTTTTTAAAAAAAGGGAGAATTTGGCAGCTATGAATGGGACACTTGCTCTGTGTGGTAACTCATACATACCAGGAGGCAAGAGTTAAGTTCATCAGGTGCACTAAACAGCACAGAAGCCAAAGGGGGGGGGGCACTATACATTGAATCGTTATAACAAAAGGGGGGGGAACGCTATGTAAAACCACATAGAAACGTTTTGTGCTCTACAGCGTCATCTGGTGTTTCATATTTATAACACTTTTTTTGACTAACATGTTGTTATTGTTTAGTCGTGTCCGACTCTTCGTGACCCCATGGACCAGAGCACGCCAGCCACTCCTGTCTTCCACTGCCTCCCGCAGTTTGGTCAAACTCATGTTGGTAGCTTCAAGAACACTGTCCAACCATCTCATCCTCTGTCGTCCACTTCTCCTTGTGCCCTCAATCTTTCCCAACCAGTATAGTCTTAAGCTTATCTTGCGCCCTGGTGCAGGGATCCCTAGGGCACTCCCACACACGCGCCTGCCACCTCACCTGCACTTTCCTCACCTGTGCACGTTTGGGTAGCGCAGGAGGCCACGGCCCATCCCCTGGCTGCCTTGGCCAGGGAAGAGCAGCACAGAAGCCTCCTGGGGAACACGGTGCGCCTTCCCGCCAGGCCCCGACCGGTGCCTCATCCTCTGCTGCTGCCATGTCCCGCAACAGGCCCGCCACGCTCGCTGCCTCCCCCTCACCGGGAGGCCTCGATGCTCCACCTCAGCTGAGCCATTGTCACGCGGAGAGCCACAGGACCGGGAAGGGGAGAGTGTGGCCTCCGGAGAGGCTTCGCCACCAGTGCACACACAGCGCAGGGGAAAGGAGAAGGAGGCGCGGCGCAGAGTCGTGGCCAGACAGCCAGAACCCCGCGATCACTTGTGAGGCTCCAGGGCGCCGCCTCCTCCTTCGCTGCCTGATGACAGCCCACTGATTTCTGCAGCCAAGGGACAGGTGGAGGCAGCGGTGGAGGAGCCATAGGGATTAGTGGCTGGTTGCGCCCCGCCAGCGCCCCCGAGAGGCCGGCACCCTGGCGCAACGTGCCACTAGGCCCTATGGTGAAGACGCCTCTGTTCCCAACATCAGGGTCTTTTCCAGGGAGTCTTCTCTTCTCATGAGGTGGCCAGAGTATTGGAGCCTCAGCTTCACGATCTGTCCTTCCAGTGAGCACTCAGGGCTGATTTCCATCAGAATGGATAGGTTTGATCTTCTTGCAGTCCATGGGACTCTCAAGAGTCTCCTCCAGCACCATAATTCAAAAGCATCAATTCTTCTGCAATCAGCCTTCTTTATGGTCCAGCTCTCACTTCCATACATCACTACTGGGAAAACCATAGCTTTAACTATATGGACCTTTGTCGGCAAGGTGATGTCTCTGCTTTTTAAAATGCTGTCTAGGTTTCTCATTGCTTTTCTCCCAAGAAGCAGGCGTCTTTTAATTTTGTGGCTGCTGTCACCATCTGCAGTGATCATGGAGCCCAACATAGCTGATTCCATAATCTAATCTGGGGGGAAGCACTGGATGTCCAAGTAACCAGTTGCAACTGGTGGGGCTGCACTGCTCTCCTGTCTTTCCACTTACTGAAAGGGAGAAGCGCAAGGCAGCAGGAGCCCAGTGTGGAGCAGACACTGCAGCAGAGCCAGTCTAATGCTCCACCACTGCACCTGCACCACACTGAGCTCCCGTTGCCTCTGTCTCCCTTTCGGTAAGCAGCAGTAACACAACAGATTATGAAGACAGGAAATCAGTGCCCCACCAGCCTCTGATGCAAACAACTGATTTGAAATGCCCACATTAGCAGGAAAGGTCATTGCTCAGAGGAAGAGGGTATGCTTGACGTGCAGGAGTCCATGATTTCACTTCCTGTCTGTGGCTGCTGTGGCTGTAGAGACCGATGCCGGAGAGACAGGTTTTGTTACAGCTGGGCCAGAGGAAGGCGTCCAGTTATACAGAGCAATGAATGTCCGTTTTAACTTTTGTATTGTAGACTGGCTTTTTTCTACACACAGTCACAGACCCCTCTCTATCGTCCAGGCAAACAAAAGGCTGCAAAGCGGGACATTCTCAGTGGTAGCACCTCAACTATATAGAACTCCCCGGCAAGGGGAAATCAGGAAGTCCCCTTTCAGCTGCAGGAGCAACGTCAAAGCTATTTGTTCTGGGTTTTGAAAAACAGCTTCATCGGGGTTTTACACTGCTGGTATCAACCGCTATTTGTAATATGTTACAGTGTTGTTTTACATTTCTGATTTTTCTAGTTGTGGGAAGGAAGGGTAGGTTTTTAAAAATTAATAGATAAACAAACAAGCAGTCTGGGTAGTTTCTCTCATAATAGATCCTGTATTTGCATAATTTCCTCTGCAGTAATCATATTTATTCAGATCAGCTCTTATTCCTTCATTTTTGTGCTTTAATATTTTGTTGATGGGCAGCTTGTTGTTGTTGTTGTTGCTGCTGCTGCTGCTGCTGCTGCTGTTGTTGTTCTAGATATTACCTCCTATAATTGAACCTCATTCACAATTCATCTTTGTTCATAGCGAATGATGACAACACAAGTCTTATTTAGAAACATGCAAACTGTTGGCACTCATTATGTCATCCGCTTAGCTCCACGATCTCCTGAGGAGAACTGGGTGGTGACTTGAATGTGCTCTAGGCTCTTAATAGTCCTGACTAGTGTTTCCGTTTTTATTATCCTTATGATCGTATCTTTTTTGTTTGTCTGAGGGAAAGAGGATTATATGTACTCCAACGTGAGCCTCCAGACGGCCCCATAACATAAAGGTTATGGGACTGGGCCCTTCTTAATTTTCAGAGAATAAATAAATTTATGCCCCAGGGTTTTGTTTTTTTTCTGAATGACTATGAACAAAACAAAACAAAAAACCCTACTGTGATACCGAGTTGTTAATGAAATTCCTAACTGAATCTCTCAGTGCAAAAGGGCACTGTGCTGCTTGGAAACTAGGGGGAGGAAAGGCAGGGGTGTGTTGGCTCACCTCAAAAGGGATATTGCAGAGCTGAGAAATGTGCAGGAAAGGGCAACAGAATGACCAGGTGAGAGGGAGCAATTTCGCTATGAGGAAAGGTCACAAGCAAACTGGCGTCTTTTAGTTGAGAGCAGGAGTGGAAATAAGAGAGGTTTATAACTTTATGCATGGGGAAGAAGAAGCAGACAGAGAGAAGATCTGGAACAGACAAAAGGGAATCCTCACAGCACTTAGTTAAACTGATCGGGTCCTCCCTAACAAGAGGGCATGTGTTGCGGTGCGACACTGACAACCAAACCCTGTGTTGTGGGTGGGAACGTTTGGATGGCTACAACACCCTATTGGAGGTCCCTCGATGCTGGGTGCAATTAGACCAATGGGATGCCAGCTAAAGTTCATCAAGGGACCTCTATTTAAGCCCATGCACGTGTCCCTGAGCTTCCTCTTTGGGGCCAGTGCATCGGAACACCTGCCCACCTCTCCCTATATTTAGGGCTTGCATGCATGACGTGTCGTCTGTCGTTGGGACAGGGGCACGGCAGGAATTTTCCCCACTTGGCTGATTGGCTGGTGCCATTTGGGTTTCGTCTGTCGCGTAGCAAATCGTCACAACTTGTAAGGTTGCGGATAGACTCTGGTTCAGGTGATAGGGGTGGCAGAGCTGTCTAGCCATCCCTATGCGATGGGTATTCCGTTAAAGGAATCCTGGGACTCTCTGGTTGGTCAACCCTGAGAGGGGTTGTGCCCTGAGCCTGAGTCCAGGGGGGAATCTGGGTGGTGGACTGGCTTGACCCCGCCTTCCACTATGCCGGGTGTTTACCCAAGGCTGACCTATGGTGTGCCCTGGGTCAGCGCTGCCTGCAAGGGTGCAGGGAGCCTATGCAACCACTCACTTGATTGTAATCAATAAAGTTGTGGCCTAAATTCTGCCAAAAACCAAACCAAAAATCTAAGTCTTGTCTGAATTTATTTGGGGTGGTTAAAAGGTCTACACACGCAATGGAATTTGCTAGCACAAGAAATAGCGACGCTTGCCGACTTGGACAGTTTTTTTTATTTTGGAGGATAGGGCTATTGAGGGATGTACAGTAAATCATGGTGAAAATGTTCTAGCCGTGCTCACCAGTCCCAATAGCTGACTTGTATTCATAGTCTTATCTGTTTTGAGCTGCTCAGCACCTTTCCAACCTTTGTTAAAATCAAAGCTGGCTTCCCCCTTGTTTGCTGTAACGGGGAATCTAGAAACAGGTGAAACAGTTTTCCTTTCCGTGGAATTGGATGCAGCATGGGAATGGATTAAGCCTGCCCACTGGCACCATCTCCAGGGGGGCCGGGGTCTTGAGCACCCACAAAGTTTTTTCTGTGCGTGCCCAACCTCTGCCCCCTATTGCCACCGGGACCTAGCCGCAGGGCCTCTGTTGGGACCTGCTGTGGCCACAGATGTGCTTCCACAGTCTGGGGCCACAGTCGGTGCCTCTGAGCCTGCCAAATTGTAGAGATAAAGAGACAATCTTCAGATGGGGAAAGTGTCACATGCACAACCAGCAAAGCCCCTCTCATCGCAAGGATCATTGGTGGGAGGTGGAGTTCTGTTTCCCAGGGCACTCCAATCACAGTGATTTGGGAGGAAGGAATTAAAAATTGTGTTTGTTTTATGCTCTTTCACCACCTATGCAAATTAATTGAGAGATCTCTTTTTCTCCCTAGTAGAAGAGTTTGTATCCCCCAGAAATACATGGGGGGGGGAACAGTGATTAAAACCTAGATAGACCTACTGGTTTGAGTTGAAATAAAAGGTTCTCCATGTGCAGATGCACACACAGAGATACCCCTCCTACTTGAGCTCAAGCTGTTTCCATAGTCAGCTTGCCTTCACTATCTTTATATTTTTTATAAAAAAACAACAACAACACCCATTTCTTTAAAAATTCAGCGTGCTTTGAGCACCCGATTCTGCAGAGCAACTTAGGACTGGAAGGAGTCCCTGGTCCGACTTGAGATGCCTTGTTAAGGGCTCAGTCTGACTCAGGAAATCCAACTCATAATTCAAGAAGTACCCAAAATGGATGTACACCCCCTACTATAATCTACCTCCAGTTTCACAAGCACAGTCCCTCTCAATACCAGCTGAGCATGAGAAGTAGCATGAGAGGGAGAGAGCTATTGGCCGCAGCTCCTGTTATGAGCTTCCCAAAGACATCTGGTTGGCCACTGTGAGAATAGGATATGGGACCAGATGGGCCTTTGGCCCGATCCAACAGAGCTCTTCTTGTGTTCTTAAAAACTTGTCAGCAACTGGAGCAAAAGGGGGCCACATCAAGAAGTAAGGGATCTAGACTTCTTCTGCCCCCTTCGCAATTCAGAACTGCACCGAGTACTAGCATTCCTTCTTCTACCCATTGTTCAACTGCCGAGAGTGTGGTGAGACGTTCAGTGTTGAAGAATCAACACAAATTTGTACTCAGAGGGAAATGGTTTCGGTCCTTGCCTCCTTGCCAGATCTTTTCATAACACTGGCTTCCGGCTTTCTTCCAAGATTTCAATTTTTTTTTTTAAGGAAACAAATAAATAAATAACAGTGGCTTGAGTAACATGATTTTGCTGCTAACCAGGACGCGTCTGAATTGGATTAAGCACTGCAACTTTTCCAGACCAAAGGGGGATAAAGCGATAAAGAAAAAGAATGGCTTTTTGGGGTCATTTTAAAATAGAATCGGAGACCCAGCAAACATCTCTAGAGTTCATGGCTGTTGGCTGCTAGCAGGATTGCCAGATTTTAAGAGGTACGTTACCTGCTGTTTAAAAGGATTCTTTCTTAATTCCGAGAAAAGCATCACAGATATAATATATGCTTCTGGTTTTCAGACACAACACCGAAGTGTTTCTTATTAGTGAAGTGTTTCTGATTAGACTTTGACAGTCCGTATGTGCACTGGAATGACTTGTGATCAAGATGCTGGCAGATCCTTGCGTTCTCTCAAGAACTACCCCTAGCAAAAGCATAGTGCAGAAGGTTTACCCAAAGGCTCAACAGATCCCATTTAAACCTCCTTTCCCACACACACACAACAGCAGGCCATGGCAGAGAGTGAGAAGCCTGTCACAGAGTCATAGAACTGCAGAGTTGGAAGGGATCCCAAGCAACACATAATCCAACTGCCTGCAATGCAGGAATCACAACTAAAGCACCCCTGATTATGTTTTGAAGGGGAAAAAACCAATGAAGGAAAGCCCATCAGCAGACTCTCCAAGTGTTCCTATTTTCCAGGGACAGTCCCTGATTTACAGAAGCCATCCTGGTTTGTGATTTGATCCCGGAATGTCCCACTTTTCCTTAGGAAAACCCTTGGACGGTTTGGAATTATGCAACCCCCAAGTCAAGGAGAAACAACCTTTAGAAGACATCTGAAGGCAGCCTTGTATAGGGAAGTGGGTTTTTTATGTTTAATGTTTTATTATGTTTTTACATACGTTGGAAGCTGCCCAGAGTGACTGGAGCAACCCAGTCAGATGGGCGGGGTATAAATAATAAAATTATTGTTATTAGCATGGAATAGGGTGTCCCTATTTTCATTGAAGAAATGAATGGAGGATATGTTCTAGTTCCAAGGTAGGCCATTCCACTGTCAACTGTCTCTTATTTTGTTAGCTTGTTCCTCATTAAGGGAAGCAAATTATTCCATTTTTATTTTCGTTATAGCTTTATAGCTAAATAGCAGTGCTGTAAAAAAGCATGGCAAAGTGCAAGTAGATAAATAGGTACCACTCTGGTGGGAAGGTAAACGGTGTTTCCGTGCACTGCTCTGGTTCGCCAGAAGCGGCTTTGTCATGCTGGCCACATGACCTGGAAGCTGTATGCCGGCTCCCTTGGCCAGTAAAGCAAGATGAGCGCTGCAACCCCAGAGTCGGTCACGACTGGACCTAACGGTCAGGGGTCCCTTTAGCTTTACTAAAAAAGAAGATCGGAATTAATGGGAAGAAATAACTCATTTAAGCAATACACCCATGTGGAACAAACTCTAGCTAATTAAAGTGAAATTAAACATGAATCGCTGCAGTGAAGCAATACAATGAGCTGAATCTCCAAAAGGGAAGTTTTCAGTTGGCATTGAAAATGAGCTTTTCTTGACTGAATCTTATTTGTGAGTAGGCCAAGGATTTTGGCCAAGGGAAAAAAGTGTTGCTGGACAATAGTGTTCCTGCTTTTCTGTACAAAGTTATGCTCAAAGCAGATCACCAGGACAGCAAGATATAAAAAAGACAGCACGTTATTTTGACTGTTTGCACATGTCCTCCATTTTAATTCCATTTCTAGCAAATTGCAAAAATGCCTTAGTAGCACTCAATGAGTCGGTGGAGGCTCACATGTTAGGAATGTGCACTGATCACATTCCTGGCAGTTCATAAAACAGGTCTTCTTGATCTGAGGCACTTCATAGTTTGCCAAATTTAGCTCATGATCTGTCTGAGTAGGAAATTAAAAAATTACTTTTTCCCTGATGACAGAAGTAGATGAAATTTGCAGACATACTATCCCCTGAAGAGCGGATAAAGCCTGTTGAATTATAGACAAACAGGTCGAGGGGCTTCTGTTAGCCACCTCTCAGGTGGGACACCATTGCTATTCCAAGAGAATGAGGGACGTGTTCATTTTTCTAGAAAAATAGCTCTGACCTCCTACAACACAGATAGCTGAGCTGGTTTCTGCAAGAATCTGAGAGCGCTGTTTCCTGCGACCTCTTTCCAAAAGGAACCAAACCCTGAAACTTATCATCACTCGGAGAAATGCAGCAAATGTAAGAGATACAAAGGAACTATTAACTAAGAGGGCTGCACATCTTCCAAATCTGAAATTCATTCTAGAAATTCTCCCAGTGAATAGTGCAGAACTAATCAGAGAAACAATAAAAGTAGAAAGCAAGGGAAATCCCCTCCACCCTTCATAAACGTTTTTATCGTCTGGATCTGCTCAAAATCGCAATTCCATTACAGTAATAATGTTGCCAAGTCAAAACCAACAGTAGCCAATGTGGTGCCTTTGGGTGTTGTTGGGCTCCAACTCTCACCAGCCCCATTCTGCATGACCAACGGTCAGCTGCAGTCCAGCAATATCTGGAGGGCACTGCACTGACTATGCCTGCAAGGAACAGGGAGATGAAATGCAGGAAAAGATCACTATACGGAATGAATGAAGCAGGTGATAGCTCCAAATTAACAACTGTGGGTTTCTGTTTGCTTATCTATGTTCATTTGGCCTCAAGGCCAACAGTAACCAGGAGTCATTATGCACAACCTCTCATATAAGCCATTTCCTCCAGCGTGCACCCAAAGCACCTTTTGCTCAAGCCTTTCCCTTTTCTTCTCTTGCAGGAGTGAAAACATGTTTTGATGCCACCCTAATTATAAAAAAATCTCTTTCTTCGGGGCCTTTCAGATGGTTGTTGATTACTTCGACTTAATTCCCAGTGTTGTAAAATAAGCCTTCAGGATCTGTATGTTGAGCAATCAGTCTGAAAGGAGATTGCTCTTCCAGAGTGTCGATTTCCTATGTGTCTGTTGGGCTATGGCAAGGGTGTTCCATGTTGCGAAGCTATGTGTGGCCTTAGGGAAGGAAAACCCACATTTTCAAATCACAGTAAAGAATTATCCGCTATCACCTTTGGAATCTTATTTATGAGATGAAATGTGAGACGTTCTGAGCCAGAACAAAGCTGCAATAAACCACTGTAGCCTTTGAACTGTTTGCCAAAGGATTAAAGGGTTTGAGGAGGTTTATAACTACACTATTAAACTTTACTGGGAATATCAGCTTTGAATGAAACTCAGAAGAGGTGAAAATAGTGGTGGGAAGGTTGTCAAGGTAAAATATGTTGCCTACTTGTGAAAGACACTTGTGGCATGTGGGGAAGGGCAGCACCAGAGAGTACCCAATGTGATGTCATTCAGATGTTGCAGACTACAACCAGCCCCAACCTAAATGGTCAATGGCCAGGGATGAGCAGGGAAGGCACTTTAACCCTTTGGGCAGCTGCTCTACACAAATCAGCTGAGAAGTTTGGGCTGTGTGCCTGTGCATCCTGCAAATGTGAGAAGTCTCCACACCTACTTTTGGACATACATGTGGTCCCCGGATGTCAGACTTCAGGGAATCTGAAGCCCCCACAGTAGGCTGCCAGGAAGAGATGAAAGGGAGAGTTCTTACCAATGTCTTTTATTCAATAGTCACAGAGAGAGGCTTAGAAATGCTGCCTCTTGGAGTAATGGTGTTGCTCCGAGTGAAACCCCACCCCCTCCCTTCATGTCTCCCATTATATGTCATCCCTATGGTGGCTGATCTGTGCCTTCTGCCTCTGAGCTCTCTGCTCTCCTACTTCCAATGCCCACCAGGTTCTGGAAGAAGGGGGGTCTGGAATGCTTTCTGAAGACACTGAGTCTGTCAGCTGTCTCTCCCCTGGTGCTTCTTCTTCTTCTTCTTCCTGCTCCTCTTCCATTATTTCCCAGCTTTTCCCCTCATCTGCCTCTGAGCTATGACCTCCTGCAAACCACTGTTGTAAATCTATACTGCCCTCCTCTTCTCTGGAAAGGTCAGGCAGGGGAGGCGGTTCCCACCATTCCTCCTCTGCCCAGTCCCTGAGGGTTTACCAAGGGTGAATGTGACCCTCAGACTAAAAAGGTTAGCCGCCCCAGTATGTACAAATTGCAGCCTATATCACATGTCCTCAAGAAATGCTTGAATTGGCCTTGACAATGGAAGAGGCCATCTGGAAGAGCAATCTGCAGAGAAAGAAGCGAGAGGAACCATCAAGCGAGTTATATTTGGCATTTTGCAGCTGTTAGTCTTTCTAAAACTGTTTCCCACCCATTGCTCCTAATGGGAGGGAAATAAATTGTGGGCCAGCTCCAGAGCTGGGGGCAGAAGGGAGTCGGGGTGGTGGTGGGAAGGCTTGGACCAGGCAGATCCACACAGCATCACCTTGCACATCACTAGGATGGCTCTAACCCATGATCCTCCTTTTGTCACCTGACTTTGGTGTTCCAACATCATAAGATCAGGCCAAATGCCCATGATAGTCCAGATGCCTGCATGAAGCCCACAAGCAGGACCTAAGCGCAACATTTCCCTCCTCTTGTGCTCCCCAGAAACTAGTATTCAGAGGCATACTGACACCGGACACAGTCATCAGGGCTAGTAGGCAAATGGTGGTGGTTTTATCCTATGGTTTTAATAATAACTTGCAAGAATGTCAGAAGAGCCTGGCTGGATCTGACCGAAGTCCCATCCTAGTCCAGCATTGTGTGGGTCAACCCAGTGGAAAACAGAATCAATAAAAGACCACATTAAATGGCAATTGGGCCATCTTGAAGAAATTATTTAGCTTTCCGTTCGTTCGCTCAGCAAAAATCCAAAGGGCTAAAAAAAAAAAATGATGATGCAAATAATTGTTTTAATTTATTCCTCATTTTTTCCTACACTCAGCAAATGTCACTACACTCAGCAAATAAAATACAATGATATTTTATTTTATTTTAAAACGTATTTTCAGTTATTCTTTTTTCTAAGCGCCATCATAGTGGCTGGTACAAATTAATGGTTCACTTGTAAGACACATAATAATATATCATGGTCAGATCTATTTGATCTGGGTGCAATCAAACCTTTTCTCTGACTCATTGGGATATTGCCTTTTTTCCCCTTTCAAAGCCTTTGCACCCTTAAAGGCTGAAATAAAATAGGCCTAGCAATTTCCCTTCACTCTATGCTGGAAAAGCTGCCCCTACTGCATTCCAGTCTGCAGGCAACTTTTGGGAGCCCGGTTCCTTTGCTCTGCCTGGCAAACCTCCTCTGGTCTCCCTGGCAATGTAAAAAATGCCCCCTGTTGAGTCATTCCTTCAGAGGTTGGCATTCTAACCCAACTAGGGATAGAGGTCTGCAGAATTTGGATGAAGAAGCCATGTACACAATCAGGTGGTGCTATTCACCTCTGCAAAAGGAAGAGAAGACTTTTGGCATTCCAGATGCTGTGGGACTCCAACTCCCATCAGCCCCGGCCAGAAGGAATTTCGGTTCCTCTCAGTTTCAAGTCTTAAACTTAGCTCTCTGTATTTCCACAGCAGTCTGCAATTTTACGCCATTTATTCAAATCCTCGTGAAAATTCAACTACAGTAAGCTTCCATGTGAATTTATATTTCAGTGTAGCTTTGAGTAACGTACATGTTTTTTGAGCATTTTTCTACACGTTTAATGTGAATTTCACTAATATATGCATCTGTATGCACATATTCCCCTACTGTTGTTGTTGTTGTTTAGTCGTTTAGTCGTGTCCGACTCTTCGTGACCCCATGGACCAGAGCACGCCAGGCACTCCTCTCTTCCACTGCCTCCTGCAGTTTGGTCAAACTCATGTTTGTAGCTTCAAGAACACTGTCCAGCCATCTCGTCCTCTGTTGTCCCCTTCTCCTTGTGCCCTCCATCTTTCCCAACATCAGGGTCTTTTCCAGGGAGTCTTCTCTTCTCATGAGGTGGAGCCTCAGCTTCAGGATCTGTCATTCCAGTGAGCACTCAGAGCTGATTACCTTCAGAATGGATAAGTTTGATCTTCTTCCAATCCATGGGACTCTCAAGAGTCTCCTCCAGCACCATAATTCAAAAGCATCAATTCTTCGGTGATCAGCCTTCTTTGTGGTCCAGCTCTCACTTCCATACATCACTACTGTGAAAACCATAGCTTCAACTATACGGACCTTTGTTGGCAAGGTGATGTCTCTGCTTTTTAAGATGTTGTCTAGGTTTGTCATTGCTTTTCTCCCAAGAAGCAGGCGTCTTCTAATTTCGTGACTGCTGTCTCCATCTGCAGTGATCAAGGAGCCCAGGAAAGTAAAATCTCTCACTACATCCATTTCTTCCCCTTCTATTTGCCAGGAGGTGATGGGACCAGTGGCCATGCTCTTAGTTTTTTTTTTTATGTTGAGCTTTAGACCATATTTTGCGCTCTCTCACCCTCATTAAAAGGTTCTTTAATTCCTCCTCACTTTCTGCCATCAAGGTTGTTTCTTGTTAAAATGTGAACAAAATCTGATTTATCCGCCATCCCTACTGGCTGGCATGGCCAGGGGCCAAGGATGATGGCAACTCTAGTCCAACAACATTTGGAGTGCTACAGGTTACCCATCCCTGGTTTGATGTCTACTTGGGACCTGGGTCTCTGAAATAGAGCTTGCCCAAGACATCTTGCTGTCTTCGGCAAACGATAAGGCACCCTCCCGCTCCCACCTGTCTACAGAAAAAAAGATAATCTGAATCAACCTTAAACGAACTTGAATCAGGAAGAGGCTTGCATCAAATGTCATGCTAAAATGAAGTGGGGAAAATCATTTAAGTCAGAGTTTCAACGGAAACCTGCTGAACTGAGCAGGATTTAATCCCTACTCTTTGGCTGATGAATGATGGGTTAAATTCTGCTGCTTTGGCTGTTCCCTCTTAGGAGATTCAACCCTAAATTATTTCAATGCCTTCTGCGTACCTCCACTATTTTTCACTTTTCGCTCTGGAAACAGTGCCCGAATAGAGTTTTGAAAACAAATATTCTTCTCCAGTTGAGAATCAAGGCGTTACCACAGATATGCACCACAATCCCAAAGGGCGATTTTTATCATCATTTATTTTTCTTCCTTTCCCAATCTCCCACTCTAAAAGCATGATAATAATGCATGGGCTGAATATACATTTAATTATTTTCAGTGGACCAAAGTAAAAAGCTGCACAATCCCTGGGAATGTACTTACAAAGCTTGATAGTTTTGAAGATAGCAGCGACTTGATGGCAAAACCCTGCAAAAAGTCAGGCAGATATATGTGGTCCTACTTAAATAAACCTCAGGACCTCTGTTGAACTACTAGTGTTTTTTTCCAGGGCTACTGATTTGCCTGAAAAACAGTGCCTGAGGTCCAACAAGAAATGCAACCATGGAAAAAATTCAAGAGCTACACATTCTTGCCCAGCAGCTGCATAAGCTTCCATCTCCTCTAATCAACACCCTGATTTCACTTCCATAAAGCAAACAGGCATGTGTTATTGGCAGAGGATCGTGTGTTAGACTGAAAAATACATTGTTCCACATGATAAACCTTTGTTATTATTTTAGAGGCGCATCCAACTAGGTTGTCCTGTTCATGCAAGGACTTCTGCTTGCATAACCGAAATTCCCTTCTCTCTGCTCTCCCTGTGCCCCACCCCACTCTGCAAAATTTACTCCAAAGAGTTAGGGGAACCCCCAGAACAGATCTGGGGCGTGTGGAGATGGGAGGCGTTCCACTGAAGAAGCAGAAGCACAAACAGGTCTACTTTCTTGGATACAACCCATCATCATTATCATTACTAAAACAATAATAATTGAATATCTTAGTTGCTTGCTACATAAGGAATCTCTAAGCAATTCACTAAATTTTATCAGCAGGAAGCATTACATAAAATCTGAGAAAAGAACAAATACAGTGGTACCTCGACTTATGAATGACTCGACCTACGAATGTTTCGAGTTACGAACAGAGTTCCGTCCGCCATTTTGGATGCAGTTTAGATAGGAGTTTTTCGACTTACGAATTTTTAGATAGGATTTTTTTGACTTACGAATTTTTAGATAGGATTTTTTCGACTTACGATTTTTTTTAAAAAAAATCCCTCATTGGCTTCGACTTACAAATTTTTCAACTTAAGAAGGTCCATTCAGAACAGATTAAATTCGTAAGTCGAGGTACCACTGTACAAAACATTTAAAGCCATAGAATAATAATAGGACAACAGCATAATCCCTGACTGCCTGGGAGGAGATGAGTTTTTAACCTGGTGTGGAAATGGTGTTATTGATGTCATCAAGAGGGTCTCACTGAGGAGAGCATTCTACAAGCAGGGAGGCACAACCGAAAAGGCCCTCTCCTTTGTCATCTCCATCTGAACCTTCCTCAGAGAGGGCACCTGGAGGAGAGCTTCAGATCAAGATCAAAATTTACAGGTACGTTCACATTGGGAAGGGTGCTCTGAAATATATTGGAGTCCTGGGCCATAAAAGCATTGTAGATTAATACCAAACACTTTGTGTTACTCTCAGAAGGTAGTGTTCCTCTCTGAATGTGTTCATGTGGAATACTACACATTCTTCAGACTGGAGTGCAGCTTCTTGGCCAGCAGCCAGGGATGGTGAAAGTTGTAGTTCAGCAGCATCTGGAGGACCAAAGCTTCACCACACCTGAGTTGAGGCACTGCCTCTCTGCACATAAACTCACTCACTTACTCATTGAGGTCTAGTCAACAGATACTGTCAGATACTGGGAGTAGCTCTGTCTTTCCAGAGGAGGATGCTTTATTGGTCCTCTCAGGAGATAGAGACACCTGCCCTGTCACCATGAGGATGAGCCAAAAGAGAAGGGAACAAAGGATTCTGCCGACTAGATATAGCAAGACATTGCAGAAACCCTTACTGCCCTAAGATGACCCTGCCCTGTTCCTAGATAGAGGGATGTACAAAGGGATGTGTCAGTGTTAGATCAACATCTAAACTTTTGGCAGTTAGACTACCTGCTTTTGTTGTAACTGTATTTAGGCTTAACCATGTGTATTGCCAGAAGTGCCTCAAACCAGTGATCTGCATACATACTGCAGTAATATAAACATAAAAGACTTTGGGAAGAATCATTTTTCAAGACTTTGTTCTTCAGCAACTGGGAGCCACAACAGCACACAGCCTTGTTTTTTAGCCAGTAAACTTATTTAAAAGCACCTCAAAAGCACAGGGAGGGGCATCAAACCTTTTGATTATTTTTTTTAAAAAAATCCATCAAAATTAGAAGGCTCCTTGCACAAAAATCACTGCATCTTTGTGTCAAACATTTGGCAGACTTCATTTCCTCCCACCCTAAAGGGGCTCATATGCCTGACAATTCCAGCCAGTTCTGCCAAACAGGGTTTTTTTAAGGTATAAGCAGCTGTTGCTTTTCCTCTTGTAGTCAATGGATCAACCATCCAAAATGAGGTGAGGCAACTCTTTGCCTCAGATCTGAGGTGAAGTGTAATTGTCTAACCAAGGCAATCCCCTTCCAAGCCAATGAGCAAGATTCTGAGGTAAATACAGTTTTTTCTCCACACAGCACTGAGAATCAGGCATTCACAACAAAAACCTCTTAAGGAATAGCAGTATGAACAATTTCTTAATGTACCTCAGAAAAAGAACCTCCCTTTCCTTCCTGCTGTGCTTGGCACAATATCCTATAGCACCCCCATCCATTATAATGAGTGTTTATATTATTAGGGGAGAAGTTGTACTGCAAAACAGAAAATACATCCCTCCTTGGCCTCACCCTGCCTTTCCAGCTTCTGCCATTTTTTGCCATGGTAAGTAAGAATAGAGAAACCAAAACAAGCAGCACAAGAAAGAGGCAGCAAGAAAAGATAGCTTGTAAAACAAAATTTTACAGCCACAAAGAATGGAGATCTTTGCCCATCTCTGCAATGCTGCCTAGTGTTGGGGCCGTGACAGCTTATTGTGTATTTGAATTATGGATGTTTATTTTAATGTTTGTGTAACTGGGTTTTGTTTGTATTTTATAAAATGTTATTGCAAAGATTAAAATCTTTATGGAAGAAATTGCAAAAGAAGTGCACACATACAGGCCAAAAAACACACACATTCATTGTGCCCTACATCCAGATACACACAAAAAGTCAATTACAGTTTAATGTGTGCCCTATAGATTTCTAGGTGCCCTTGGTAACTAATACAGCTTAAGCAGAAGATCAAATGATATGAGTGAAAATATATGTAACGCTAAAACTGAGCACAAAACATGTACATTGAAACCATGATAAAATAGAGGGCAACTGAGCTTAAAACTGGAAAAAGATGGAGAAACCAAAACAGACATATTTGCCTATCCCTGGAAGTGGTATATGCAGATGATAGGTCACCCCAGAAAACAACCTCGCTGCTGCATTTTGTACTAGATGCATCTCTTTCTTCCGTTCCTTTTCCTCTATGATTAAACAATTCATCACTAGGTACAGCTTCTGAACTAAGCTTAAAGGCAGCCCAGCACACAGTGTCTTGCAGTAATCCAGTCTTGAGGTTACCAATTCAAGCACCACTGTGAGCTTTGTAAAGAGTTTGGTTGTCAACATCATTGACATCCATCTGTCTCAAGAGACAATGGAGTGCGCCTCCAGGGGTTAGGTCAAACTGCTGCATTAGCAGCATTAAGGTGACCTCCCCGGGGCACAAGCCTGGGAAGTGTGTATGGATGTCTTGGGCTGCTCAGACAAGAAGACCCCACTCTCTGCCTCACTTATGTGGTCCAAAAGAAAGCAGAGCAGTAAGTCTGGCACTAACATGGCTGCAGGAGTTGCAGGAAGGAGGCATACAAGGTGCCATCCAACTGTCTTAGGGACTCTACTCCAGATTTGTGTAGGCTTTACTTTTTAGCCTTTTCTTCTCCCAAAGATATCCTGCAAGGCAAGGTTTAGGATGTGAGTTTTCCTTCATTTTCCTAAACAGGCTACCTTCTTGAAATAGTAGGGCTAGCCTTCTGGTAGCTTCAAAAAGTCAGATAGTTGTTTATTTCCTTGACATCTGATGGGAGAGCGTTCCACAGGGCTGGTGCCACTACTGAGAAGGCCCTCTGCCTGGTTCCCCATAACCTCGCTTCTCTCAGTGAGGGAAGCACCAGGAGGCCCTTGGAGCTAGACCTCCGTGTCCAGGCTGAACTATGGGGGTGGAGACGCCCCTTCAGATATACTGGGCCAAGGCCGTTTAGGGCTTTAAAGGTCAGCACCAGCACTTTGAATTGTGCTCGGAAACGTACTGGGAGCCAGTGAAGATCCTTTAGGACCAGTGTTACATGGTCCGGCGGCCACTCCCAGTCACCAGTCTAGCTGCCGCATCCTGGATTAGTTGTAGTTTCTGAATCACCATCAAAGGTAGCCCCATTGCAGTAGTCCAAGTGGGAGATAACCAGGGCATGCACCACTCAGGCGAGACAGTCTGCGGGCAGGTAGGGTCTCAGCCTGCGTACCAAATGGAGCTGGTAAACAGCTGCCCTGGGCACAGAATTGACGTGCGCCTCCATGGACAATTGTGAATCCAAAATGACTCCCGGATATCCTGTTCAGGACCAGGGAGTTCCCCACATCCACCCACCCCTTGTCCCCCAAGAACAGTACTTCTGTCTTGTCAAGGGTTTGAGACCCATCGGTGACCTCACCTGGTTTAGCCAGCCAGTCAAAGTTGTTTTTTGGGGTGCGGCCGCTGTTGCATACTGACAGCTCCTAGGAGCCACACTCTGTTCTCAACCTGGTTGTCAACATTAGCCATTCAGAAGTTACAAACATCTTTCTTAGTGAACATTGACATAGTACTGACCCCAATTTCTCAGACCACCCTCCCCAGCAGAGGAAGAATGGGGATGAAATGATGCAAATATAGGGAGGTTAACTTGTGAGCAGGCAAGGAAAGTGAGTCTGTAATACACCCTTGCTACTTACATGGTGCTGAAATTTTGGTGCATGTTGTAACTTACCATGTCTATGCTGTTTGGCGCATGAGTGAATTAGTAACAGCCTTAAGTTTTCTATTAAACCAAAGCTTTTTGAGCCTCAGAATATTCTTTGTATACTTTGACACGAATCACTGTCAACAGGGGAGACAATCATCTGTTGGGAAAGTTTAGCTGAGGCATGTGGGGGCCTAACCACTGTGTCAGGAATGCCTGTCGTTTTTAATGCAGCAGTAATATTTTTGCAGTACCCATGATGTGTTTATAGTTTGTGTAATTCCCTTTGCAGAAATTCAAGGCCAAGCAAACAGGCTACAACGCTAACCGGAAAACATCAGTTAAACAAAGCAATGCTTGTAAACAGAGAAGCTTTTCAAGATGCTTAGAAAGCTGAGGTAATTTTAATCTGTTTTAGTATTTTAACTTTTGCATGTTTCAAAGTATGATTCTGATTGTTTCTTGATTTTACTGTTATGTAAAACTGTTTCGAGGTTTCTTTCTACAGTCAACCAGAGTATAAATTTTATGAAATAAATAAATAAGGGCGGAAATCCTTCTGTGACCCTCTTCCAGGATATCTGCCTTGCCTAAATGTCTTATTATTTGCTAGTTGTGCAGCAAAACTTTAAAACATGAATCCGGTTATTAAATTTATCTCTTCCCCCAGGATCCAACAGTCAAGCTTGGAAGATCTCCTCTCCAGCCCAATAAACCTTCAAAGATGCATCTCTCTTTCTTCTAGCACTTACTCAGCTTTGGTCCCTAGCCTATAGGTTAGCTGATCATCTAGCTGAGTCACATGATCCTCATGCAGATGAACTGCCCACATGACTCTCTCAAAGTAGGAACACCAAAAGCTGCCTTATTCTCATACTATTTGTCTATCTGTTCCAGTGAATTTGCGGAACAACATAACAGATTTCAAACAGATGTCTTTGTTCTTCTTCTACCTTGCAATAAACACAAACAGTTCCAGCACATTTGGCAATATGAAACTCTAGTTTTAATTGCCTTATTTACAAGGCCTCTTCCACCTCCCTCTTCACCGAAGGCCTCCCACCGATTCTACTCAACAGCTCATGACAAGAGTTTGTGTGAAAAAGTCAACTGGTGTTCATATTTATTCTTGCCTCCAATTACTATTTTGTTGCTTATTTTGTTAACTTGCTGTTCTGTGCAAACTATTTGGAGGGAGGGAGGGAGGGAGAGAGAGAGCTCATGCTCCCTTTGAAAAGCAAAATTATTGTCTGGTTATTGTTATTAAAAGCAGAAGAGCCAGTGAGATGTAGTGGGGTGAGTTTTGCTCATAGAGGAGGAAGATCTGAGTTGCCCAACATTTTAAACTTGTAGCTACCTGGAGGGCCATTCACAAGTGGGAGAGAGAAAATACGTTCTTCTCAGGAAAGACCATTCCTATTTCTGTGTTGACCATATCTTGATCTCAGAGGAGTAGACCCACAGACTCCTCTAAGGCTCAATTTTGGTATCTCGCCATGTTCCCCTCACGACTGTCTTTATTTTTGATATCTTACTTCCCAACCCTCCATGCTGGAGACTCAACCCCACTTTGCTATCTAACACCTTGGTTGCAGAAAGGATACAGAAAGTGATCGTAGACTTTCCCCCTCCTCTGTGCTACAAGGGGATACTCTTTTGGTGCTGTTGTAGGGCACATTTAAGGCAGTGTTGGTTGGACGTTTTATTAGCAAAATAGCTAGTTGTTTGTTTGTTTGTTGTTAGCAGTATGGGCCTCACTCCTCCTATATATAAAAGAACTAGAGATCAAACATAAGAGAACTACTAGTCCCAGAAAGCTCCTGTGCAAATACACTGAGCTTAGGGTGTTAGATATTCCAAAAACTGCCAACTCTCTACAATACTTTAGCAAAACTTCCTATGAATTGAGTGATAAGAATTCTAGAATTTTGGCCAATGTATTGTGGAACAACCAAAACATGCAGAAGTATCCTCCCTTAAGTTAAACAACAGGCTTCTGATAGACTTATAGATGACTGTTTTGTAATGTAGCTGTAATGTCCACACATAACTTCACATAGCCCATTTCACAACTGTGGATGTCCTGCTGCAAAATTTGCGAATTATCAGATTCATGTTACTACAAAGTACCAGTTTTGGGGGTTGGGAGCAGTGCTGAGGTCCTGAACTCTCCTTCTTGCTGCATCCCCTTGATCTTAACAAGTCAAGAGTTCCCAACTGGGTTGAGAATACAAGACAGCAGGAACAAATCTCTCCCCAGTCCTCCCCACCCCCATCACATGCCTGCAAAGACTACAGTCAGCAAGCAGCTGCTTGAGGGGGAAAGGGATGGGTCTTTTAGATAGTTTATATTTCAAGGATTAGAAGCCCCTGGAATTCAATTCTACCTCCCATCCAACTACCCAGTTTCTCCTTGCCTCCTGCCCTTTGCTCCCTTCATCTATTCAAACAAACTGCAAATGCTTTCGCCATGACTTCCAACAAGATTTTCACACCCTTGCCTGTTTGAAACTCCTCAATTCTCCCACAGAGAGTCACTGCTTGGCCCCCCACTATTAAACGACTCTTCTGCAGTTGTTAGTTCTGATTAAAAAGCCAAGAGAGTGTCTGTTCTTTTGCCTAGATATGCCAGAAATGCATAAGCCTATATACTAACCACAAATTCATTATCCAAGTGCCTTTCCCTGAGAGATCACAATCAGGAAGGAATTATGAGGAATATACCCTACTCACTTTGTTGCTGGTTATTTGCAGACATCTGAAACTGATGCTAAACTGTAGCTGCAGATGTGCCTATGTAACTAGGAAAAGCTTTGACCAAGTGGCCTGTTTGCATGAGCATATTGCTTCCTTGGTGCTAACTATCGCTGCACAACATCAAGGCAATGCTTGGTCTCCTTTCTTTAAACTAGCCTTCGATCTGACAGTCCAGAGGACCATCATCATTTGTAAGGCAAAAACCCTCAGGTGCCTGAAAACTGCAGCTCTAGTAGCTCACACCTCTTGTTGACATCCATCTGTCTTGGGAGACTCACTCGCAGGATCATCACCTTGTCATGGTGAGTGGGCTTGCACATTCCTATGAGCCATGTGAGCGAAGCCATTAGGAGTTTCGTACTCCCAGTAGGGTCACCCAAGGCAGTAAGGTCAAAGGGGAGGAGCAAGACAAAGCATGATCCAAGAAGTCCTCAATGGCAGAACTGGCAGAAGATAAGCGGTATGTTACAATGGCTGTGAAGGGGATGAAGGCTGCAGCAGATAAGAATCTACTGGTCATCATGATATTCATGTCATCATAGAATCATAGAGTTGGAAGAGACCACAAGGGCCATCCAGTCCAACCCCCTGCCAAGCAGGAAACACCATCAAAGCATTCCTGACAGATGGCTGTCAAGCCTCTGCTTAAAGACCTCCAAAGAAGGAGACTCCACCACACTCCTTGGCAGCAAATTCCACCGCCGAACAGCTCTTACTGTCAGGAAGTTCTTCCTAATAGCCTTATTGCAAAGACTATGCATTGATCAGCATGCACTGATCTCCACACATAAAACAAATTCACACATAGGTGTCTTCCAGAGGAAAGAAGTCTTGGGAGACTATGGAAGAGTGTGCCTTTGTGGGGGAAATCAAACAGAGACTTACAGCACCTGCTGTGGCCGTAGAGACTAATACAGGAGGGACATGTTTTGTTGCAGCTGGGGTAGTTGAAGGTTGTGCTGATGATGATGCACCATAGAGTTTTCTCTCTTCAGTCCTCCCAGTGGTCATTCCTCCTCTGGTTACTGCTATGGATGCACAACTTGCACAGGCTGACTGCAAGAGACTCCCACACAGTAAGGTTGGTGTTGCCAGCTTTCATGTCATGTTTGCATCATATGAGCATCATATGAACAGCAGGTATTTACCTGGGGCAGGCCCTGGTAAATAGGGACAGTTGGTGCATAAGTCTTCAATTGTCAGGCAGACTGTGGCTTTTCTCTTGCAGCAATGGTTCCACAAGTGACAAATACATGTAATAGGCATATATATTTTAGCAGGCTTGGATAGGATTTCCATTCTAAAAGACATGACACACAAGAGAAAAGGGAGGAGGAGGGAGGAGGAAAAAAAAGGTAGCCCAGAACACCAGTTACAACTCTTATGACATACAGGTAGCCTGAAAAATGTACAAGGCACCTGCAAATGGTTCAGATAGCCTGATGGAATGACGTTTGAGGGAGGGCCAAAGGCAGTTGTTCTCTCAGCAGGGGCAATGGAACAGTCTGTTTTTCTTCTCTCCCCCTGCTCTGCTGCCAGATGAAATGACTGCCATTAGAAGACAATATCTGAGTAAACATACATAGGATTTTGTTATTAAGTGTGGAGAGGTTGCATGTGTACAGTCTAGGGTCCCCATGTGTCCTCTTTTTTCCAGGAAACGTCCTCTTTTTCGGGGGTAAAATTTGAGACAAATTGCATTTATTTCCTTTGAATGGCTGTCGTAGCATCCTCTTTTTTGCTCTTTGAAGTATCGCAGTCCTAGTGTACATTGTACTATAGAGCAGGTGTGAGCAGACTTTGGACTTGCGGAATCTACTTTGTTTTTTACTAGAATCCTTGGATCCACCAACTGGAGCCTGGCACAAAAGATACATGCTTCAAATTAAAGAATTGCGAGTCCACAAATTTGCTTTGAGCCCCAGAACTGAATGGATCACGCAATATGTTGACAGCAAAAAACCCACCCACCCCAGCTTTCTTCATTTTGGTGCCATAGTATACATTTCCAAGACGACTGAAGAACCACTTAATCCTAGTCATTTTCCACCAATGCTCCTTGATCTCATCTACATATATATAATGCCCAGCCCATATCTGATCTAATATACAGTGTTTCTCTTCTTTAAAAAAATGTTTAGGGGTACTCTTGTTTTCCTATTCATTTTGAAATACTAGGTCAAACTTAGATTCACAAAATGTTTAGGGGTATGCGTACCCCTGCGTTCCCCCCCCCCAGAAAAAAGCACTGCTAATATATGATTGCATCCATGCCTAAACAAGCTATTGGTCAGTTGAGTTGGGTTGTGTGGTGTGTGAAAGGAGCTTGCTCACATTGGCCGAATCCTGTGCATATCTGTGTAGAAGGAGGAGTTGTTTTTGTTTGTATTTTAAGCGCTGCTTAGGATTGCAGCCCAAGTGGAAGACGATTCCTTTTGAAAATTGGTCCCACTGCGCGCCAGTTGCATCTCCAGTGCCTAAGAGCATCTGTTGCCATTGAAGTTGGGTTATGTCAGCAGATGTGTCAGCTAAGACAAACAATTGGGGGCCACTCTGGCTGTTAACCTCTGAAACAGCAGGTCAAAATCGCATTAGACTGGCTACTTCATCATAAACCCATCCCAGAAAATGCCTTTGTTGTGATCTGTGTCAGAGGTGTGCACTTAACCCAGACCTCCATCTCAACAGGTCTTCTGGGTGGCATCCTAGAATAAAATGGGACAAAAAGGAGGGGGAAGCCGTAACTCATTCAATTTCGTAACTCA
This sequence comes from Zootoca vivipara, assembly GCF_963506605.1. Lineage (NCBI taxonomy): Eukaryota > Metazoa > Chordata > Lepidosauria > Squamata > Lacertidae > Zootoca > Zootoca vivipara. The sequence goes on along the minus strand of NC_083282.1, from coordinate 84,063,369 downwards.
TTCAATTTCGCCCAGCTGCCTGTTGATATCCAGCCTGCAGCCAGGAGGTTTTCTGGGGGCCATATGGCATCCTTCACAAGTGGTGAGATTTATTTTTTATTTGATTGCATCTTGCATTTTTTGGCACACACATCTGGAGGTCAGGACAGGGACACTGTTTAATTTTATTGTATTTATCTGCTTATTTGAATGCTTCGGCTGCATGCGCTAAATTAGTTGTGCGTGCCATGCGTTATGAGCATAGCACACTCAGGCTAGGCATGCCGCAAAACCAAATTCCATTCCATACCTCTTCCATGTAAGGATTGCACAAGAAGAGCTGACGACTGCGCCTTGCCTGTTCTTGCCTATTACGCAGGAAGTAAGGCAACAAGTCAGCTTATCTCAGCAGCAGTCACAGGAATCTCCAATCTCACCCTGGCAACACCTTTGACCCCAAGTGCTGCTATAGTTCCAGCTGCTGCTGTCAACTCTCAGAGTGCTACACTCCTGCTTCCTCTTTCCCTTCTTTTCTTTTGGTTCTACAGAGGGGTATGCCCTTCCCCTTGCCATACTCTCCATGCTTTGCGGTATCAGTCCCTAGTTGCCCCAACACAAGGGTAATGCACCCAGGATCTTAAACAGATGGACTCTAGCTTTAAGACCCAGGTGACTTATATTATGTGCCAGCGTGGGCGAAATGAAGATCAGGATCTCAGTAGGTTGGTGAGAGTTTCTGAATCACAATTGTTTAATTATGGCAGCAACAACAACAAGGATGATTTTCCCACCTAAATTGGGGTGCTGAAAAGTAGAAAGCTAACCAAGGATGGAGTTTTGTATGAAAGAATAGTGAGCAGCCTGTATGTTCTAACTGTATGTCTTTTGAACTCATCTGGCTCTTGTTAGGAGCATAGGAATCTGCCTTATACTGAGCCAGACCATTGGTCCAGCTAGCTCAGTATTACCTGCACTGATCACTGATTGGTTGTGGCTTTCCATGTTTCTGGGCAGGAGGCTTTCGTGGCCATACCTTGAGATTCCATGGATTGAACCTGGGACCATCAGGATGCAAACCAGATGCTGTACCACTGACCTACATCCCCTTCCCCCAGCTGGCAGATCTTGGAGGTAAAGTAAAACAGGAAGCAGATCCAACAAACAAGAAGTCTGCCCACCCTTGTTCTATTACTAGAGGACAGAGCTGCTGGTCTGGTTTCTGACAGAGGCATACCTAGGGGTTGGCAAAACTGGTCTCTGCCAATTGCACCCTGGGACACAAAAATCACCTATCAGACTATGGGGTGTCTGATATCTATGTGGATGGTAACACACTTCAGCTGTTGTGGTGAGATCAAATGCAAAAGAAACTTCCCGCCCTTCTCGCACTGTGGCACAAAGGTGTGCAGTAAAATAATTTTTTCCTGCGGTGAGGGGTACCAATATAGCTCCTTGCTAAGGGCACAAGGGACCTTAGGTACACCTCTTGTTTCTGATGCATTTCATTGTCACCCTGAAGATGGCTTAAGGTTGGTATTGAAGGTGTAAGGTCAGCAGGAGTCGACTGAAGGGGTCGGTTGGGTCCCACCTGGACTTATGAAGCTGTTGACTGTGGGCTTATCTCCGTCCGTCCAAGCAACTCTTTGCTTAGGCAGTAACAATCAACTTGCCACATTGACTGTGTTGAAGATTCATTCCCCATGTCTGCTGTCATGGGAATGTTGTTTATCACATGATGGTGTATGTTTTCATTCCACGGAGTCAGACGTGACGGAAACAGGATGTTTGTGTTACTGTGTTCCCTGAAGTGGCAGCGGCGTAGCTAGCCGCCTGCCCAGAGCGGCAAACCTGAATGCACCCCGTTGGGGGGGCGGGGTGTCCGTCACACGCATGTGTCATGTGTCACGGTGCATGCGTCATGATGCACGATGCACGACACATGCGTTGCGGCGGTGCCGCAGCAAACCCTGTGAGCAAGCCATGGAGTGAGGCAGTCTCGGTTGTATCAGGGCTTCTCCTCCATGGCGGCAGCCGCATCGCGTGGCAGCGGCGGTGGCCGCCATTGGAGATGGTCAGCCCCGCCCAGCGTGCTGCCCGGGGCAGCGCGCCCCCATGCCCCTCTATTACTACGCCACTGTGAAGTGGGACTATCGTCTTTCATTCTCTCTCTTTGCTGCCTGATGCTAGAGAGAGAGGGAGCCATGTTGCAGTGCTCCGTGTGTGTTTATATGTAAATAAAAGTAGATTAGCCAAATGCTGAGTTGCTGAGGTCTGTTACGCAGTTGCGCAAACTCTGCAGATTCCTGAGTGTGCTGATGTCAGTTGGCATCAGTCGCTGTGATGTTTGGGCTAGAGAAAGCTTTTGAAGCTCCTGAACGATTGACCAGGTGGGAGGGAACATGCCTGTTGGGCATGTGTCTCTGTCAGGGTCCTACTTGAGAGGAGATCTTAACAGGCTGCCATCTTGCCTTCAGGCTGCAAGCAGCCACACATGTGGCTTTATAAATGAGATCTATGAGTTCTGGTTGAGTTACAGTTTGCCAGTTTTCAGTCCTGTTGGAATCAGTAGGACACGTCAGCCACAGCTAACTGAAGTCCTGTTAATTTCAATGGGATTTCAATGTAGCTAATTTTTGCAAGCTTTTTGGCTGGTCACTTCCACTTACATCTGAGGAACTCCAGTCTCTCCTCTGCTGTGCTTTTTATGACTAGGCTGGTTTCTGCTGCTAACACTTCTTTTGTGGCTTCATTATTTGCTGGTATGAAGTGGATTTTTAGACGTTGCGTTGGTTTTCATTGTTCTAATTTTTTAAGGCCTCCCAAGTGAAATGAGAGTGCGGGGCACAATATGGTCTGTATGGAAATATAACTACTATCATGAGTCTAATGATTGTGGATGTTGAGAAAAGTGGTACCATGTTCATGGAACTTGATGCCGGCTGTAACCATCTGCTTCATATTAGTACTTCCCCCGTGCAATAGTTGGCACCTCCCTGCTAAAGACAAGCTGTACATAGCTGCCAAGTTTTCCTTTTTCTCGCGAGGAAGCCTATTCAGCATAAGGGGAAATCCCTTTAAAAAAGGAATAACTTGGCAGCTATGAAGCTGTAATTGCTCACTTGCAGGAGAAACTGTGTGAAGCAACCTTAGGAGTTATGTCAAAACCAAATAATGTGGTTCTGAAAACCAAATAATCCAGGGCAACTCTCCTGAGACATCATCTTAAATCCAAGCACTCCAGTTTTCATGGTTTGTAGCCTACATTCTTTGAATGTCTTACTTCAGAACTCTGAAAAGGGGTTCAAATTACAGGAAGCTCTGTCCATTTGGGACCCTGTCTCCTATTTCCATGGTGCTGGCAAGCTTCAATGTTATGGTTTCTGTAGTATGGGGACAAACACCATACTTACATGGCTGCTTAGTCTATCAAAGCACAACATGTAATGTGGTTTAGTGTCAGGGAAGGGAGAAAGTCAATTCACTTTGCATTTTAATGTGAACTGAACTAATTCACAATTCCCAAAACTATATGTGAACCAAAACACAGCCACCCTTTGAAATTTGCACTTTTCTGAATTTTGTGATGCAGTCTTCCAACAGAAAAAGCTAGGGAAATATGTACATTAGGGAAACGTGTGCATAAAATAAAATCTAAACATGAATTTTATTAGAGAATATTTCTTGCAAAACTGTGTATATTAAGCAAAACTTGAAACAAAAATATGTGTATTAGGAGAAAATTGTACTAAAATGCTGGTGAATTTTCAGGGTGACCTTTTTTTAATGGCAAACTGATACAGAAAGACTGGGGAAATGAGAAACTGAGAAAAAGTAAAATGGTCAGCTTTGTCAATCGCTAGTATAGGTCCTGGGAATCTGCTCCCACTGGTTTCAAAATCCATACCATTTGTTATCATGCCTATTTTGGTGTCCTAACTTCTTTCACCTTTAAAATACTAAGTAGCTTGACCTGCAGCTAACCCGTGACATGATAAATTGACATCAGAAGGTGTTAAATTCTGGCTTCATTCCTGTGAAGTTAACACATTTCCTCTGGTGTGATAAGCGCAGTGAAACAAAATACATTTTTTTAAAGCATGTAGGTGCTTTTATCTCTTTTATGAGCTTTTGCATCTGCCTTGTTGAAGGGCTGTGTATGAGCTGGGGAACTTTGGAGGGAGTTTATAGATCAGTCCAGTGTTGTTCTCCTTTCTCAAGTGGCCACCAAACTCTGAGTTGCCAACCTCCAACCTGCGTCACACCTCTGGGTTCTACCATATACAGTGGTACCTCGACTTGCGAATTTAATGCATTCCGAACGCACATTCGTAAATTGAAAAAAAATGTAAGTCGAATCCCATAGGAATGCATTGGGAGAAAAAATCCGTAAGTCAAAGCAACCCTATCTAAAAATTCATAAGTTGAAAAAATACTATCTAAACCGCATCCAAGATGGCGGACGGAGCTCCGTTCGTAAGTAGAAACATTCGTAAGTAGAGTTATTCGTAAGTCGAGGTACCACTGTACCATTTTGAGATATAAAATGAGATCAAGGTGAGGTGGGAGACAAAGGGTGGCTTACTCTAGCCATGGCACAAGATGAAAGGCAGGGAAGAGTGGCAGAGACATAAAAAGGGGACTGAAACGAGTCAGACCCATTTCAGATGGGACAAAAGAGGGGTGGGACACAGGATGAGCAATTCAATCCACTTGCATTTTCTCCTCCCCATACTTCTGTCTTGCCCTGAACTGATCTTGAACATCTCCCTATTGTTGAGCAAGGGGGAATACAAGATCAATCTCAGAACAGACAAAAGTGAAAGCCAATTTGTGCATGCTGTCTGCCCCTCCATCCTCCTTTTTTATGATCGTGTCCAAAACAGCTGCCCTGTAGCTTCGACCAAAACTATACCAGTAGCTGGGAACTCACACATACTAGAAAATGCAGTCCCGCAAAGCCAACTGTATTTCATCTTGGAGCAGACAAAATAAATTAAGAAAATGAGACAACGCCGAGTTGAGATAGGGGGAGTCTTGCTTTATGCAATTGGCAGCCTTTTATCCTTAATTGTATATTGCCTTTTTTAAAATTGCTCTTCTGTTAGAGGATCTTATCTTGCACAACAGTAATTATGGTAAATTGATATGAATATCTATCTGGGAAAATCTACTTTTTTCCAAACCTCAGTCTCTGGAGTGCCCTCCTTATAGTATAACTGTATTTGCACAATCTTCTGTCCAATTCACTCCTGCTTATTTGCATTTTTTTTATTACTTACAGTATTTGGTGGTTGTGGAAACAGTGGAGCTACATTGCACTGAACTGTTCCTTTATCGTTGTTCTGATTAAAGCAGGCATGGAGAAGCAGTGACCCTCCACACTGAGGTCCAGTGCCGAGGGCCTTCTGGCGGTTCCCTCGCTACGAGAAGCCAAGTTACAGGGAACCAGGCAGAGGGCCTTCTCAGTAGTGGCACCCACCCTGTGGAATGCCCTCCCACCAGAGGTCAAAGAGAACAACAACTACCAGACCTTTAGAAGGCATCTCAAGGCAGCCCTGTTTAGGGAAGCTTTTAATATTTGATGGATTTCTGTATTTTAATATTTTGTTGGAAGCCGCCCAGAGTGGCTGGGGGAACCCGGCCAGATGGACGGGGTGTAAATAATAAATTATTATTATTATTATTATTATTATTATTATTATTATTATTATTATGCTCCAATTCCCAATAACCTCAACAATCATAGCTGATGGTTCTTCTTTCATCTTTCTCTCTCCATCCTTTTAGCCCGTTACCACTTCTAATGTATGTCTGTAGATTACTTAAAGCAGGGGTGGGGGAAAGATTGGCCGAGATCTATTGGTTGATTTATAGCAGCTTGACAAGAGTTTCCAACTCCCAGTTGCTTTAAACATGGCAACAACCAAATGGCTTTTCCCAGCTAAATTGGACAGCTGAAATTAAGAAAGCGAATGGAGGTGCAGAAGGCTCCAATCATTTCTCTAAGTGAAAATAAAGTGCTATGCTCAGAATATGCTCAGAGGCACCCTGGTTTTTAATTGCCATGTTTGTCTTTTGCTGGCTGTGGTTGGTAGATCTTGGGGTTCTAGTGGAAAACTAAGTAGATCTCAGAAGTCTGCCCACCCTATCTTTGTTCACATCTGTGATTTTTCACTATGTGAATCTTCCTCTTCCTTGGACTGCAACCTTCCTCTGTCTTGACATGCTGAATACATAAAATGTCGTTTTTGTGATAACCAGATCTATCAGAGCTCAGTAGCGTGCAATAACTCTTCCTTAAAAACCTTTGACCATTGACATTCTTCACACATTTTCCTGGAGCATGTTTCATTCATGTCTAGGCTGTTGCAAATTTACTGGCCCTGAGGGTTGTTTGCTTTATAGCAAAGCTCAGCTTTTATCTGAGAGCATGTTCCGCCAAAAGCTCCCCTGGGTTTCACTTCAACAAGGTCTCGCAAGTTCATCAGCCAGATGTGAGTTTGTAGCCGACTTAGCACAGCAGACAAACCTCCTGGCCTGCTATCCTGCTGCCTTTGGGAATTTCACCACTGGTTTTCTTGGGGGTAGAATAGCACTCTGGTGGGAGAATTTTCCCTGAGATATTTTCCATTTTAAATGCATTAAAATACAGCAGTGCCTAGGTTTGATACGCTTACTCTAAATGGCATTAGATTTATAGAACTTTTGCTAGACAATCAGTTTGCAACATTAAAAGCACAGTTGGTGCATGAAATCCAAAGAACTTTCCACAAGGAACTCCATCTATTTGGGGCATGCCTTTATTCTTTGCTCCCAACAGTCAAACTGTGCTATATCGTTGCTTAGAAAAGAAAATTGCCCCAGCTAAAAAGACCATTGCAATTATATGAGCTGTCTGGACTGTAGATACTTATGCAGATATCACAGGCACCAACTGGGCAGTTCCCATAACACCACTACTGGCAGATGACAAATCTTATTCTTATTTGCATTATTATTTTGTGACCCAGTGCTCAGCATTCTGAGTGAGGGGTTGCAAGGGCACAGACCTTGTCTTCCCTCAAGGTACACTCACTGTCAGTCCCTGCCTCCCCTTGCAGCAGGTCCAGATTTTATGTTGCGCTTTTAATAGGGCTGGCTGCTGGCTGAACGAAAAAGGGCTTCGCTTCACCAGGCTCCTGTTGTGCACTGGAGTGCTGGTTAATGTCAGTCTTTGTCTTTTTGAAGGCAGGCATTGGCCCAGCCACCACATCTTTCTCCAAGAAGCTGGTTTGTTACCCACTTAACTGCTTACTGAATGAAAGCTGGTTTATGTCATCACTTGATTAGCCAACAGTTGCTCGCTTGTAGTGGGATTGTGATTAAACTCCATTGACACCAGATGAAAGCCCTAGCTGTGTTGTAAGAGCTGCAATGCCTTATTCCCAAAGTCATGCCATCAATTGATATGGCGGTCATCAATATATGTACCCTCAAAATAAATCGCCTGACAAAGTGAATTCAGCACAAGTCTTTTCATGTCTCAAAAATAGGTTAACTGGCTATCTGCTAACTCTATCAAGAAAATGGCAGAAAAGTACCCAGTTTGCAAACTTCTGGCTAGCTGCTGATGGAAGCAGAATACTGGGTTAATGGGCCTTAACTGGATCAAGCAAAACAGTCCTGATGTTTCAGGACTAAATGGCCTTTTAAGCCCAATTGTAATTAACCGACTCTAATTCATTAATCAATTCCATACTGAGTTGGCAAAGTTCTGAAAGGCCCAAAATGCTTTATATTTTATAAGAAACAGATACAGGCTACTCTGTAGAATTTGCTCCCTCCTCCATGTGGAACTAATAGCTTAGCTTGAAATGCTGGATTTAAATGCTGATGTTTATCGGTGTTTTGTTGGTTCCCTGTTTTGATGCTAGGTTATACGAAAAGTTTCTGTCATTGTACTTGTGGGTGCGCTTCTGTTTTGTTTTCAGTGTCTCAGTCATGGCCCCATTCTGAGATCTTGGGACAAGTTTATTATTGTTTAGCGAACTTTTTGCACAAATTATTCTTTCATTTTGATTGTTTCCAGTTCCGATTAAAGAAGCAGCAGTGTAAACAGCTTAATACAAGAGCGGGGAGTTTACTTTTGAATAGTTGTGCCGGGACAATTAAATAAATCCCATCCCAAAATTATCTTTTTAAAAATTATCTTTTATTAGTTTTCAAATTATTATGCAGACAAGTAAAGAATAACAAAAATTCAACAATATATCCAACTAAAGGCAGAGCAAACAAAATCTGAACACATTTTTATTTAATACCACCCAAACTAAAATATTGGCAACCAAATTTCTCTAGACTGTGTTGGGAGAGATACATGAAAATCTGAACCTAAACTATATGAAATAAAATCCCACCGTCCTGAATAGAAATGACCAGGAACTTCGTGTCCCTTAGAGAACAGTTAACATATGTGTTATTTTTTCTGCAATAACTAATTCCAGAGATATTTATGCCATAAGGATATAGTCAGACTTGTGCTATAGAGACCCTGTCAGCCACCGGCATCCATGTCAATAGTTCCTTTTGGTGAAATGAATTCATAGCAGGTTCAGCCCAGGGCGTTTTGCTGCCCAAGATAAAACAGAAAATACTGCCCTTCCTCTACAGCAACCAGCACTTGAGGAATTGGAGGTACTTATCATGGTGATGACAGGTAAGGAATGACTGGGGGAGGAATTAACTCTGTATTGTCAAAAGTGCACTTGCAAGTTAGGGGAAAGCATATCCTTTAGTCCTGTGTCTCTCAGGTGCTCCTTGGTGTGGACCCAATGAGGCAGTTGCCGCAACAGAGAGACCCCGCTCCCAACCTCAGCTTATGTATCTCCCCTTTTCTAAGCAGACAAAGACTCTACCTGCATGTAACCTGCTTCTGCTCCTCCCACTTCAATCCTCTTCTGGTCCTGGGGCAGGAGGAGGAGATGTGGAAGCCTCCACCAGCCTGACCTCTCCCTCCCTTCTCCTGCAACTGTTCTTCACTCTCTGAACCTGCAGTTTCTCCTGTCTCTGACCCTCATCCACCTGGCTGTTACATGTTCCCCAAGTTAACCAATCCCGTCTTCCAAGTCAGCTTCCAACCCCACTTCTCCTAGTGCCCACTCATCAGAATCCAGCCACCACTCCTCAGTGTCCAGCCAGCCTCTGACAGCAACCCAGGGACAGTGGCGGAGCTTCATGCTCTGGCACCGAGGGAGGAGAGCAGGAGGGGCAGGGAGCGCCGCCCAAAGGGGTGTGTCGCATGTTCCGGGGAAGGGCATGCTGCCCGCAGAGCCATGGCGCACGTTCTGGGGGCGTGGTGCACCGCCCGCAGGGGTGGGGTGTGCGTTCTGGGGGCAGGGCACCCAGCGCAGGCGGGGGCAGCTGCAATGGCACTCCACCAGGATCGCACGGGCGGGGGCACTGCACTCCCATCGCCCCCCTCTTCCTACGCCCCTGCGCAGGGAAGCTGGTGGCAGAGTAAAAGGAGAGGAGCCAGCAGTGGGGGGTGGAAGAGGAGGCCGACAAGCATAGGAGGCAGTTCCTTGGAAGTCAAATCTGCCCCCTGAGGCAGCTGCTTCACCGTGCCTCATGGGCGGGCCAGCCAAGGGCAAGTCTACTATGAAACTAATAAAGCTTAAACTTCAGGGCCCCTAATCCCAAAGGGGCCCCAGAAACAACTTTAGCGCACATCGCTCAAAAATTTTGGGTCTAGTGAGTGCACGACTCAAATTGATTATTTTTTTGTTGTAAATATTTCTACAATCCCAAAGTTCGACCATCAGTAGCACATATGTTGTAAAAGTGTTGTGCTCTGTCATGGAGCAACCCCACTGAAGAAGATAACAGTGGTTACCCAGAACTCATTGCTGGTTGAGAAGGGGCATCCCCAAATGCAGATCTGCCAGTGGGGCCATCCCTGCTTCATAGTACCAGTCCACATATAGAGTAGGGATATCTCACAGGGCTACAATTCTCAGCGTTCCCTCAGAAGAAGGATTGGCTGTTAAACCACTCTGGAAAATAGTATCTCTGTGGGGAGAATAGGGGTCTCCCAACATGTCTCATCACCCTTAACAAACTACAGCTCCCAGAATTCTTTGGAGTAAGCTATGGCTGTTTAAAGTGCTTTAATTGTATAGTGTGAAAAGTGGCCTAGGTGTTGCCAATTTATTATTTAAGAAGCTTTGGAAATATAGGACAACCCAAATGTTCCCTTCCTCTTCTCCCCTGCCCCTCAAACACACAAACACACTGCAAGTAGAGCTTTTATTAGCAGAAAGTGCTTTTTTTTAAAAAAAAAAAAAAGCAGCTCAGTAAAATACCAAGATAATGTAAACAGAGAATTTCAATATTCTTTGTTTAAATTGCCTGGTATATTGTAAACCACTTAATCCTGAAAGATTTTGCTGTTCTATAAACCTTTTCCATACATAGAGAGAAATGTATTTCTAATCTCTTTTCTCTTTTCAGCATAGCTACAGAAACAGATCTTGTTCTGTGTATTTAACATTTTCCTTGACTGCTGCCGTAGCAGATTCTAACAAAGGGATTAAGAAGTTTTAAAGTCCACAGCGGTGGCACATTGTTCCATTGGTCAGGAAACACTTTTGTGTTAGTTTACTCAGCTTAATAGTGGCTGAGATTGCACTCTTTGGAGCTTTATTCTGACCCAAATTTCCTGGACCAGAGAGTTTCATGGTTGTTTTGTTTTTGCACAGGGCAGCCTCAGAACCCAGAGAGAGGAGGCTTTAAAGGCAGGGAATTCCATGAGCTGATGGGCAGGATCAGGCTCTCTAAAGCATTCTTTTAGACATTGAACCCTCTTCCGTAGTTCCCTTTACTTAACCAACCTTTTCATGCTTATAGATACCTGATTTGTATTTGTAGCCAGGCCCAGAAGAATGGTGGGTCTATCACCTTGATATTTACTTGCTGAGATTACCATCTGAAATAGCTTGGATGATAGAGCATGGGACTCTTAATCTTCGGGTCATGGATTTGAGCCCCACGTTGGGCAAAATATTCCTGATTTGTAGGAAGTTGGACTACAGTATAGGGCCCTCCTGGTCCCTTCCAACTCTTTGATTTTATGGATATATATGAGGCCAGTAAACTCTGTTAGCAGCATTGATACTTGTGATCCCTCGTATCAATGAGCTTGCACTGTGCTGCTACTTTAGAATGCTGATTGTTCTGCTCTAACACTGCCTCTAATGGGCTACAGCAAATCTCACAAGATCTGGGCACTAGGTACATAAGTACAGGGAAATAGGTTTCCATAAATAATCCTCAAGCAATTTAGCCTCAGATTTTTACTGATGATAATGCAATTGCCCTGTAAAATGCACACAAACCCCTCCCCCCCCATACTCTGGAGGCACTAGGAAAATCTTATCAGTTGGGATGGGCACCTGAGCATCAAAACCTTTCAAAGAGGGATGGAATTCAAGATTTGGGGAAATGGCCAAAGGGACCCACTTCCCCTTTGATGTTTTGTTTTCTGCTACATTTGGAAGTACTTTCCCCCCCAAAAAAAACCCCAATCTGAAGAGTGTTGTTTGTTTAGTAATCCTAGTGAGGTGTGGTTACTGGAGTAAAGGCCCTCTCATCTCTGCTCTCCTAGAGAGGTGCAACCTTGGTGTCCTTTCGGCACTACTGAAAGACTTTTTAATTTTCCCAGGCCTTTTGATCTGGGTTAATATGGGGAGTATGGGTGCTCAGGGAGACTTTTACCATCAGAGGGGAGGGCATAGGCAATTGGTTTCTATTTCCCTCTCCAGAGCACCCAAGAGCCTACAAGTAGCCTTGCGTAGTCATGCTGGCTTACCCTTCAAGTCTGGTGGTGTTGCCGGTCAATACCGAGTTTGTCCATAATAAAACATTGCTCAGCCAGGATTTGATCGTGGATGAGGGGGCTGGCCTGGCATGCATTACAGAGGCCCAAGCAGGTAAGCCAGTTGTGCCTCATTAGGTAACTTGGCCAGATTGGAGGATCAGGGGTATTGCAATTGACCACAGGGGTTCCATCATAATCACTAGGAAACCAATCTGGCTGGGTGCCAGATGTGAGGGGCTGTTATCAAGTGTTGGGTGACCGGCAGATACCACTTGCCCTGATTCATGTGTTAGAGACCAGTCTTCGAGTGTGGTTTGGAGAACTGCAGGATTTTAGCTTGTCATTTATTCAGGTCCAGCTCAGAGATTCATGGGCAATACGTCAACCACGGGGCTGCCTCAAGACATTGATCGTAGGTCCAACGCATAGTCAGTCATGTCATTGGTCTGGTTTTTACTAAAGGACGAACGAGGAGTAATCTAGTGTCCAGGAGGGGTGAGCATCTGCTTTGCATTAAGAAGGTCCGAGGTTCAACCCTTGGTATCTTCAGACTGGGCTGGGAATGTCCCATCTGAAGTTCTGGAAAGCCAGTGCCAGTTGGTATGTAAACAATACAGAGATGGATGGAGTAAATGGTCAGATTCAGTATAATTCCTATGTTTCTGTATCATAGACGGATCACTTTCTGGTGAGGTTTGGACTAATATGCCCCCTCCCCACTTGGGGCAAAAAGAAAAAAATGTCCTCCAGCCACTTACAGTGAGATACTGGCCATTGTGCCTTTGAAAGCACCTACCCACCCCACAATGACTCCTGGGAACTATAGTTTATCCCTCAACAGAGCTACAAATCCAAATTGAAACAGAGTACCGCTAAGCCTGCATCGTGCAGTTGAAGAGCCAAAAGAACTTCCTTCAGCCTGTTTGTGGCTAGCCTGCGAAGGAATCAAATATGTTACTGGTATGGAAGAGTCATTATTCGTTGAGTTTCCCTGCATCAAATAAATAGTTGGATGGCAATCGCAAAGCTGCAGCCAATCACTGTGCTTTGAACTGTTTCAGCTGCCTTTGATCCATTCATATCCAAGACAAAATGAATTATGGCACTATAATGCGGCAAGTTTTGCATCCTTCAGAAACTTGGCTAATAAATTACCCAGGCAGAAGCATCACTAACCCAGAAGTAACAAAGAGAATCATGTTTCAATCACTTTGTGGATTTTTACCATTGGAATTTGTTTACAGACATGACATCCCTTTAAATTTCTTGCTAAGCTACTCATTCAGATGCAAACTAAATCTACTCAGCTTCATATTTATCTCATTTAACAGGAGCCAGGGTTCACAAACTAGCATTCCTTTTGGCTGAATCAAAACGAGACATATCTTTGTTCGGTAGTAAGTTCTACAATTTCTCCTTATGACTCAGCCTAACATTTTAAGAAGGATGGAAATAATTTGATAGCTCTGTCACTACCCTTCACCCTTCAAAAATGTACTGGGGTGAATTCTAGAAACGGGGAAGGTCGGGGAGGGGGGACTTAGATCAGTTTGAACCAGGGGTCAGCAAACTTTTTCAGCAGGGGGCCGGTCTACTGTCCCTCAGACCTTGTGGGGGGCCAGATTATATTGGGGGGGGGGGGAATGAACGAATTCCTATGCCCCATAAATAACGCAGAGATGCATTTTAAATAAAAGAACACATTCTACTCATGTAAAAACATGCTGATTCCTGGACCATCCGCGGGCCGGATTTAGAAGGTGATTGGGCCGCATCCGGCCCCCGGGCCTTAGTTTGGAGACCCCTGCTTTGAACTGAAGGAAAGCTGACTGAAATAAGTGCCTGTTGGCTAGCATCTGTGACATCACCAACAAGGCTATTTTAACTTTTTGCTTACTTTAGACATTTTATGGAGAAGCTAATAACACTTTATTTTTTAAAAAGCATGCCTTTATTCCCAACAGTCGCTAGAGAAGTTTTGCAACTTTTTTTAAAAAAATGTTTGCAGTTTTTGCTTTAATTATGTGCCTGATAATAAGACTTTATGTACCAGAACCATGATTTGGCCAAGGTTCCCAGAAGCAGGACCACCACATAACAGCATCGTCAAAAGCGCTTGGCACTCAACAGCAGAATCCGTACCCAAAGCTGAAAGTTGTCATGGCTGCTGGCAATTTAGGCTTAATCAAGTGTGATGCAAAGAACTTGTAGCCTAAAATATTGAGATTAATATCATCTGGGTAAATCACAAACCTTTTATTTTGCAATATGTTGTTGCGAAGTTACTCAGGTAGAGGTGGTAGCAATCCAACAAGGCCAAACTAAACAAACCGTGGAAATTTTCTACAATCCATTTAATTGAAAACAGGTTCCATAGGAGTTGAAGCAAGTTTTGACCTGTGATTTACCTGGGCTCAATGAAGAGCCAGTTTAATCTCATCATTGAGCCTCATCAAACTTAACAGAATAAATTAATCACAACTAAATTTGAATCTCCATTCTTCTTATGTGATGCAAATATAACTAATTACCTGGCTTGGAGACACCATATTTGCTCAATTTGATCTTTTGCTACACTAATTAACACCTGGATTACAGAAAATGGATTTTCATTGTCTATAGCAGGCATTCCCAAACTTCGGCCCTCCAGATGTTTTGGACTACAATTCCCATCTTCCCCGACCACTGGTCCTGTTAGCTAGGGATCATGGGAGTTGTAGGCCAAAACATCTGGAGGGCCGCAGTTTGGGGATGCCAAACTCTTATCAAACCATTTGGTACTGTAAGGAACCTTGGGGAAACTGATATTCTAATTAAACCATTGACATGTATTTAATTCCATTACCTGATGACATAGATTTCTTTATATGTTGAAGGCCACATACTGGGGAAATTTGGGGCCATAATGTTGGACATTTTTTTGGCACATTTTACATATGGTCAAAAGATTTGTTGTGACAGAAAATACTCAGCTGCCTAAGTACCCTTACAACAGTGTCAAACTTCCTATGTGTCTATTCCAGAAGGCAGCTGGATTTTTGGAAAGAGGTAAGCACACAAGCGACATATCCAGTGCCTAGCATTTCGGTCAAAGATGATCAACTTATTCTCAGGAGCTACTACAATTCCCATCATCACTGACCATGAGCCACGCCGGACAATGCTCATGGCAGTTGTAGTCTAAAACATCTGGAAGACACTGAGTTGACTACCATGACTCTAGATGATGGTCTGAGGTCCAGAACTGTTTGATCCGCACTGACACACCTAGTGGACAGTTCTATTCCATGATTAGGTTAATGTCTAAAATGAAGGACTTTCTGGATAGAAGAAGTAGAGTTTGGATTTGATACCCTGCTTTATCACTACCCTAAGGAGTCTCAAAGCGGCTAACATTCTCCTTTCCCTTCCTCCCCCACAACAAACACTCTGTGAGGTGGGTGGGGCTGAGAGACTTCAGAGAAGTGTGACTAGCCCAAGGTCACCCAGCAGCTGCATGTGGAGGAGCGGAGACGCGAACCCGGTTCCCCAGATTACGAGTCTACCGCTCTTAACCACTACACCACAATGGCTCTCAGTGGTAGAGACTGCATGCACTCAAATGCTATGAAGTCATTGGTTGGGGTGGGGCTGAGGGTTTGCCAGATGAAAGATTTGTGCACCTTTCTGCATTTTCCGAGTCTGTAGAAAATAGCGATAGAATAAAATACACATGAAATACACAAAGAGCATCTTTTTCTTACAACTGGAAGCGGGCAAAGCTCCAGCTGGATTTGAACCTTATTCTGTACGACAAGGGCCTGCTTTAAAAACAGTTCCATATGCTCACATTGCACACTCACATTGTGACTTTCTAAAAGAAATCTGTGGTTATTAAAATATACCACATATACCTCAGATAGCAATCTACCTCATAACAAAAGGTTAGTTCCTTGAAACAAGATTGATTTCCCCACTGAGGTAATTAAAAGAAACACACACAGTAAGAAAAGCTATTTGCCAGGACAATAAATAGACAACATCTCAACAAAATACACCAAATTGGGGCCAGAAAAATAGAAAACTAGTATAAATGTGATAATGGAGAGAGGTGTTTTACTTTTATAAGTAGAATAATTTATTTATGTAATATATTCATATATATATACTATATATATATAATATAGACAAAAGATCTCTTCCTTTCTTGCTGAAAACAATGTCCGTTACTTATTTTGCAAATTTTATATAGCTGGTTTGGGGATGTGCACGTTTTCTGAATGAGCCCAAAAGTTCATCAGTTCAGCCTACAGTCTTAACTGTGGTCTCTAGAACTATGTTCTTGTAAAATAATAGACTTTTAAAGAAAAATCCATTTTTATGAAAGTATCCTTTGAAAGATTCTCAACTACCAGTAATGAATGTCTTTTTCCTCTTTCTGCTTAGCAAACACTGGGTGAATGTTCTTCCGCAGTCTTCTTAACATGCACCCAACTAATTCAAAAAGGCCATCCATTGATTGTGTAGAAATACATCCAATTCTTCTGCTTCGTCTGTTCCTCAAAAATGAACTTTCGTAATTGCAATTAACAGTTCCCATCACTGTATTTTCCCAGCCAGTCCTTCTAGCAATTTGAATTAAGGGCTAATATATGGCTTTGTATGTCCTTCAAATGCATTTTTAATGTTTCAGAATTTCTTCACCCCGGGGCAGCAGAGTGAATAGGATGGATAAACTAGTGTTCTTCTCTCTCAACATCTATCCAGTAGATCTGTTGTAAAATTCCATTTCAGTGCAGGAATAATTGGTGCCTAAATCCAATAACCTATGAAATACTCCCAGTATACTGTTAGCTTGCTATATGTTATAATTATATTAATATTAGCCATTCATATTCAATCTGCATAGATATTGTCATTTACATTTCTTCACCACTGAGATTACAATAGGAAGACAGGTTTGAACAGCATTATGGAGAAAAGGGTGCCTTTAAAAAAAAAAAGTGACCAGAATATCAAATATAGGTACTGTTCCAATGTCCCAATTTGTCCCATGACAACCGCATGTGAAAAGCTGGACATTCATACACATGACAAGCAAAAAAGTGAAGCATTCTTTTTTCCTGTCCTGCATTCTTGACAGAGTAGGAAAGTTTTTCACTCCTTGAATCTTTATTTTTTTTTCCCCTTTCTTTCTTTTTTGCCAGTGGGGGCTGTTCTTGGGACCGTAAACAGCAAAAATGTTGCTTTCCAAAATTGATGGATGTCATCATGGATGTCATTATCATGTGGGGTGTATAAGACTCAAGCAAGAAACGAGCCAGAACATTGCAGTTCAGTAACACTTCCTCCAGGTAGGTACATTGTCGACTTTCAAGATTGCATCAGTTCAGGAAAAGGGCACACCTGCAGCTAGATAATCCATTTGAGAGTCTTGAACATTTGTTCATCTTCAGTGAGTTTCATATCTTAGCTAGTAGGTACTCAGCTTCATACCTGTGAAAGAAAAATGCACAATGAAAGGCTTTTCCAAATGCTGTTGAAATTTTGTTTTGTACAGTATTCTGAATCCACCATTATTTTTGAGGGCCAAAAGCAAGGGTTATTTTATAAATAAATGAAACAAGCACTGAGAGCCTGTGTGGTGGAGTGGTTAGAGCTGCTTTCATGTCTGCACAGATCAGCTACAGATCCCACAAGACCCCTGCTCCATACAAGACTTCAAGAAAAAAATGTATTTACTAGGTGTCTGGACATACTGCAAAGCTAAGTGTTGTCAAGCCATCCAGCTCATTTCTGGTGGTTACTGCAAGACAAGACTTCGCTCCAATTTCCCCCACACAAACCGATTTTTTTATTTCGTTTTGATTGATGACATGGGCTTTTCAGGAACAAACTAAGAACAGAATACTTATGCAACTTTTTGCGCCATTTGCTGTGGAATAATTCTTCATTTATAAATATATATACCCAGAAATGTAGCAAACAGTGCCAGAAAATTAAATTTCTGAGAACTATTAGCCATATGTTACCACAAAAATCAACTGCCATTCTAGCAAAGAGAATGGAATCGGAGTAAACATCATTGCATGGAAGGAACTGCTTTTAGTTATCATAGTGCCTTAGTCCACAACTAGTTTTAAAGTAGGTCAGCTCTGAGCAGGGAAGGGAGGGTGCTGCAGCAAGCCTCCCCTGCTCATCCTCAAAGTGGGCTGCCGGCAAGTCCTACTGCAATTGCTGCCACTATCTTCGCACACATCTCTCATTTCTGGATGGGCCAGCATATTCCTTAGACCTTAGGCTAGGGGAGTTCTACTTACTTTCATTCAGGAATGATCCCACAAACATGAAGTTAGCGTAATGTACCCTTGGTCCACCTAGCTAGATTAGTGAAATTAGTGGGATGGAGGGGGCACCTTCCCCAGGCTGGTGCCCTCCAGATGATTTGAGCACTAGCTTGGGAAATGCTGGTCTAATGCAATGTTTGGAAGGTTAGCTGTGCATATCGGAAACCCAGTGTCAGTTTCCTGCTCGGTCGTGAGGTAGTGTGACTGGTTGGCTGTCATCAAGTCTTAGTTTTTCAGCCTGACCTATCTCATTGGTGATACTGAAGCAAAAAAGGCCAAGATGTGGGAGTGGGAAACCCCTGTCACAGCTGAAAGGTTACCCCTGCCAGGAACTCAGCAGATGGCTTTGAGCAAGATACTGTTTCTTAGTACAGTGGTGCCTTGCAAGACAAATTTAATTCGTTCCACAAGTCAATTTGTTTTGCGAAAAATTCATCTTGCGAATCGCGGTTTCCCATAGGAATGCATTGAAATTTATTTATTTTTATTTTTGCCCACAGGAACGCATTAATTAAATTTCAATGCATTCCTATGGGAAACGCAATTTGCAAGACGAATTTTTCACAAAACGAATTCGTCTTGGGAGTCACCATCAGATCACAAAACGCATTCGTCTTGAGAAAAATTCGTCTTGCAGGGCATTCGTCTTGCGAGGTACCACTGTACCCGCTCCAACTTCAATTGTAGGAGTAATAAAACTGATCCATCTTATTATAGGGCATTTGTAAGGCTTACTGAGGTATGTGATATAAAGCACTTTGAAGTGCTAAATGTTGTTATTAATAACACAGTATTAAAAAAATTATTATATTAAAAAATTATTTTAGGTTATGCTTCTTGGTTTGCACCACACAAAGCTATTGGGTTGAGTTTGGTTGCACATTTGAGTCAACAGAAAACACTTTACATTTTGCATACAACACTTCTGCCTTGAGGCAAGCCAATTTCATGTTTTGGCTGGAAGAGCAGGGATGATTAAAACGTGCCTTAAATATGCACATGATCAGGTAGAAACATGCTTGCTATCCGCTTCTAGGCCTTTTCTTTAAACTAACAGACTTGACAATTATCAAAATATTAACTTGCCCTCCAAACATTTTAGCCACTTACGCGCACAATATAATTAAAACATAGACTGCACCTCTCCAACTTGAAGAAGCTGAAAATTCTCCTGGGCTACAGATATATGCTCCTTTTCTTGATGGGGATCTGTTTCTTCTCTGCTGTTCAGTTGCTCATTATTACTATGGAAAAGAAAGTTGGGGCTTTTAAATTACCACACAATTTCTTCATCCGAAATATTTATCTAGCTTTAGTTTTTAATTTGCAACGGTCTCCCGCAATAACATCTAGTGGACTCAGGAGACAGCCCACGATATTGTGTGCTGTCTTCACCACCCTCCGTAGGCACTCTCTGTCCATGGCTGTCAAACCAGCATACCACACCGTGATGCAGTATGAGAGAACACTTTCTATCGTGGACCGATAGAAGGAAATCATCAGTTGCTGTCCAACCTTGTTCTTTCGCAAGACCCTAAGGAAATGAAGTCTCTGTTGGGCCTTCCTAACTACCTGGGCTGTACTGACCTTCCAAGTTAGGTCTTCACTCCCAGGTATTTAAAGGAAGAGACTCTCTCCACACAGTCCCCCCGATATACAACAGGGCTAGCTCCCCTCTCTTCCTCCAAAAGAGGATATAGCTAGCTGTGGATGCATGTGAAAGGGGACAGTGCTAACAGTCATAATCACATTTGTGGTAGGGAATTCTATAGTCGTACCTTGGGTCTCAAACGCCTTGACTCCCGAACAAATCAGCTCCCGAGCGATCGAAACCCAGAAGTGAGTGTTCCAGTTTTCGAACGATTTTCAGAAACCGAATGTCTGGTGGGGCTTCTGATTGGCTGCAGCCAGTATGGTCATAGCTGCCAAGTCTCCTGTTTTTCGCGGGAAACCCCCAGATTTTAATCCGTTTCCCGCTGTTATCCCGAATAGAAAAAAATCCCGGAAATCCCCCGGATTTCCTACCTGCCAGGGAGGCTCCATTTTGGGTGCTGCTCTGCCCATGTCTGGGCACCGGAAATCGGGCAGAGAGGCACCGGAAGTTGCTTCTACGCATGTCCAGACATGTGTAGAAGCGACTTCCGGTGCCGCGCCGCTGCTGATCCCACATATTTCAGCGGGAGACTTGGCAGCTATGGTGCCGATTGGACTCCCAAAATGCATTCTGTTCGAGAACCAAGGTATGACTGTACACTGAATTAAGTACTTCCTGAAAAGTTACTTCCTGTTGCTACTGATTCATTTGGTTTCTCTTATATGAGAGAGGGAGAAAAAATATACTCACGCTATTCTCAATTCCTTTTAGATATGCAAATACCATAAAACAGGAGAATGCAACATGCATTATCCTTGGGCTAATTTCATGAGAGTGGCAAGAAGGGGGAAATGAGAGGAAGGGGGCTATGCAAGAGATGAGAGGGGATAGCCCCATCCACCATAAACTCTGTCCCCACCTACCATCAGTATGGTGTCCCTCAAAAGAAAAGGGCTTCTCACCCCTGTCACAGATGAACAATCTTACCATTGGCCATTCTGGGTCGTTCTGCAAAAATGCATACACTGCTTGTCGCATCTGTCTGCACAAGAGCAGCGTAATGGAGGCTGCTTTGATGAATGCAAGCTCTTGCGATGCCGCTCTGTAGATCTTTTGCCTCTGAAACTTCCCCTGTAATTTGCCAGTCCATATGGAACAATCCTCCTGCAACAAAAACATATGAATGCCTTAGCATTTTCAAGATCGTATGGAAGCTATCAGCAAACTTTTTCAGCAGGGGGCCGGTCCACTTTCCCTCAGACCTTGTGGGGGGCCGGACTATAATTGGGGGGGGGCGAATCCCTATGCCCCACAAATAACCCAGAGATGCATTTTAAATAAAAGGACACATTCTATTCATGTAAAAACACGCTGATTTCTGGACCATCCGTGGGCCGGATTTAGAAGGCGATTGGGCCGCATCTGGCCCCCGGGCCTTAGTTTGCCTACCCATGTTTTAAGTGCTTTTACCCCATACTTCTGGCCCGTCAGCCAGCATGATCAGCAGGGTCTTGCAGGCTGCAGCGGAACAGAGAGCGGGAGGAGGCAGCCCCGCCCCCAGGCTCGCGCTCCCAGCGATCCCCACGCGCCTCTGGAGCTTCTCGCAAGGAGCAGCAGCCTGGGGCCGCCTCAACTGAACAGCTGAGAGGCGCGGCGAGGTGGCCCCAAGCTCGCGCTCCGGGCGCTTGGCCCGCACTCCTCCCGCCAATGGAGGGGACGCAGGGGCATCAGTGGCGTGCGTGCGCCATGGCGCATGCGCCCGGGGTGCCAGAAAGTGTTTTGCTTAGGGAGCAAAAAGCCCTAGCACCGCGCCTGAGACAAAGCCAGTGATCTGGTTTGGAGACAACGCTAAACTATGGCTAAGTGCAAAAATGCACAAACTTTGGGCTTGTGCACTTCTTCCAATATGGCTGCAAACAGAAACTGAACTCAAAATCCTGTATGGTTAACCTTAAATGTGGTTTAGGCAAATAAGCAAGGATAATAAACCGTGGCTTTGGGCTTAATGCTAAAGTGCGGTTAAGCAAAAGTCGAGGCAAAAGTTTCCAAAATCCTCCGCATAAGGGGAGGAATGAGCAAACCAAAGGCTCAACTAGGCTTGTTTCTGCAACAATAAACCATCATTCACCAATTATATGCCCACTCAAATGCTTTGGTCTTCAGAACTGGCACTTTTACAAGAGCCACATAATGTTTGTTAAACACTTACAATGAACCAGTGCTTCAGTGTACATAGGTATCTTTGTTGCACTGTTTTCGGTGCCTGGTAAAGGATTTTTTGTCTAGGCAAGCCTACCCAGACATGTAAATTTAACCAGTATTTTAATATGTAACATTATTTTCTAATGTATATTTGTTAACATTGCTGCTTTTGTTTATATTTTGAGGAAAGAGTTGTTCAACCTGCTTTTAAACATCTGATTTTATCTGTGATTTTAATTTTCATGTATGTAAACCACTTAAGAGATTTTGATGCTCTTAAATAAGTAAATGCCAAAAGGTATCAGAGAGGGAGATGAACAGTGCAGATCAGAGCTTTCCAAACTGTGTGTCGGGACACGTTAGTGTGTTGGCTGCAGTGTGTTGGTTTTTTGACATGAATGCTCCCCGCACTCCTCCCAGGGCTGGAAAGGGGTTAGTTTAACCTCCGGTTTGCAAGTAAAACTGAATTTCTGTGTCGCAAAATGATGCAAGTCTAAAAGGTGTGTCACCAACATGAAAAATTTGGAAAGCTCTGGTGTAGATGGTAATGCTTCTAAGCCATAGTTTCTTGTTTCTTATGATTGTCACAATTAGTTTATTAATTCCCTTATAAACCACTGTCTCTCGGTAATTTACACATACAGTACATTAATTAAAAAGTTAAAACACAGTAACAGCAAATAAATTTAAAACAAGAGTAAAATCCTGACAAGTGGACCCTCATGGTAAATACCCAGCCCAATCAGCTGGGAAAGACTGAACAAAACTGTTGTGAATTGTTTCTGGAAAGAGCGGGTGCCAGTCGTACTGTGGCAGGAATGTCATTCCACAGAACAGGGGCAGCCACACTAAAAGTCCTACTCTGAGTTACTGCAGAGCGGGCTTCTGAAATCTTTAGAATTTGTAGGAGAAACTCTTCTACAGACCGCAGCAATTTACTGGGTTTATAAGAGATAAAAGCGGTTTCTCAAGTAACCTGACCTTGACTTGCAGGAGGAATTATAAGACTATGTTAGCACCAATACCCTCAACCTGCTGGCAAATTGGCAGCCAGTGCAAATTCTGAAAGTAAGGGATTATATGCCCAGTGGTACGGTAGCTTACAACTACAAGCAACCCAACCGCCATGTTCTGCACCACTTGCAGCCTCCAAACCAACCCCACGTAGAGAGCACTGTAGTAATCCGACCATGAGGTTACTGGTGCACGAACTATGATCAAGTTATCCTGATCCAGAAAGGACAGCAACTGTCTTGCTGAAATAAGGGGGGAAAGGCACTCCTAGGACTCAGCTATAGAGCTGCAAAATAAAACATTTTAAGTGTGTTTTAAGTGCCAGGTGGCGCTGTGGTTAAACCACTGAGCCTAGGGCTTGCTGATCAGAAGGTCGGCGGTTCGAATCCCTGTGACGGGGTGAGCTCCCGTTGCTCGGTCCCAGCTCCTGCCAACCTAGCAGTTCGAAAGCACGTCAAAATGCAAGTAGATAAATAGGAACCGCTACAGCGGGAAGGTAAACGGCATTTCCATGTGCTGCTCTGGTTTGCCAGAAGCGGCTTTGTCATGCTGGCCACATGACCTGGAAGCTATACACCGGCTCCCTCGGCCAATAATGTGAGATGAGCACGCAACCCGAGTCGGTCACGACTGGACCTAATGGTCAGGGGTCCCTTTACCTTTACCTAAGTGCAATATACAATGTGACACTAGATGGTGAGCCTAATGAAAAATTCAATGTATTTTTAAAAACGCTTTTTAAATTTTTTTTAAAAAAGCATTTTCAGAACGGTTTTTATATGTATGTAGATTCCACCCTAGTCACTAAGGACACCTGTACCTCCAGTGACAGAGCTGGATCAAGGAGCACCCCCCAACTTCAGGGAGAGTCCAAACTCATTTAGCATTATGTCCAGAAGGGAGAGCGAAGAGTCATGAGTTCCCACTGAATCATGTAGCTCGTTGGAGTAAAACAATGATAAAATTGGAGCTCTAAGATGCCTGGAGGAAGGGTGGGAGGAAATGTAACTATTAAGTAATGCCCAAGACTGGTTCCAGCAATGTCATCACAACCATTTCCTTCCTCCACTTGAGAGTCCAAGAAGAAAGAGCTCAATCATCAAGAATGATTATATTCTGCTGGAATTGCCAAATGAGTCTTCAGTGTTAATCCAAACAGCACTGAAAGCTTACATATGCACCCAAGAATACGAAGAAGGGCAACGTTGATTGGCTATAACGGTTACAGATATCCTATGACTGAAGAAGAAGCATTAGGAAGGAAGGAAAGAGGAAGGAGTTTGACAGCTGAAAGTGTAGGGGGTTGCATCAAGGCCTAGGAATGGCCTGAAACATTGGTACAGAAGACATGTATTTGCAAAAAGAATTGGAAGTAGATAAGAAGGCATTAAGTGAAACAGGCAAAAGAGAAAGGAGGAAGAGGAGTATAAAATCATGAAAAGTTACAGCAATAGAGAAAATTAAGCAATTTAAATGGGCTAACTGTGAATAAATTGGTAAGTAACTGCACTCCAGTGAAATGCTTTTGGGCTTCAGCCTACACTGAAAAAGTCAACTCTCACTTATTACAATTATTTTTTTAAGCCAAGGGAACAGAGTGAATTTTATATTACATGTTTTAGGTCCATGTGCTCCTTCCCCAGTGCCCGTAAATATTAGCCTGATCGTGAAAAGCAACGCATCAACAATACTACCAAAAAATTTATTAGAGTGGACGTGGGAGTGGGGAAGAATTCACAGATCACTGACACTAATCCAGGAAAAATTAATAGGGTTTCGCACCAATGTGTACGACTAGCAAAATTACCCATCTCAAAGGCATTGGGTGGTTGTGTGTCTCATTTCCTGTTTTTTCCCCACAGAGTACAGCAAGCAGTCTGATCAAAATTAAATTTATTTTCTCTAGTTTTGCACACATGAAGAAAGGAGGAAAATTATAAAGTAATGCAGGATGAATGTTTAATATGGAACCATACAAAAATCTAAAATATTCAAACTTTATTCAGATGAATTGAGTTGAATGCTACACTAGAAATCTCAGCTCCAAGGAAGGTAGTACAAAATATTTTCTCGCTCGCCAATCCACTTGTTTTCCATCTATTTCTTTAACACACACACAAGCACACAAGACAAATGTTCTTCTCTCCCAACCCCCTCTTCTCCTGTGTCTGGGTCAAAAACAAGGCATGAGAAATTAATTTCTGCCTCATAAAACAAAACAGACCTTCCCACAATAAGGAAGGGAAGAAGGGCATCAATAAACATCAATATAGAGGTAGAGAATGTGAAATAATGAGAGCATTTTCTGCAGCATAAACATAGCATATGGGAGTTAGCACATACTCTTCTGCATTTTAATATTCAGCACCATGAATAAATGTGCAACAGTATTAAATGCCTCAGGACACCTCAAACCAAATTTGTACCCAGTCCGGCATTTTAGCGCTAATATTAGCCAGCCACCTGTGAATGTCCATTTATGACATTCACAAACATGGCCTGATGGAAACAGCCATTCTGGATTGTTTACATCCTGCATCTGATAATCAGGAGTGTACTGCCCCTGAATATGCCATTTTTCATTATTTTGGCTACTAGTTTCCATGAAGCCATTCAATCCTCTTTAAAAGGACCATTAGACAGAGTGTTGTACTATGATCTGGGAGGCCAGGGTTCAAATTCCCCTTTCAACCATGAAGTTCAATGGGTGACCTTGGGCCAGTCACTGCCTCTTAGCCTAACCCACCTTACAGGGCTGTTGTGAAGATAAAATGGGTAGTGGAGAATCATGTACACTGCCTTGAGCTCCTTGGAGGAAAATACAGAATCATAGAATCATAGAGTTGGAAGAGACCACAAGGGCCATCCAGTCCAACCCCCTGTTAAGCAGGAAACACCATCAAAGCATTCTTGACATATGTCTGTCAAGCCTCTGCTTAAAGACCTCCAAAGAAGGAGACTCCACCACACTTCTTGGCAGCAAATTCCACTGTCGAACAGCTCTTACTGTCAGGAATATGGTACATAAATGGCAATAAGAACATAATAAGAACCTGCTTATCAAGCCAATGGCCAGTCTAGCCCAGCATCTGTTCTCACAGTAGCCAACCAGATGTCTGTGGAAAGCTCACAAGCAGGATTCAGGCACAAGAGCGCTCTCCCCTGTTGTGGTTTCCAGCAACTGGTATTCAGAAGTATTGCCATCATGAATTTACATTGTCATCATGGATTTGTCTAAGTTAGTGGCCATCACTGTCTCTAATGGAAGCAATGCAGTTTCATTTTTTCTTCTTCATTCTATTTCAGACACTTGTCCTTTTTCTCAATCAATCCAAAATCCACTTACGTGGAAGCCACATTGAACTCAGTGGGACTTCCCTCTCTGTAGGCATGCATAGGATTGCACTTTCAAATGTTTTATTTAAAGCATGGACAGGTGGACCTGCCCACATAGGATGCCATGCTGTGATACCCTTTAAGCTAAAACAAAACAAAACATGCAGAACTGACCAAAGACTGTAAGACTGATCAAATCTGCATCAACTAAGACTAGGGAAACTAAACCCAAAGCAAACCATGGGGCTACTGCCCTTAATCACACCACCACCCTGAAATCTATTTTTAGGATGCAAGTACACTTTAGACTTTTTCAAAATAAATAAATTTAAAAGATAAACTAAACTTTCCCATTCAAGGAGGAACAGAAAGCTTTTGCTGCTTATGATGTGCAGGCTTAAACCTCAAACATTTTTCTCAAAAACGTCTCAGAACCACCAAACATTAAAATTTGCATGTAAAACGGCAAATGATGTCTGTCTCTGAACAGTTAGGCAGAACTAGTAGCTTCCAAAAAGGATTATCCGCTGTCTGTTTTGCCTGCCCTTTTCCCCTGTAGCGATTAGAACTATAATCTTTCCATTATTTACTTTTAATAGCTTGAGACATTGATTCACTCTTAATCCTTCTGTCTGTCTCTCTCTCATGCAAAGTTGGAAGCAAATGCGTATACAACCCAGTGCTGTATAATTTTCTCACGCAAGTCTCCCAGAAGACCACGGCAGTTTAGCAAAGGCTCAGGAACTATCCAAAATTAGATTCTACAGTCCAGTCCTGGGTACTGACATTTATAAGCTTATTTACATAATATTCTGTGTGTTTAGCTAATTTTATTTGAACTGCAATTAACATTAAACCGTTTGTGTGTTAGCTACAAATATAAGGAATAAGTATGCCAACAAAGTTTAAATCCTTTATTTTTATTGTGTTTTGAAAGATGTTCACAACCTCGAGAATTTATCTGCAACTTAAGACAACTGTATTCTCTAAAAGTATGGAGATCTGCAGGAAAAAATACAAGAACAGCTAATGTTTCATGAGCAGGTGTCAATGTTACAGGAATGTTTACTGGAAACTGTGGAAAGAAAGTTTTCTGACAAATGACCTGTGACCAACAGGTGACAATTCACTGACAGATACACAAATAAAGGCCTCCAAAACAAGGCCTTGTGCACGTAACGCTTTACTATGTGTTGTGTGTCGAGGACCTCCAGGACACCCCTAAACAGTTCAGAAAACAGTTCACACAGAATTTTGTTTTTGGTTTTTGGCATAATTTTGGCCACAACTTTATTGCTTGCAGTATGTGAACGGTTGCTTAGGCATTGGTTCGCGACTATCTGTTCCCACTTAGAGGTAGGAACAGAACTGACATCTGCAAGCCTACAAAAGGGAAAACAGGAAAAGAGGAAGCTCAACGCTGCGCGCAGGGAATAAAAAGCACCCCAACAGTCATTGAAACTTGGCAACACTAAATTCTCCCCAGCAACATTGGAGGTGCCCTATCAGCTTCGTGGCCATACATTCTAACCTGCCCAACAACAGGTGGGTGTCCTGGTTGCCCCCACCGCAACACATGCTCTCCATGAAGGAGAATCCGCTTTAACAAATTGCAAATCTGCAGAGAGTCCAAATGGGAAGTTGCAATGCCCATGGTAATTTGCACTTGACAGTGGCAATGCCCAAACTATTTGTTTCTTTTCAACCTAATCTTCATTCTCATTTGCAGGGAAGACAAATGTCAGAGACGTCCCATTTTTTTAACACGAGGATTTCATATTCAAGATCATCATACCATCAACCATTTTCCTTTCAATTTCCGTCTCAAACTCAACAATAACAAATTTGCCAACTGAAACCAGTACTTCAGTGACTGCTTCAGCATCTGTGCTTTCTTTCAGGAAAATCATATTTCCTATGAGGGCATCTTCCCCTGTGTTCATTTAAAAATATGTGAAATATCCATTTACACTTTGTGTTCAACACTGCCTTCAAATTTTTACAGGGTTGTACTGTCACCCTGTGAGGCAAGGTAAGAAGCCTTTGGCTCCAGAGGTGAAGTTTTGGATTTGTAAATGAGTCCACCTGTTCAGCCTCATCAGGCTGGGCCTCCCCCTCCTTGACCCATCTGAGTGGAAACTGGTAGGAACTTGTATATACTTCAAGAAAAAGAGTGGGGGGGGTTCTATTAGAGAAAAATCAATACTTGAGAGGGAAGTAGAAAAATTCTAAGTTGTATGTAAAATGTCATCTCGAAAAACTGGTTACCAGATGGAACTTTGGAAAATTATCTTTAAGATTATACAGAGCACGTTCAGTATATATGAAAATGAAAAATGGGTCTGTAGGTTGACATTTTAATGGAATTACCCTCCTATTGTTTTCAGTGGGGAGTATGTGAAAGGGTTTGCATGTAATGTTGGATAATAACTCAGGTTTAGCAGCTGCGCAAACCTCAGCAAGGTTTTGCACAAGGTTCAATGTCAGTGGGAAAGTAGCATACAAGGGGCAGATTGAACAACAACACTACTAAAGACCACCATATCCAGATGAACAAATACTAATGTATATATATTTAAAAAGGAAAAAACCAACAACATGTGTATATTGTCTTTCTATCTTTAAATAAAAACAGCCTTCCCAAGGCAGGTAATAAATCTCAGTTAACTTTTTCTCCTTTCTTCTGTCTCCTTGGATGCTTAACTTACATAAATCCTCGATACAAAACTGTCCCGTGCTGCCCACTTCTGCATAGTAGAAAGAAGTGTGGCCTGTCCCGTTTCACCACCCGAGGTGAAATAGGAAGGTGGCACCCCACCAAAGCCTCACTTTCCAGGGATTGCAAGATCTCGAAGGGAAGCTGCTGCCAAGCGACTCCAGCACAAGGGGTGGGGACCTCACAGGGATTCCACCGTCCAAGGCAGCTGCTTCTGTCTGCCTCATGGGAGGGCCAGCCTTGGTAGGAAGCTCCAGAACCACTTTACAGTCCACCAGAAGTTTGTATTTTTAAAGGAGGTGTTCCTTTACATACCCAGTGAGAAGTAGATAGGTGCACAGATAGGCAATGCTAGTATTATCGCTGTGTGCCGATGATGTGGTGCTCCTATCACTCACCCGATTAGGTCTTAACGATCTGCTTACAGCATTTAGCATGTACTGCAAGCGGGAAGACCTCGTTGTGATTTACCCCAAGACCAAAATTATGGTCTTTGGGAAGCGTAGTCCCAAAATCAAATGGAAAATCTTGCTCCCCAACAGGACCCCAGCTGCTCTTCTTCGTGCTGAAGCTGACGTGACAACAATACAGGCTAGAATTGATTGCCTGTGCCTAAATTTTGTGGAAAGACTTCAATCTCTTTTAAGGAGCGATTCTCCGCTATGTCTCACACAGAACGGGAACAGACCAAATGCTGGAAGGCTAGCACGCAACGCCTCTTGTCCCAATATCAATTACAAGATCTTCAGGCGACCATGAAGATGGATAAGAGGCACTTAAGAGACTGTCTCTTTAGGTCCGATTCAGAAAGGGATCTAGCCATGAGCTCACCCTGGTTCCCACTTATTAAAATGGAGCATGCCCGAGCCAGATACCTGACAAAGCTACCACTTGCTGTACTAAGAATCGCTTTTACAGAACTACGATTCCAATCGATGCCCTCGGCGGTGTTGGATGGACAGTACGGCAAAGTACATTATGAAGAGAGAGACT
This sequence comes from Zootoca vivipara, assembly GCF_963506605.1. NCBI lineage: Eukaryota > Metazoa > Chordata > Lepidosauria > Squamata > Lacertidae > Zootoca > Zootoca vivipara. The sequence continues at coordinate 84,033,355 of NC_083282.1, read as the reverse complement.
GCCTGTGTGGACAACCCTGTGTCGAGGACCTGTACCATTATTTATTGCAGTGCCCGTTATATAGAGACCCAAGAGACCGATTTATAAAACCCCTGTTTACAAATGGAACACGTTTGAATAGGGTGGAAAGGGTGAAATGGCTGCTGAGCAACACCGGCGACTTTGTTACTTATAAAGTAGCACTCAATGCGCTGGCAGCTAAGAAGATCAGGAGGAAGGAACTAGACAAAATAGCGGTCAACTGCAAAGGGGATTCGGATATTTAATTTGGCACATCTAACCTGAGAATCTTCTGCTATTCTATTCTATTTAATGCAAAAAATAATTTTAGTAGCCGTGACCGTGGTTTTATTGTATGTCTGTGCCCGATGATTTTTATGGTGGTTGTTGTTGTTGTTGTTTCTTTTTTGTTCTCCTTCTGAATGATGCCATGGCCTATGGCTAGTGCAATAAAAAGTTTACCAGTAATTGGGTAGTATTATCACAATTGTCAGTCACCAGAAGGAGAATTCTAATAAACCCCTCCCACAGAAGCAGAGCCAGCTCCAGGACATCAAAGATGTTTTCTCTCTGTGTTCAAAGAATGCCCAAAGGGACCTCTAGAGACAGCTGTGGCTTCAGGTTTCTTTTCCCATGCTTTTTTTCTTTTAGTTTAACATCTGCTTAACGGTTCATTAAGGAAACAACTATTGTTCACCATCAATTAGCAGGCTATAAGAGAACACTCTCGCTGCCCTTTACGGAGCAGCATTTTCATTGCAAAGGAAATTATTATAGCAGAGTGTCAGTCAACAATGACGAGTCTGAAACTAAGCCGCTGTCCAGTTCAAGGACTGAGGAAAATAGATTTTGTACACTTTACACTTATATAAAAAAAAGAAAGAAACCCACCACATTACTAATTCTTAAAAGCAGACCAAAAGCAACAGGTTGCTCCACACTACAAAATGACAACTCAATATTTGAGCGCAAAGGAACAAAAATAATTTTAGTTTTAAAACTTTTTTAAAGCAACATGTTATTGGTGATGCCCTAATAGTAGTCAGACAGGAAGTAATGGGGATAATTTTCAGCATTTGTGGCTTTGGCATAATATTTCAATGGGAGTTATTACAATCAGCAACGTGAAACAGCTGTGTGGCAACAGCTGAAGGCAGAAGTTGACTGCATTTTGATTTCAGCGGCCAGGATCTCAGAAAACAATTGAAACTATACTTTTTGTAGCACAGTGGGCAAAAGTGAGAAGGGAACTTTTAAAAAAAAATTATTGTTGTTCTCTTGTGAAGCAGCCGAGCTAAAAATCAGCTACTGAAGTTAACCACAGCAAATAAAGAACCAGAGTATACTGTCATAGCTGCCAAGTTTTCCCTTTTCTCGCGAGGAAGCCTATTCAGCATAAGGGAAAATCCCTTTTAAAAAAGGGATAACTTGGCAGCTATGGTATACCGTGTGATTCTGGAATTGTCTTTGTCACAAAAAAGGCCATAGACCTGTTCTAAAAATAATTTCCAAAAATGAACATTGACACAGATTTGTTAAGGCATTTAGTGCAATTCCATAGTCAGTCACTTATCCAGAGTAATTCCTAGTTGCACCAACTATTTTGTAACTGTTCTAGGTGGACCGAGGGGGAGGCTGAGGACTGGTAAAACATTTTGAAGTAATCTGCATTAAAAAAGTGTGGGGGGGGGGGGAGTCTTAAGATTCTGGGGTTGCAATCCTAAACACATTTACTAGGCCACTCAACAGAGTTACTGTAGATTTACTCCAGAACAGAAATGCACAGGATTGCAATAAAAGCTGCTCAAAAGCTGTCCAGAATTCCCTGGAAAGAGGAATTGATTGTTAAACCAGTGGCGTCGCAACAGGGGGGGGGGCTTACACCCCAGGTTCTATGTCTGTGGGGGTGACAATAAGTCACCCTGCGGGGGCTCACGGCGGCGCAAGCAGCCATCGTGCCGCCGCAGCCACATGTGGAGGATCATCTGTTCACGGCTGCAGCCGCGAGCACAGGATCCCGGCGCCGGCGGCAAACCGCTAAGTACAGTACATGTGCAGCGTTGCACGCATGCGCTGTATAGCGGTTTGCCAGCGGCGGTGTTCCAGCGCCATACGGGATCCCTCCATTGCTGCTACAACCGCGAGCAGAGGATCCCAGCACCTTCCGTATGGCGCTGGGGTGGCGCCAGCTGCAAACCGCTATACAGCGCATGCGCAGCATCACTACATGCGGCGCATGCGTCATCCGTAGCAATGCCGCACATGCGCCCTACATAGTGTCACAATGCCTTCCTTCGCAACAAATCCCATGAGGGGAATATGAAATACGGGTCTCCTTGGATGGCTTTAAAAGATGGCTTTGACCGAGTGCTCATCCATGCTTCTGCTTATCCCACGCCTAGAAAGCACAGTCTGAGAGGTTTTCCCGGGGGCAAACTTGCTCTTTGGCACTAAATCAGAGTGTTGTTGTTTCATTTTCTAACTCTTTCTCTGTCTGTGTGGCATGGATTTGCCTGTTCTCTGATAAGCGGATAGTTACATTTCCTTTTGCTGCTCCTTTTCGGTTAGTTCTAATAAATAGAGGTGGAAAAAGTGATTGGCGTTTGCATCGATTCAGCGCCAAAGATTGTTTTTTCGGGGGGGGGGCAGGAGCAGCAGACAAGCAGAAGCCTGGATGAGCCCAAAATCTTGAAGGATGAGGCTATTAGTGGCAATGCTGCCGCCCACACTCCTGACCCTGGCGCCATTTTGATACGTTCTGCCACTGACAGGAGTCTCCTCACAGCACGCTTAACAAACTACAGTTCCCAGGATGCTTTGGGGAAGCCATGACTGTTTAAGGTGGTACGATGCTGCTTTAAATGTATAGTGCAGACAGGGCCTTGCTCTTTATTTTTTAATCTCTCCCTCATTAACTCCCTACCGCCATTGCTAAGCGACATCTCAAAGGTGTCTTGCCCTCCCTTCACCATTGCTAAGCAACACCTCATGGGAGTAACTGTCAGTTCCAACTGCCAACTTGAGGGAGTAACTGTCAGATCCAATCAGGGTGGATTTGATTTAAATCACGATTTAAATCACGATTTAAATCACTAGTCAGTAAGGCTTGATTTAAATCACTAGTCAGTAAGACTTGATTTAAATCCTTTTTTTACAGAAAGACTCATTATTGCTGGTATAATCTTAATACTTACAACCAGATGAAGGTATCATTTTTGGAATAATAAATTTTCAGGGTAGTTTTTACAGTTATATCACAAATTACTGATTTGGTTATACTATTAGAAATACACAGACAGATAATTATGACATTATTGTGAGGTTTAATAAGTTAACTGTTTATATTTGCACAACATTTCTGCTGTACTTTATTGGAAGGAGAAAAATAATCATTAATAACAATTTAGACAATTTATTTAACCAAAACAATAAATTTTATTTAAATCTGATTTAAATAAAAAAATTTGATATACAGTATATATATATATCTCGGATTATATATATGTGTGGTTTTTATCCACCCTGGTTCTGTTGTAAGCCAGTTTACAGCTTACAACAGTTCCAACTGCCAACTTGAGGGAGTAACTGCCAACCAGCCATGAGGGCAGAGGACTTGGAAGGAAATGGTTACTCAGATTGTGTCAAGAGTTGAAGGGGAATTTACATGGCAAACCTTTCATTTGGCTGCTCTCTCATGGCAGGAGCACCACTTCAGAATTAACTCTTTTTTAATTGGTTTGCACCAGCAAGAGTAAACCTCGCCATACTCTGGCTCACTTTGTATTCACAATGTAGTTGATGTTAAAATAATAATAATTAAGTGCTATATAATAAATGATTAGGTGCTGCACATAACCTTAAAAGATGTTCCTACTCACACACTTCCAATTCCACAGACATGATACAAAAAAGGGGGGAAAGGATGGGCAGGGAAGAGAAAAGCAAGTAAATGTGAAGCAGATATGGGGAAATTGTCCCAAGGGAACCTTAAAATAACAAAAAGCCACTCGGGAAGTCAAGTATTTGCAAACATTGTAAGCTGGTTGGGAATAGCTCACTAAAGTAGGCCTCTTTTCCATGGCTACAAGCAAGTGGTTTCCCTTAAATTGTATATGCAGTTAACAGGGGAGACGTGAAAGAGTTGTTTTAAAATGTATTCTATATTATAGCCAAAGTAGGTTTTATATTTAAATTAGAAGCACAGATGAAGTGTGCTTAAGAGACTATTGTGAGAACAGTTCAAATGTGCTTTGCCATGGCACACAAACGTATTAACTGTCCTGCTGGATGTACAAAAACATCCGTTTAGTCCAGTCTGGTTTCTGACTCTGAGCATGGTTGGTTCCTTTTAAAGCCAAAGGCTGTTAATATCTGTCTGACATGTACATGATTTTTCCAGTCCCCTTCTACGTTTGGGGCAGCAAATTCCCCAGGTTCATTATGTGCTTTGTCACAAGTACTTCCTTTAGTGGTGAGGAGTCTTCCACTTCCGTTGTGCTTTTCTACAGTTATAATTTTAAATGTCATATGTAGTGGTTTAACATTTTATGAATATCCCCTTTACAATAAAGACATTTTCAAATAAAGCAGCAGAGCACAGGAACATGTCTGTCTGTTTGTTTGTTTGTTTTTAATCTATCTGGCCTGGAGCAATTCCAATTCTAGGTAACTGTGTGATGTCCAATTCTAACACAGAGAGCAAAAGAGTTCACAGAACTATGAATTAAGCCTCATATGTCCCTTGGCAGCTGTGTTTCCTTGATGCCTCTGAGTATTAAACAGTCTGCTCCAAAGGGTGAGTGTTCATTACATCCTAAGGTGACTCAAAATTACATCACTCTCATAACCAATTTTGATGCAAAACTCAGACTGCACTCTAGGACTTCTTGTAACATTTCTAATACTATGATCTCGCGTCACAAAATCTCTATAGAGAACATACGACCCTCTCCAAAGCAAGCACACAAACGTTATTTAATGAGGAGAGAAGAATGATCAAAACAGTTTTGTATCTCATTGAGCATTACCAGTGTCCTGTGATTTCGGCAAAAATGTATGAAAAGCCATACTGAATCAGGTCAAAGGCTGATCTAACCCAGCAAAGGTGAAGAACCAAATGCCCATAGAAAGCATGCAAGCAGGAACTGAGTGGAACAGCATTCTCCCCACGTGTGATTTCTGGTATTCAGAGGTATAATGCCTCCTGACAGTGGAGGACAGAAAATAGCCATCATTGTAGTAGTCACTGGTAGTCTTACCCTCTATGACCCTATGACCTTGCCTAATCTCTCTTGAAGCTATCCACGTTTATGGCAATCACAACATCTTCTGGGAATGAATTCCAGCATTTAACTGTGCAGCATGTGGGGAAAGTACTTTATTTTGGCTGCCATGAATATACAGTGGTACCTCTGTTTATGAACTTAATCCGTTCCAGAAGTCCTTTCTTAAACTGAAACTGTTCTTAAACCGAGGCACGTTTTCCCTAAGGAGGCCTCCCACTGCCGGTGCCCTTCCACCATTTGGATTCTGTTCTTAGACTGAGGTAAAGTTCGCAAACTGGAGCACTATCGGTTCATAAACCGAATAGTTCGTAAACAGGACTGTTCATAAACCGAGGTACCACTGTACTAACATTCAGTGCTGTATTTGATGGCACCCATTTCTACGATTACAAGAGAGGAAGAAAAATGCCTCCGTATCCAATTTTTCTATGCCAAGCATAATCTTATACAACTCTATCATGTCCCCTTTACTCACATTTATTCCCCAAACTAAAAGCTGCTAATGCTGTAACCTTTCTTTATAGGAGAATTGCTCCAATCCCTTGATCATTTTGGTTGATCTTTTCTGAACTTCTGCTAGATCTATGATTTCCTTTTAGAGGTAAGCAATGTACCAGAAATGTGCACAGTATTTCCCAGATGGTGTTCAAAAACTCACCAAAGATTTGTATAACCGCATTATGATACTGACAGTTTAATTTTCATTCCTGTAACTAATGATTCCTAACTCAGAATTCACGTTTTCCACAGCTGCCACACCCTAGGTTGACATCTTCATCAGTCTATCTGCTAGAACTAATTTTCTATGTCCCTGGAACTTTCTTCATGTCAAACAACAACCATGCGAGACACACTTGCAGTTCTACTACGTCAGTGAGAACTGGGCCTTGCAGGAAGGGATGCCTAAATGTTTGTTATAAACATCTGCAATGTTTATTATTACTAGTGTATTTTTATAGAACCATCTATGTATGTAGTGCTTTACAAAGAACACAGCTGACATCTTCCTCCTCCAAAGGGACTTACACCCTAAGTATTTCAAAGAGGCATTCAGATAATCTTTATTATTATCACACCCTGCATAATGTGGAATAACTCAGTGTTCACCAAGACCTCAGTCACGTAGCAACATGGGCTCGTATTTTATTTGCATTCAGATATCCACCCTTCTTCATAAAGCACGAGTAGGAAACCTTAGTCACAGGGGCCAAATGTGGCTGCCCAGACCCTCCCCAGGCCACAATCTTTACTGGCTCTGTTCCAGGCCCTACTTTTGAGTGATTCTGCCAGGGGTAGAGGTGGGAATGTGTCCTGGAACTGTGATAATACCTCAGTTGCCTGGATGGATGGATGGATGGATGGATGGATGGATGGATGGATGGAGAGATTTTGTGGATGTGTAGGAAGCCCACCTGTTTGTGACTGGAATATAGCCTACTGTACAAAGGCGAGTGTTGTATATTTTGAATCTGGCCCTGCCCAGAACTAGCATATGGTCCCTGAAAGGTTTTCCATGTAGGAATGCAGCCGTTGGGCTGCAAAAGGTTTGCCATCCTTGTCATAAACCATGCTCTCAAATAATCAAGAACAGTAGAACACAGCAAAACCAAAATAAAGGAAATACACACTAAGTTAAGACCATCAACTTGGCCACAAAAATACCCACTTCCAGAACAATTATCTGGTCTGCAAAACAAGAAGATTTTAACCACCTACACCCTGGGAGAGAGTAATCTTGACATAATTCCATGGCTAGGGAAACTTTTTAGTTCCTTCGTGTGGGTAACACCACTTGGCTGAAAAAAACATGAAACAGGAGAGTCACATATCTCCCAAGTTTTTTTCTCCCTTTGCATAAAAGCAGCTGCTGGGGTGAGTTAACCCTTTCCCTAACGCCATTTTCCATATGTAAATCAAGCCCATTAGTTGGAACAGCCTTTCATTGCATAATTAAATTGCCTCATTTGCCCTGACTCCTTGGAAGTTACACCAAACCCTCTGTGCTAAAATAGTAAAGTTTAAAACATGCCAGGAACCCACAAAACAGCAGGGAATTAAAATGTCACAGCATCAAGCACTGGCCGTTAGAAGTCTTTTCGACTTGATAGGGAGAGAATACAAAGGGCGGAAAGGCTTGTGGTGCTTCTGGAAAATGTTCAGCCTCTAGCAGATTGGCAGCTGCCCATTTGGCAGCAAGAGTTAATGAGGAAGGAATCTATTTGAATTCAATTACAGTATATTGTATACCTAAATTCATTTTTAAATATGTTACTTGCCTTGAAGCTTTGGAATTTTTTTCCAAAAAAAAGGGTAGGAAGGAATGAAAATATAAACCAGCCAGCTGTCTGTCAGCATGTTGCTAATGGAGCAGAGCATGTGAAGAGGAAAACTTGGCATACCAATGTCCATTGAGTAACACTGCCCAATAAGCAACACATGCTTATTGATTCCAACACATCAGCGGGCTGGCACATTTAAAACACCTTCCCACCCTTATTATTCTAGTTAACTCCCATTCCCTAAAAATAAGCACGTATATAAGCCTGGATTGGCTAGAGCATGGTGCTGATAACAGCAAGGTTGCAGGTTCATTAGCTGTATGGTGCAGGGGTCAGCAAAATTTTTCAGGAGGGGGCCAGTCCACTGTCCCTCAGACCTTGTGGGGGCCAGACCATATTTGGGGGGGGGGAACAAATTCCTATGCCCCACAAATAACCCAGAGATGCATTTTAAATAAAAGGACACATTCAACTCATGTAAAAACACACTGATTCCCGGACCGTCCACGGGCCGGATTTAGAAGGGGATTGGGCCGGATTCGGCCCCCTGGCCTTAGTTTGCCTACCCATGGACTAGGTGATCCTCAGGTCCTTTCCAACTCTACAATTCTACAATTCTATATTATACCAGCAACCATGCCACATTTAATCATAGAATAATAGAATTGCTCCCTCCTTACATCAGTTTATTATGTTATCACCAGGCTGGGCATCGCTTTCCTTTTGGGTGAAGACAGAGGCAAAGTGGGTGTTTGTCACCCAATAGCATTTCTACATCTCCATGCAGAGGACCTACCACTTGCTTGTTCTTCCTCTTGTTTCGATCACAGAAAACTTTTAGAATTATTTTTAACCTCTCTTGCAAGCCTGAGCTCATTCTGAGCTTTAGCCCACCTGACATTCACCCTCTAATTGTTTACTACTCGTGTATACCATAGCTGCCAAGTTTTCGCTTTTCTCGCGAGGAAGCCTATTCAGCATAAGGGAAAATCCCTGTAAAAAAGGGATAACTTGGCAGCTATGGTATACTCCTCCTTTATGATTTCCCCTTTCTTCCATTTCTTACACATGCCCTTCTTAACTCTCAGCTCATCTGTAAGCTCCTTATGCAGCCACACCAGTTTCTTTAGATGCCTCCCACTTTTCTTTCTTGTTGGAATTGTCTGCCTTTGTGCCTTCAATAGCTGACCCATTCATCTAGGACTCCCTTCTCTTTGAGTATTTCTGACCCAGTAGTGCCTTAAGCTTTCTGAAATCAGCCTTAGCTTGATTTACTTAGTGCATAAATCCTCAGAATAATTGAACATCCTGTCAATTTGTAGGTAAATATTAGGGAGACAGAATCAAGTCTCCACTGTTTTCCAAATTTATCCTCACAACAACCCTTTGAGGTAGGGTAATGATCAAACTTATCCATTCTGAAGGAAATCAGCCCTGAGTGCTCCCTGGAAGGACAGATCCTGAAGCTGAGGCTCCAATACTTTGGGCCACCTCATGAGAAGAGAAGACTCCCTGGAAAAGACCCTGATGTTGAGAAAGATGGAGTGCACAAGGAGAAGGGGATGACAGAGGATGAGATGGTGGGACAGTGTTCTCGAAACGACCAACATGAGTTTGACCAAACTGCAGGAGGCAGTGGAAGACAGGAGTGCCTGGCGTTCTCTGGTCCATGGGGTCAAGAAGAGTGAGACACGACTAAACGACTAAACAACAACAAACAATGATTTACTCAGTATTGCCCAGCAAGTTTCATGCATAAGCAGCTATTTGAACCCATGCATCGCCCTCCCAAGTTCAGCAGCCAGTGTTGCACTAGCAAAAAGGAATCTGCAGGAAATAACAATGGCATGTGGGGTAGAACTTCATGTCTTCCTATCTTTAACACCAGAGGTAGTTGGTGGCTAAACCAACTACAGTAGAAAATTTGGCTGCCTAAGTCTGAACAGTCATTCAGCATAGCAGAAAAGGCAAATCAAATTCAAAACAGTGTTTTCTATTTTAACACTCTTTCACAGTTTATTAGAAAGCACTGCCAATTTAAAAATGGAAAGCATATGATTGATTCATTGCAAAAGGCCCGTTTTTCAACATTAAGGACTGGAACCAGCAATTCTGCACGTATAATCCTACTAAGGTGAGCGGAATTTGATCAAGGATAACCGGCTCGTTGATTGAAAGTATGCTAAGCAGAAATGATGTGAGATGTTTATTTCCCAAATTCAGATCTCAAATTTAAGCTGCCTCAGGCAAGAAGATTTATCTAGACAGATAATGCTTTGGTGCAAAACAACACTGATAAGAGTTTAACATTCGGTTGTATTTTATTGCACAGAAATGTGGCAGGAATGTGCAACCTATTAAACAGAAAGGTGCATTTATCATGTGTTTGAGGAGCTCATCTACACAAAAGCAATAGCATACAGAAAACTATATGGTGTAAAAAGGCCCTCAGCACTCACCTTGAAAGTTCCCTAGCAGGACCTCTTTTTATATATATACTAAAAAAGGTTCAGAGACTAAGGACATAAGTGTGCAATCCAATAACAGTTTCCCAATAAAGAAACACATGCTTATCATATGTGCTTTGAAAAACAGCCACATGTCTAATCTTTTCTCCTTTGAAAAATTACAAGTGGCAAACAGCAGATGTCCTGGGTCTCACTGATTAATGTTTTGAAGGGAACAGCCACAATTTATGTAGGTTCCTTATGAAACCAGTATCAGAAATTTAAAAACACAATACTTTGAAATAACCCTAAGTTTGCTCTAGAATGAGAACGCCCAATGCATTCTTATCCCTGTCATCTTCCTTTAGCAGATAAAGAAGGATAAACAGAAGCTCAAAACGTAGCATATTCAATGCACAAAAATTGTGAATACTGAATTAATGTCACATTATTTGGGTCATGGTTTAGCCAGCATTTTAAAAGAGAAATAGAGTTTAGAAGAAGAGTTTGGATTTGATATCCCGCTTTATCACTACCCGAAGGAGTCTCAAAGTGGCTAGCATTCTCCTTCATATTCAATTCATATGTCAATTCATATTCCTTTATTAAGCCACTTCACTCACAGCATTTTAAAGGTTTACTTCTAAAAAATGCAATTTGTGAATTAATGTATTGCACAGGTACACCTAGAGAGCCAGTATTAGCCGCATCGATATTTCAACAATTCACTCAGTAGATTACTGTGTGGTATGTGGTATGGCAATTGTTCCATATTTCATCTCTGTGCCAAAGAGTAGCATTAGGATCAAGAATCACAGTGATATAGCTTCCTGATTCCGGTGCTCCAGGAATGGGGTCTCTTCCAACACCACAGGAGAGAAACAGACGGAGATAATCAGATGATGATAGGGGGATTTCATTATCTGCATTGCTCTTCAGTTGGAAGAGGAACCAGGCTCTCATCTGCAGTTTGCCTGGTGGTCTGGCACTCGCTTCCCCTTGAAATACAAGGGTAGGCAAAGGCACTGGGTGCACGGAGCACTCTAGCTGCCGCGAAAACACCCCCCCCACACACACAACCCGTTCCTGGAAACACAGGTTGTGCTGTTAATTGGATTTTAATTGGAGAAAACGACAGGCACATGCCAGAGACGATGGGATAAGAAACTGTGAAAACAACCCAGCTACAAGGATGTGAAAGGTTTGGATTGAGAGCCGATTTCACTCGGTGAAAGAGACAATGCAGGGAGGGGAGCCCATGGTTTGCCTACTTAAGATTTTTCTCTACATTTATGATACGGCAACCCCACCCCACCCCAGAATGCAAGTTTTATTTTAAAATATCTGCACAAGTGAGGATGGAAGAAATCGGAATATAATATGGAATTCAACAAAATTGAAACTGTGTGTGAGAGAGAAAGGAACTGAGAGGGAACCAGGGAAGAAATGCTATGCTTTGAAAATATAGAATAAAATCCACCCTAACCTCCATTATCCACAAAGGAATGTGTTTGAGATAAGGATAAATCACCATAAATCAGTGGCAGGGAGGAAAGGAGTCTACCAGTTATGAGAATAGAAGTTTTTGTATTAACTATCTGCAGTCTGGATTCAGACCGTTCTTTCTAGGCTGAAAAAATGGTAGAGATGGCTTGTTTACTGGAAACCGAATCACAGGACAAAGCAATGCAGTGACTTTTGAAAACTCTGAGGTAACAACTTCTCCCAAGACATGACTGGAACCATCAACAGTTGCAGAAATAAAGGATGCAACACCATATATGGATGGAAACACATCATGGGGGGAAATGTCACACACAGGAAAGAATACCAATTACAGCTAAAGTTCCTCACTTGAAACTTTATAAATTACCTATTATACCAACACGAATTGAAATCACAAGATTGTAGCTGTTATATAAGGGATGATAATATCTGAATGAAAATTATTAAGAATGAACTTATCAACTCTAGCATATGAGGGGGGCAGTTTAATTAAACTTTATAATTTGACATTTGAATAATTCGCATTAATAATTGTATCAATTGGAGACTTCTGGTCTACCGCCATCGCTGAGCGGCGAGGAAACCTCGAGCTTTGAGGTTCCTGGCGCTGCGAAGGAGGGGGGATCTGCGAGAGCGCCACAGACCCCCCAAAAAACCCAGATTGAGCTTTCTGGGGGCATGGAGACTCAGCTGAGCCCCAAAACGTATCCTTTACTCCCTGGTAAGCTCTATTAAGAGCCCAGAGAGCGAGCGGAGCTGAGACGTGGGTGTCTGTGAGTGGATTTGCTACTTCCGCAGCATGAAGCTCTGAGCCGACAGCCCGTTGTGCAATGGATTCTTCCAATTTTGAAACAATTGAGGACTTTGGTAGCCATGAGTAAAAGAAAATGGATTTTTAATTTGAAAAATTGGCCATGGGGAGGAGATTTAAAAATGGAAGTTGATCTCCCCCATTTAGTGAACTGAGACGCAGTTATCTTGCCCGAAGCCGGAAAGATTGACAGGAAGCTTTCCATTTCCAAAGACTGGACTCAAAACCTTCCCCCTGAGGCAGGGTAAAGGGGAGAAGGGGTGAACTTAGTAAAATCCCTGTAAAAAAATTATTTTGGACTGGGGAAAGTCCCCCTGTAAACTGGAGTCGGGTCCCTGGAGGGATCAGCGAGCCGCCATTATGACATCACAATAGGAAGGAATTTGTTTACCTCTTTGAGGTTGGGAACTGTCAGTATTGAAGAGAGCGCAAAATATAAGGCTGTGAATACTGTAAGACGTTTGATAAATGCTCTTTTTGCAAATGGACATAAGAGTTTTAAGGTATGAAGAAGAACTGAAAATGCTAGTTTGCAACCAGTTCAGATATAATTTGTCCTTGAAGTTTGGAAATACGAACTGCGCCATTTCCTGTTTTGTAACCTGTGCTGTTCCAATGAAATTTGAGACAAGCAAGATGCCAGTAGACACAATAACATCGGACTTCTCTGATTTTCAATAGGAATTTCTGAAATTGTTATGGGAACTAAGGAGTGAAGTACATCAGAATACAATACAGATTGGAAAAATAAACCAGAAGTGTGTGGAAATTGAAAAATGATTAATTTCATCAGAGAGTGTAGAGAAGAAAGATGAACATTCATCAGTCCTGGGCAATGCAATTGAATCTAAAGAAGAAGAGGAAGGCGCAAGGAACATTGTGCTCCCAGGGGGTGGGGGGCAAGACCCATGCTTGATTCAAAGGGTTTTTAAAGAAGAACCAGTATGGAATAATGCCCTCCCAGTGAGAGAGGGAGAGCAGGATCCATGCTGGGGTCAGAATCTAAGGGGAACAAAAATTGTGAAAGGATTGAAAAGTGGAAATTTGGATGGATGGTATCGTGTAATGGTTAGAGAATTGGGGAGAGAGCAGGGGACGAAAAAGAAAGTGTGGTGGATAGGCTGTGACAGAGTGGGAGTGGGGTGAGGAGTAATAATGGATGTTATTTTCTGACTAAGATGGTCCAGAACTGGATTGACCTATGGAACTGGCTGATTCGTCTGGGAGACTCCGAGTCCAGGGGGGGGGGGCTGAATCAGAACTACGGTGAGTGATTAAATGTTATTAGGATAGAAGAAGTAATGTTTGAATTTATGGATAATTTTTGAGAATAAATTTTAGGCTAAGTGGTGAAATAGAAGATAAATGGTTGGGAAAATAATTTTTGATTTGGAATAATTGATGAATTATAGGTTAAGGATAGTTGATGTTTATAGATTAGGAATAATTGAGAAAAAATGAAAAAATGTGTGTTAAAATGATTTAAGATATAATATGAAAATTGCTTAAGTTGGATTTAAAAATGGACCTAGTGAGGGGGGAATTGAGGAAGTCTACAATGTCAAGTAAAAATGAAAGATTGTTGTAATTGATTTTTTTCTTTTTTCTTTTTTTTTGATTTTGAGTTTTTTTGTATTTTGTATTGTTTTAAAATGAATAAATATTATTTGAAAAAAATAATTGTATCAATTGGATAAAATTGGTATTGTTATAATGAGACTGTTATTGGAGAGATATTTGAAAATCATATATATATGAATTGTAGAGATATGGAAACCAACAGGAGCATATCCTATGAAAATATCTAGCAAAAACCTTCACTTACTAGTACAAGCAAAATACCATACTATAAAAGTGTCCTGGAGCAACTATTACAGCTTTTCAGATATGCACCATGAAAAACTAAGCAAAGTATCATCTGACAAAAGTGCAATTGACAAAATCCATATGTGCAACATGATGGGATCCAGAGAAACATACAATTTCCACGGTTTAAAAAAATAATAATCCTGTAACATCTGGATTTCCCTTATGCAGCTATTTGCTATTACACAGGAGTTTTTAATTGAAAATGTATGCTTATATTGTTCTCTATGACACAATGGGCACTGTTTTCAATTCCTGGCATTCATCTGTGAGAACTGGGTGCTAAGGTGGAAAACATGCATCTGGGTGTCATACATTTTCTGTGTATGTGGAATTTAAACACTAACTATTCAAGCCACAAATCAAATGCCTTTAAAAGTTAACTAAGAAAGGTCAGTGTTGGGTGGATCTGAAGGACTTCAGTGTTTTTGCAACTGGCATCTTCATGAGGGTCAAAGTAATCTGTATTCTGTATTCTGTAATCTGTAATCCAGTTTAACTCTTAGGGTTTTTTCCTTACAACTTTTATTTCTTATAATGTATTTTAACATATTACAATTTGAATTCTGTGGAATTCATATTGTAAACAATATATAAGAAATAAAATAAGCAATAAAGAAACAAAATAAAAAACACATAGCATATAACATAGCACATTACAATTGCTACAACAGGCAGAAGAATCAGTCCAAACTGCAGTGGCCTCTTCTCAAACACCTCTTGGAATTGTAGTTCTATGAAATAGGCAAAGGGCTAAGATCAAACAAGGAATTCTCTGCTTTCCATCAAACTACAATCATAGTTTGTAGGGATCATATGGGAAAGATCATGACTAGTAAAAAGATATAAACTCAATGAAAGTTCAGTAGTGCAGTTTTATGTCCCAAGAGCTCAGGAATCCAGCTTTTCAGAAAGGCAACCATTGTATAGTATGCTCTAACCATTTGCTCAAGCAGAACACAGTTTGTACACATTTTCAGTGTGACCTAGCACAATATTTTTCTTGCAGCATGTTGAACTGCAAAGGCTCTATAGCAGCACCTCCGAATTGTTGTCCCATGGATCACCATGAATGGAATGCTGCTTTTTAAAAAAAAGGCAAATAACATCTAACAATCAAATGTTTCCTCTTTCCTGCTTCCCCTTGCCTGTTTCTCAAGTACATAAAACAGCTTAACCACTCCGAACTAATGTTCTGAAAGAAGCACAATCTACGACCCGACACCCTGCTTAGAAACCACCTGGAAACCACAGCCCACCTTAGAGGTTGGCATAGCTCATACTTTGTGATAAATATCCGCTTTATCTATAAGCCGCATTAATTCCTGGTCTGGGGAAAACGTGGTATATTAACAACAACAGAAATGGCATTCTGCACATGCTAAAATACACTATTGCACATGCTAAAATACACTATTATTCTGAAGGATACAAAACAGAATTCGAGGGTCTAAGCCCCTCCAAGGTGTGGCTCAGCCTGACGGATGCTGGCTTATGTGTGTATGTTTGGGTTTTTATCTTATATAGTACAGTGGAACTTCGGTTTACGAACGCAATCCGTTCCACGGAGGCGTTCGTAAACGGAGGCATTTGCTCCCCAAAGGCACACTTCTGCGCACGCACACACTGCGCAGAAGCGATCTGCGCATCCAACTCCACGGAACCCGGATGTAAACACTTCCGGGTCCGCGGCATTTGTAAACGGAGGCGTTCATAAACAGAGGTAGGTGTAAACAGAGGTTCCACTGTACTGAAATCTGATTTAAGCGAACTTGAGGAACCTTTGACTAAAAGGTAGGGTATAAATCTTCAAACTCAATGGCAACAGTATGGAGGATGCAAAAAGGGCTACTCATTCTTAGTCTAAAACAAGAAACTAAACCATACTGTCTTTTCACACAGAGAAACCTAGTAGAAACACAAGAGAGAAGGGTATGCTAGAATCTTTTCAACATGCTAATTTTCTATGGGCAGGGATTAACTAGTCTCTTGAGGGAGCAGTATGCAGCCTTTGCAGTCTGAAGCTGTATGTAGTCCAAACCAAGGTGGAAACAACTGTTATATGGCTCCTCCAATGTTTATTTCACTTGTTTATTTAAATAGTGCTAAAAATGTGTAAGGTGTTTTACAATTTGTATGAATACAAATCCCTGCCCCAAGAAACTTACAGTCCAAAATTGTAAACAGGAGTGGCAAGACAGGTGAAGTGGACAGGATAAATCGGGGGGGGGGGGAGAGAATATATGTCAATAATTAAAAACTTTAATTAACCTGAACATACTCAATTTCATAACCTGAACATACTCAATTTAACATGTCAAAGTAATAATAAATATAGCCCTGCAAATAAATTTACAAAAGATGCTTACCTACAACCCTTTTTCTAGCCTACCTGCTAACATTATACATTCCAAGCAGCCACCGTCAGCCAAGGGATGGTTGAAAGAAAAATACAGTGTTCCCTCCCTGGTTGCCTGAAGGCAATGCTTCACCACAGATGATCAGATAAGTCTTATGGTATAAGCCTGTAATAATATCATTAGCAGCCCAGTGTAACTCCAGTGGACCAATTGCCAGAACAGAATATTCCGAGTAGAAACTATTTGTGATAGAGATCTAGAATCGTAGAATCACAGAATGGTAGATTTGGGAGGATCCCGAGGGTCGTCTAGTCCAACCCCCTGCAATACAAGAATCTCAACTAAAGCATACATGACAAATGACCATCCAATCTCTGCTTTAAAACCCCAAGGAATATTTATTATAACTTGAATCTATTGGTTCGGGTCCCACCCTCCAGGGCAGGAGAAAACAAGCTTGTTCCATCTTTCATGTAGCATATCATATCTCTCAGTCTCCTCTTCTCCAGGCTAAACATACCAAACACTCTCAACAGTTACTCTCATAAGGCTTTGTTTCCAGACCCTTGATCATCTTGGCTACTCTGCTCTGCACACGTTCCGGCTTGTCTATATCCTTCTTAAATTGTGGAACCCAGAACTAGACACAGTACTCCAGGTGTGGTCTGAGCAAGGCAAAATTGAACAGTAATATTACAAATTTATAGGAAGGGGGGAAAGAGTAAGGGATTTGTGTGTGTGTGTGTGTGTGTGTGTGTGTGTGTGTGTGTGTACTTCTTGCATGCCAGACTGTGCTGTCCATAGATCTTTGTGGAATTCTTGAAATGTCTAGTGTAAAGGGTTGGATCTAAAAATTAACTCCTAACTTTAACATTTGCCAGATGCACAACTTCAGCAGTTTCCTCCAAAAAAAAGAGAAGGGGAACCTTTTCCAGCACTCACTTTCACTGTAAAAATAAAAAAAATAAAAATACAGTATCCTTCCATTTTTATGTAAACACTATTGAGGCGGTACAACTGAAGGTCTTTAATGTTTAGGGAGGTTTTTAATGTTTGAAGCTGTATTGTTTTTAATATTCGGTTGGAAGCTGCCCAGAGTGGCTGGAGAAACCCAGCCGGGTAGGCGGGGTATAAATAATAATAATTTATTTTATGATGATTATTACTTCAGCATCTGAGTTATTTTTGTCAAATTAGTTGTCAGTCACAAAAATAATTCCATCTAGAGGTTCAATGGTGCTGTGGTCTAAACCACTGAGCCTCTTGGGCTTGCCGATCGGAAGGTCAGCGGTTCGAATCTGTGCAACAGGGTGAGCTCCCGTTGCTCTGTCCCAGCTTTTGCCAACCTAGCAGTTTGAAAGCACGCCAGTGAAAGTAGATAAATAGGTACTGCCGTGGAGAGAAAATAAACAGTGTTTCCGTCACGGTCCTTTGTGCGCCAGTAGCAGTTTAGTCAAGCTGGCCACATGGCCTGGAAAGGTGTCTGTGGACAAACACCGTCTCCTTTGGCCTGAGAAGTGAGATGAGCGCCACACCTGCCTTTGATTGGACTTAACCGTCCAGGGGTCCTTTACTTTTACTTTTACTTTACTTACTTCATACTCCAGGATCTGGTGAAGGCACTGCAATATTTAGGGTAGGAAGCAGGCATCTACAAATCCACTTGCTCAGTTAAATACCCCAGGAACTCTGGTGAAAAGGGACATCCAGCAGCTCACAATCCCTCTCCCTTCCACACTGGAATACAGCCAACTGCATTCGTATTCCTACTTGGAGAAGACAAGAACCAGCATCACCATACCTTTCCTCTGGGCTCCGGCGCATGAGGTTCCTCACACAATGGCCCAACACTGCCATGCCGGAGCTGTCAGGCCTGACCCAGGGGCAGGAGAGGAGATGCGCCACTCGTCCGCTGGAGTCTGGCATGTGAGGGAGCTGCAGAGGCAGCTTCCTCGCATGATGGCCCAGCACCATTGGGCTGCCCAGTCCACCAGGGGGGCACTTGCCCCACTGGGGCACCAGCAACATATGCTATGCCACTGTGGGTGAGCATAAGTAGTGACTGGTAAGAAAGCCAAGCCATTTCTAGCAGACTTACAGCTAGAAAGAATTTTCATGCCAGGAAGATCAGCTACTGACCCTGTTCAGTTTTTGCCTTCCTATCCAACAGTTGCCTTTGCTAGCGCTATCATATGAATAGTTTTACTCATTGGTTCCTTGCTTGGAAGCTACCCCACTTTGATTCACTTTATCTTATCCTATTTTTGGCTTCCGGTACACTAGCTAGGCGATACAAATCAAACATACAGTCAGTTATATACAGCCGCTGGAAGTGCAGCCGAACTCCACAGAAGAGCTACATAAACAACATCTAACAGATGTATCCAACCAATACCGTATCTTATTCATTCAGCATAACCAGACACTGGTTCTGTACCGTTATGCAGATTAAAATGTATACTCCACATGTAACAGTGCATGTGGAGTATATAAAACAGCAGGGAGATTCACTTTCCACACATTATTCAGAACAAACCTCCTCCTCACTCACTCTGGGGTGTTGATCCAGATTATGTCCAGGTGGCAGTAATAAACACACTCCTTATCTTTGTAGGTGTAGCAAGTGCAGCGCTTGGCTCTGTGGTGTACCTCCTGTGGGCCAGCCACTTTCCCCACGGTGGCGTTGCTGGCTGAAAGCAGCCCTCCTACTGCTGTCTCGTTTTCTTTGCTGACCCTCCCGTGGGGCCCTGGAAACCTCAGCTCACTGTTGCTGCTACTGCCACCACTGTAGAGCAGCAGTGGGCGAGAGACGGGCAGTGAGAAGCCTGCAAAGTCAGGGGGGGAAATAAAAGACAAAGTTTAATCAGAAGGGGAAGCTTCTATTTCTGTAGTAAGGCATTTAAGACCAATAAAAAGGCAGCAACATCTGGAACAAGATTTAAAGGTCCATTGACCGTCACAATCCTTAGCATGTTTGCTCTAAGTTAATAGTTGTTTTTTATTACTTTTTTAATATATGGAATGGAAACTGCAATAAATCATGAACATCTATTTATGCTAATCAACAACTGAGACTTCCACCTATGATTACATGTGTTCATAATAAAGCACAGCTTATTGACACACTGGATAGCTCAGATGGTTAGAGCGTGGTGCTGATAATGCCAAGGTTGCAGGTTCAATCCCTGTATGGGACAGCTGCATATCCCTGCATTGCAGGGGGCTGGACTTGATGATCCTCCAGGGTCCCTTCCAACTCTATGATTCTGTGATTATGACAGGAGCCTGTGTGAGCCTTGGTTTGCACACACCCCTCTCACCTCCTCTATCACAGCCATGAGGAGTTCAGAATCTTTCTCTTTCTGTTTGATTAACCATGACCTGTTATGCCATCTGAACAAAGAAAAACTATGCTTAATGATAGCTAGGGTTTGTTTGAAACAAGACAGCTTCAAACCATGTAGCTGTAACACTATACAGCTATTAATCAGGAACAGAAGTGAAACTTCCAATCCACTTCTCTCAGTCACGCTGGAGGAGCGGAAAGCTCACGAGCTGAAAGCTTGCACAGGCTGATCCATCTCACAATAAACCAGTTTATCATAACATCTCAACATGGCCAATGGACGCATATCACTTAGCCATGGTTAATAAATCATAGTTTAATGAACCATGGTCTACTGTTACATGCAAAGCAGGACACTTAAGTGAGTAGGACGGCGTGCATGGCATTTTAAGCCACAGTCTAGCATTAATGAGCAGATCACTCCCACTTTGCATAAGAACATAAGAAAAGTCTACTGGTTCAGGACAATGGACCATCTAGTCCAGCATCCTGTTCTCACAGTGACCAACCAGATGCCTATAGGAAGTCTGAAAGCAGGACCTGAGCACAACAGCACTCTCTTAGTAGGAACATAAAACCGCAATCCTTGGCTTAGTGTTCTATCCAAACCAGAGATCGTGGCTTATTTCAATCCCAACAAACCATGGGCGTAGCCAGGGTGGTTCCCCCCCCCCTAATCATGTAAATAAATAAAAATACTTAACTAATTGACCAATTACCATTTGAGATAATTCAGTTCTGGCCCTCCATATAAAGCTTGCCCCCCCCCAAAAAAAAGTCCTGGTTACGCTCATGCAACAAACCATGATCTGAAGCCAAATTTTGCTTGTAGTTTGTTTGGATAAAAACAAATGACAGTCAACAATTTGGACACCATAAACCAAGGGCAGTTAGTTTTGTTGCTCCTGCTCATGCAAGGGGAGGAGCAAAATGAGACTGATCCATGCATTCCTGGTAAAATATTAACTATGGCTTACCTGTGACCAATGCCAATGAGGGAAAAGTTGAGCAAATGGATGAAAAGAATACAAAGTTGTACATTGATTGTCAAACTGCACTACTTTGCCAAGTATAATAAGCACTAATTTCTCCTAAGCTGCCAGTATACAAATATCAGAAGTCTTTTATTGATCTTGGAGGACTACTGGCTTCAACATTTGCTCTTAGCCACTAGAAATGTGCATCTTATCCCTCGGAGTTAGTTGTGCAACTTCTAGATCCTGAAATGCAGGAAATACTCCAAAAATTCCTTGAATAATTTAGTGCCCTATTACACTGTGAGAAAACTTCTCACCAAAAACGTGCTGCCTTGCAACAAGCCATAGCATGCAAGTTAGAGGCACATTTAATTGTCATCTGCTAGATCCCTCTGGCATGCAGGATTTCAGCAGAGATCAGAGCAATACCTGCAGGGATGACAGTGCAATCTTAGAGGTGCACTCCAGGCATCCTCACTTCTACAAGCAAGAGATCCTAGGTGCAACCAGTACACAGTGCAGTACAACCATGTGAGGTACACAAAATAATACAGTATTATTTCCGTCAGGGAACTTCCTGGTGGAGATAATACCGGACTTTTTGCGTCTTCAGAGCATTTCAGACAGACTACTAAGATGATTCTCGCAACCCCTTGGTAAGGCAAGAAAGAATGATCAACACCATTGCAGCCAAGAGACAGTGGTTTTGCTATCCTTAATGCTATGAAGAGAATGTGTTACTGAGGTTAGATTTCAGCCAGGGATTTATTCCCAGGCTCCCTGTTCATCACAGCCACAGCACGAGGAAATAGTCTTCTTTGTTCAGCAGCGAGGATGCACAACTCCAAAGTACACATAATCAATATAATACTTTGGAAAGGTCTCTGCGTTTTATTTTTAGAAAAATTGTCAGATTTCCTTGATCCAGAAAATCCTACATATTTCATGTGAGGAACAGTTAATAATATGGAAAGGTAGGTTCATAATTTCTTGTTGCCAAATAGCATTATTTTTAAAAAGCAAGGGGATGGAAAAGCAGTTTAAAATGTTGGGTGTTTGGTTTGTTTCTATTTTTTATTGCTAATTGTTTTTAATTATTGTACAGGGTATTTTTTAATATTGTCTTGCTTTTAAGTCACCAAGGGAATAGTCATTCATGTAGCCATTTAAATTTTATAATTACTTAACAACATTTCAGAAGTTATAAGCTTCTGGCAAGATTGTGTTGTTCCTATTTATTCTGTTTGGTATTCCATAGAGCACATTGTTTTTTAAAGTTTTATATTTATTATATTGTATTATTAATAATAGTGCTGTTATTGTTAAACAGAAGAAACAGTGCTTAGAATTTCTCAAATGCCATTAAGAGAACTGTATCTTTGATCTTGACTCTACAGTTACTAGGAGGCACTAAGGCCAGTGGGATTTGAAACTCAGCAATAAATCTTACTTTACTTTGCGCTCAGGTATGTAGGTATAGGATTACAATCTTCCACTGCAATCCTACACTCAACTAGGAATAAGACCCATAGAACTAAACTAGATTTACCTCTGAGACGTGATAGGATTGCACAGCTCAAAACCTATCCACATTTGCTAGGGAATTAAGCCAATTCAAGGGCTGGGTTTTGAGTAAATTCAAGGGCTGGGTTTTGAGTGCGGATCGCGCGGCTAATCGCGCAAAATCGAATTCTTGTTCAGTATCGTCGCTCCCGTGAATCCCTTCCGAGAAAGCGATCAGAAATAACCAATACAATCGATCTCGTTCTCAACCACCTTTGGTTTGGTGTTTTTTTTTTACCTGTACTCGAGATAACTGTAAGCCCAACAAGTACCAGGAATCCCAGCTCCATGAAATCCAATGGGAAGCTTCGCAACTTGCAGGCAAACACAGACGGCGAGGAAGAGGGGGCTGGCGGGGCGGGGCGGGAGGGAAACCCCCGTAAGACTTGCGCGTGCAAAATTACTCTTGGCGGCAGGGAAAATCCCGGGTCGCAGCTACATGGAAGTTCTCCTCCCGGACGTGTTGACTCCACGCGCCGAGGAGTTATCGGCGCCTGGGGTCTTGGATTGCCGGTTGCGCCCCCACCCCGCTTGCCCTCCAGCTCCCTCTTTGCAGAACTAGTCCCGAAGAAAGCGTTGCAAAGCCAAGATGCGCTCCATAGCTCGCCTTGCCTTTCCTCTCCCTTCTTCTCTCAGCACCTCTCGATCCGATCCGAAACGCGGGTTCGGGGCTTCCAACGCGCGCACCGGCACAAACCGCTTCCAAGCGAGACTGCCAAGCTGCTATCGTCTTTCTCTGTCTCCTCCTGTTTCCCGCATCCTGCTGCAACGGCAGCTTTGCCCAGGTAAATGCCGAGAAAAGCAGGAACACCGGACGCTCCTCCGCCAAGACGAGCCAGCTCTCGCCAAAACTGGGTTTTGCGCGCGTTTCTCATCCCATCACTTGCGCCGAGCTGTTAAGCGAGCCGTCGGAGGAGGGGTGGGTTTAGGGATGAAGGCGGGGCGTGGGAGCTGGTTCTGGTCCTGATTGGTTCCGCCCCAGCCCGGGTTTTGCATACGGAGCAACAGAGAGTTGGCTTTAGCTCGCAGGTTGCATCGTGGAGAGGTTGTAAATGCGCCGCTCAGTCCACAGCCACTGCGTGTTACGCAGCTTGTATAAAAAGCATGTACCCATATGGGCGTAGCCAAGCCCCTAACTCAATAAAAATCAATACAAATCTGAGGTTCTGCCGCCTCCTAACAAAAGCCCCCCCCCCCAAAACAAAAATCCTGGCTACGCCCATGCATGTACAGTATACACAAACGGTTTAATGTGCAAAGTACTTAGCAATCTTAAATCTTTGCTGGCTATCCTATCCTCCTGAGCGTGCTTGCCCCGCCCTACAACACCCAGGGACCGGAGCCAGAAGCCGCAGTTGACCTGTTGGGGCTGAGAGACGGGAATATGACCAAAGTCGTAAACAAAGACTACTAGGAAATAGATCAGGGTTGTGAACCTGAGACTCAGGGCAAGAGAGTAGGAACGAGCCTACTGCCCAAAGGCAAAATTTGCATTTCTTGCTCCAGCCACTTTTGCCTGTGTTCCTTGGAAGGTTGTCCAGAATGAAATGCAATCTTCAGAGTGAAAAATGTAGCCTACTCTTGGCATAGATCAAAGATGGGGAACCAGCTTTGGCCCTCCAGATATTCCTGGATAGCAGCTCCCATAATCCCTGAGTACTGGCTATGCTAACTGGAGTTGATGGGAGTTCAACAACAAGGAGGACCACTCACAGGCACTGAAAGCACTTGAACCCAGATCTAAGCCTGTCCACTGGACCAGTGGTTTGACAGCTTCCTAACTTCATAGAATCCTTCCCATGTCATCTACCAAGGGTCACATATGTTCTAGGGCACACTCTCCACTCATAGAAGACACTGAGGAAGGCCTCCTTCTGTCAACTGAGAAGCCATTTCTTTCAGCTGCACTTTGCAGAAGATTTCTATTGGTGGTTTAGCTGTGTTTCCAGGAAGTTTGTCTGCTGTTACTGCACTAATCATTAAGGAATAGCAGATAACCTTCCAAGGAATTCCAAGGGTCCTCCAGAACACAGTTAGAAAATTGGTGCTCTAAAGCTGGCTAATTGTTACTTATAAGTAAGGTTGGGGGGGGGGAATAAGCACCACAACCCTAATAAGTTTACTAAGAAAGCATCACTTTTGATTTCAGTGGTACTTGTTGGGTAGCCAGCTCAGTACTCTGGGACTTCAAAATGCTGGGAGGCACTTGGAAGCAGCTGCCACCCGCTTCCTTCCCTCAACAACTGAGGAACAGGACAGAAGCCACAGCAGCCATAGCCTCCGTGCCTCTAAACTTTTATAGATGGAGGTACTATCTCTGGGTAAGGTCCAGACCATAAAGCAATGATGTGTAATTTACAAGGGTATTCAGTACTGGTTGTACTTGTTAAAGTTTGTTGGAGAACAACTTTGGAAGGAAGGTTACGGTAATTCCTCCTTAATGTAGCTGAAAGCCAGATTTCAGCTGCAACTAAAAATATTCCCAGCACTTCCCAACACAAGTACCAAATTCACTGCATTACAAATATAGCACGTTGCAGATTCCTCACTCATATGCTACCCTGCAGATTTACAGTTATTTTGTGACTATAACCCTGCAATATGTTATACCCTGGGTTGGTTGACTCTGGCTAAAAGTCACAGGTGGGGCCACTGCTGGGTGAGCAAAGTAATATGTGTGTGAAACTCCCTGACTGAACTGTAATAAACTGAAGAGCAACTTCTAGAGTGCTATAATTCACAAGTCTGGCTAAGTGCCCTTGACATGCGTATGGCTCCATTACAGGAGGAAATGCTGTGTGATTGAAGCCATAATACCACAAACTGACCTCTATGTACTGGCACATTATTGACACTGTATGCATATTGTGTCAGAGTACAGTTTATTTTTATTTTTTATTTTCTGAAAACCACAATACTGTTAGCAGTTGTCAGGCTGTAGGCCAACATCTCAAACTACAACTTACTGTCTCAAAATATTCAGAATGATTTCCAGCTCAAAAATGCATTGCTTCATATGTGGATCTGCATACTGCACTGATTCACTCCACAAAGTACTGTGTTTCACTTATTCATAGTAAATTAAAATGTACTAAGAAGACAGTTTTCTGTTGCAACTCATCATTGCAACCAATGAAACATTTATGAGGGCTATGGTTCCTGGTTTTTATCATTTCCTTTGTTCAGATGTTGCAAAATTCCTTCTCTTTCCCAAGCAATGAACTCTTCATACAGCAATAAGGAAGAACAAGGGAACAAATTATAATTTTATTTCATATTTAGGGACTCTTGTTGACTCAATATCAGAGGAATAGATGCATCAGTCTGTTGTAGTAAAGCAACAGAGTCCTGTGGCATCCTAAAGGCTAATTGATTTATCGTGACATAGGCTAGAGACCACTATATCATGTAAACTGTAGTAGTCTAATGACCATTTTCAGATTGTTCAAGTTTCTTTAAAATAAGATATAATAAATATATATATAAAGATATATCCAGAAAGCATGCTAGAGAGTTCACAGTTAACTATCCTTGATTTAGAGGCAGCATCAGACAGAGGTGGTCCAGGATATTTTATCACCTGAAGCTGAACATCTAAATGGCACCTCAGAGTGGTAAAAATCAGAGCTGGCCCTATGGCAAGGCTGGGTGGCGCAGGGCCGCCAGGGGGGCGTTGTGCTGCTGTGCCCGCCAGGGGGGGGCGCTAGGAAATGAGGGGCGCTGGAGGGATCTTTGCACCACGGCGCCAGGGCGCCAGATATGCTTAAGGCGGCCCTGGTAAAAATAAAAAACTAGGCAAGTGGCACTATGCTGCTTTTTAATGGCATACCCAAATTTGCTGCTTGAGTATGCTGAATAGCAGCTCTGGCCCTGACACAGGTGGCCCACTGCTTTAAAATCCACTTCTTTATCCACATAGATCCATCTTTGGTTCTTTTGTCTTCAAACGAAAATAGACAAACTACAGCTAATTCCTCAGCTGCAGTGTAAGAGTGCAACTTAGACATCAGGCACGAATACCAGAGAATCAAACACTGGTTAGGCTGTCAGATTTCCTTCCCTCTTCACTTTAAAAATAACTCTGTGTGTGTGTGTGTGTTGTTTTCGTTTGTTACTATATTGTGTATTTTTGTGTTTTTATATTGTAAACCACCCTGTGATCCTCGGATGAAGAACCGTAGTATAGAACGTACTTGATTTAATTTAATTTATTAAGTTTGTATTCTGCCCTTCATCCAAAGACCTCAGGGTGGTTCACAGTGTAAAAATACAAGATAAAAACACGAAATACATAATAAAAACAAGAAGTTAATAATTTTTTTATTTAAAAAAAACATGAAATGAACATTCATACAACAATCCACTTATTTATTCCTTATTAAGTAAACGAAGTGAGAGTGAATCTTGTCCTGGATTCCTTGGAGGAAGGACAGGATTTTTTAAAAAGAGAGAGAGAGAGAGAGAGAGAGAGAGAGAGAGAGAGAGAGAGAAATAAAATAAATGTTCCCTTACGTTTCATCATGTGCTGAAGAGCCAAGGAGTGCTTGGTCATTGCACCCAGTGCAAAGTCAGCTTACAGTCATAAAATATATTTCCTACTTAACAGCAATTAAAGTTCAAAATTAAAGTTCAGCAATTAAAGTTCAAAATCTTAGCCAATGCTTTGATCTAGCAACTTTCTTTGGGATATAATACACATATGTGAATAAAGCGGCTTGAATTCTAGAAGACTGTGACTGCTATCAATCAAGGCTGGGTTAAACATTTCTGTGTTTTGACTGTAATGGATTGGGGAGGGGGCTTGCCAAGAGATGGATGTCACCTGTAACTTGAGAATACTTAGATGCCTGTTTGTTACATTTTCCCTACTGATTGAAACAAGAATTGCTTTAAGCCTCATGTGTGACAATGCCCCACAAATAAGAACTAAATTTTGTCAGAGTGCGCCATCTATCTTTATTCCGTTTCAGATAGTTGTTGCTGGAAAAATCCCATGAAGCCTGAAATAGGTGCTCTCTTTCATTGGGCAAGCAACAATATTAAAGGGGAATCGGGAATTTCATTACTGAGGCAAAAAAATGTGTGTGTATGTAAAAGGCACAATTTGCCCATTGAAGCCCCATTGATCTCAGTGGGAGAGATGTATGCATATGTTTAACTCTTCAAAATACTTAATTTTGGCTGGATTGTACCCATAATGCTACACATAGTTAGGTTGCTTTGGTTAATCAGCCTATCAAAAGCTCTGGGGGAAAAAAGGAATCTCTCAAATGTCAATGATCAGGGACATTTCCAAAGTAATCCCATTTAAAGTGATATCATGACTCTTCGTTGTTCATTCAAATGAACTTGGTTTGGGAGTTCCAAACATAATTAAATGGTTCCATCCATTAATTCCCCGAGAGGGTTAAGTCAGTGGGCGATGCCTCTCATTTTCTATTGTCATAAGAAAGGTTGGGTGTGCATTTTTTAGTTCTGTGCAAATTTCACAATTTATAGCATAGCAACAACAGTCCAATCCTGCATAGAGTATGGCACATCTTAGCACATTGTTCAATATGCCTGGTTCTGCATAGGATCACGATGAAAGGGGGGGAGCGATGAGAAAGGAACATATTATTATTATTATTATTATTATTCCCACAAAACATTTTATTTATATATATTTTTGTAAGCAAGCTTTTCATAGGCATGGGCATCCTGGTGTACATATTCTGCTGTTATGTTCACAATGGGAAAAGGTGATTAGTTTATTATTATAATTTTGCACACATGGATCTACTCCTTCCATTGAAATTAATGAAACAGCTTGCCCGCTTAACAGCTCAGTGAACTAATGCACACATGTGTATTCATGTTATGTCCTAGCAGTCTCTCAAGCTTGAGACAATCAGAAAATGAAACAATTGTTCTGAAATATTTAACAGCATAAATTTTAAAAGGAATTACATTTTTCATAAAACAACCAATTTTCTTTCTCCAAATTTATCTGAGTTTCATAGGGCTGTCTATTTGAGAGCTACTAGGAAAGAGTTATCAATATAGCCAAGTAAGTGCTTTGTTTCCTTGATTTTTAACAGTTGTTCCTAATAGCTGAAGGGGTGCAATATTAAATGCCCTGGAAACAGTGATTCCCATCTCCATGTGTTCAGGAATTAGATGTTTCCTTACCTGCAGCAGAGAAGACAACAGAAAAACTGTGGCCTTTTCTGTTGTGACAACAGTATACCCCATAGCTGCCAAGTTTTCCCTTTTCTCGCGAGGAAGCCTATTCAGCATAAGGGGAAATCCCTTTAAAAAAGGGATAACTTGGCAGCTATGGTATACCCCTGCAACATAACAATTTTAGTTTTTGTAAGCCATTTTTGTATTTGGGTCAAAAGGCAAGTTAAAAATATGTTAAATAATATTTAACCATTGGGTCACACCCATAACCTTGAATATATCAGAAAGCAACAGCCCACATTTCCTCAGCACCATGCTAATGAATAGTGCAAAGTTCATGCTTCCCATTATTTCTTGTTGTTAAGGCATTATCAGCAAATGTACTGGCATAAAGAATGCTGAATGTGCAGATGCATCACTCAAAGTGCAAAGGCATCGCTCAAAGTCAATAGGTCATTCTCTGATGTCTGTGACATTTTGACTCAGACATGAAGCCGTCTAGTCACCTTAGGCAAGTCGCCATGATTAAACTTCAATTTCTCAACTGAAAAATGGAGCCATGGATGCCCAAAGGCTTGTTCTGAGAAACCTGACTACAGGCTCTGTCTGCTTTAATGCACTTACTAGAAGAGCCTCTCACCAGTTCTTGGGATTATTGCATGGAGACTACCCCAGGCCCTGTATCTTTAACGTTGCCTCTTAATAGGAAGTCGAGGAAGCATCTGCTTTTGTTTCCAGATCCTATTGTCCTTCCTCTTTCATGCCAGGGACATTGCACATACTTTTGTAAACCAAGAATTCTAGAAGAAGAAGAAGAAGAAGAAGAAGAAGAAGAAGAAGAAGAAGAAGAAGAAGAAGAAGAAGAAGAAGAAGAAGAAGAAGAAGAAGCCAGACTCCGAGTGTGCCATACTGCTGTAGGGGAAGCAGCAGATAAAAACAATAAATGAAAGGGGAATGGGGAAAGGAAAGCCTAGATGCCTCATCTACCCAACTCAGCGGCAAATTTAAATTCAGGAGGAATTTCTGCATTACAGTCTAGCAACTCTAGCTTCAGCAACAAGAGAGAGTTAACAGAGCTGCTCATTTTGCTATCACTTCTCTTCAGGGGTATACCTAGGGGTTGACCAGGTTGGCTCCCACCAAGGGCCCAGGCCCAGGAGGGCACAAAAATTGTGCCTCTTCACTCTGGCTCGGAGTGGCAAGGAGCCCACCCATTTTCCTTGCCTCTACCTTTGTCTACAGCAGGGTCCCCAAACTAAGGCCCAGGGGCCGGATGTGGCCCAATTGCCTTTTCAATCCGGCCCACGGGCAGTCCGGGAATCAGCATGTTTTTGCATGAGTAGAATGTGTCCTTTTATTTAAAATGCATCTCTGGGTTGTTTGTGGGGCATAGGAATTCAGTCATATTTTTTTTCAAAATATAGTCTGGCCCCCCACAAGGTCTGAGGGACAGTGGACCGACCCCCTGCTGAAAAAGTTTGGTGACCCCTGGTCTACAGGTTTTTGTGGAGCTTTGGAAAAAAATCACCACAAAGAACACATATTAGTGTGCATACCAAGGGCAACTATAACCCTGTACAATATTATTTCTTTCTGTGTACATGAACATGGGAGGAAAGAGTGGGATTGTGCAAAGCAGCCCCACCTGACATCGGCATCTGCATCAGGGTTACCGATCCCAAAGAAACTTTTGTGCATATAACCATAAGCATGAAGGGGCCCCTCTCTATAGACGTTAATGCTGAATATGTGGGTTTTGCTGAAGGGACAGTTCCGCTCCTTGGCCCTTTGTCAATGCACATAGCAAAAAAAATAACACCCAGATAGAGCTTACACCTACGGTATTAATTGGCTCAACATCAACTCTGGTTGTAATTCATGGGCAGTCATTTAATTTTATCTTGATTCTAATTTTTAAGCTGTATTTTAATCAATTGTTTGATTGTGTTTTAGTGTATTTGATATTTGATGTTAGCTGCCCTGAGCCCGGTCTCGGCCGGGGAGGGCGGGGTATAAATGAAAATTTACTTACTTTACTTACTTACTTTTAGATACTATCAATTGCATCCAGTCTGGAAATTAGCTGGTGACAATAATAGCAATTTGCAGATAGTGCTTGGAAATTATCTGCCTTGTAAATTTTTGTAGAGCTTGACATAAGGAAATACTGTGTATTTGATACTTTCCTGAATCTGTGTGGTTTTTTTAAAATGGACTAACAGCAAGCATTTCTGTTCATGCGCATTTAATTCCAAGAGATTAATGATTAATTTCATATGCTCTGTGGCATGGGTAAAAAAGGCCCTTTTTATAATCAGACAGAAAGAAATATTGTTACCACATGCAAGTCTACTGTGATAGCAGCTTGTAAAGTATTTTGAGATGGGTGGTATTTATTCTCTCTTTCATCATTTATAAATTTAGATTGGTTGCTTTTTGATATATGATTAAAGTCTTTCGTAGTTTAAAAAAAATTCTTTTGGGAACATGAGGTTCTAATGGTTGAAATCTAGAAATACAGCAAGCATCCTTCACAAAGTACTGTAAAGACATCCCATACGCATCATACTTGTGGAGAAAAAGCTAAGAAGATTCAGCATAATTAGAGCCAGAAACTTAGATTGCTATAACTGACACTAGTTTTTGCTTTGGATGTGTTTGTTTAGATGTTGGAAAGGTAGGTTTTTCAAAGATGTAAATGATACCCAGAGGGCATCAAATTTCCCTTAAGACAAGGCAAAGCCAAAGATACCATTTTGAAACTGCTGTACAACAAAATTCCCTTTGTAACAAATGGGAGCAACACAAGAACGCTTGTTCCTTGGCCAAGCTTACTTTTCATTTCAATTGGGTATATGCAGAAGAAATTTCTGGGGGGTTGTGTCATAAACTCTAGTGTGCTGCAAACACTTGCCATATGCTAAACTATATTATCTTAAGTACAACTCTGAATTCTGCAGGGACCTTTGCCATAACTGCTCCCCTGCTAGGTCCCTAAGCCCAATGCCCATTCCCCAAATTCTAGACCTGACAGGTAACAGAGTAGCTAATCGTATTGGTACTATTCTCTCTAGGGGTGATACCCAATGTCAGACCCTATGAATAGGACTTAGTTGAAGTTTTACCAGCTGTAGACAGAAGTTACAAATCTGTTCTCTTTCCATCAGCTGAACAATGCAAAAGGAATGAGAAGAAGGGAGCAGTATCCATTTAAAGCAGAGACGAGGGCAAAACAATGTGGAAAGTGGAACAGCTGAGAAGGGTGATACCAGAATACACAAACTGAGCTTGTAGTAGGAATCCCCAAGACAAGTGACTTCAACACATTCCATTTTCTATATTTAGTATATCATAGAATGGCAATGCAAATTCATCGGCAAGTGGTGCGGGGCTCCGGGTCACCAAGTTCTGGAGGGCACCAGGGAAGAGGCAGAGGCTGGACATGGCACCTCCCAGCATCAGCTCACTGCCCTCGCCCACCTCCACCATGTTGTGCCAAAGCAGCACCACACCTGGAGCCTCCGCCTGTCGTGGCCACCACAGCATGGGCACCAGGGAAGAGTTGGAGGCTGGGTGCAGTGCCTCCCAGCATCAGCTCACTGCCCTCGCCCGCCTCCGCGCCCGGAGCCTCCGCCTCTTCCCCACCAGAGGAGCCATCCTCCAGCCACTGCCCGCCTCCTCCAGCCCCACAAAGCTGCCGGCAGCACCATAAAAAGGTCAGCAACTCTGGGAAATGGGGGGGGGTTTGCTGCCGGAGAGATCTTTGCACCATGGCACCGGATATACTTAAGACGGCCCTGTTTGTTTCCAAAACTGAGATTCAGAAGTTGCTATATCAGAGTTGTCCCACAAGCATCTCTTTCCTGAATACAGGTCACTCTATTTCTGTGTTAATTATATATATACAGTAGTACCTCTACTTACGAATTTAATGTGTTCCAAACACACATTTGCAAGTCGAAAAAATTTGTAAGTCGAATCCCATAGGAATGCATTGGGAGAAAAAATTCGTAAGTAGAAGCAACCCTATCTAAACCGCATCCAAGATGGCAGACGGAGCTCCATTCGTAAGTAGAAACATTCGTAAGTAGAGTTATTCGTAAGTAGAGGTACCACTGTAACAGATAACTGCCCTTCTGTTGCCAGACCTACACTGGAAGATTGTGCCTGTCTTCATCATGCTGCCTTCATTCATATTTTCAGGTCACAGAGTCAAAATACTTTATTATGGAAAATAGGACATTATCCATATTATTATATGCATAGTTATAGACTAGAGCACTCCCCACAATAAGTTCTGTTAGTCTTTTTTTTGTAATATACCACTCATCAGCTTAAGTTGCTGCAAGCATCAGGCAGGCCTGTTTATTTTTATAATATATAATGCCCCATTCTCCATTCATAGAAAGTGATTCTCTCAGCATGCACAACATCCATCGAAGGACAAATTTCCAGGTTTGAGTGTTTTTTTTCTGCAACATCCATTGCAGCGCTTAACGAAAGACGTTTCCCCTTTCCATTTAACTACTGAATATCAACATTCTATTGTATAAACCTTGCAAAAACCATCCTATTATTTAAAAACACAGTGCAAGTAGCTCTCCACCCCCCAAGCACCATCCAGTAGCCACAATGAGCTCCCATCCCTTTGGAACGAAAACACAGTTTTCCAGTTTGTGCGGATCATTTGCACAAGAGGCCTCTCACCCCACAACAACTTTCTGTTTATAAATTAAACCCTTGGCATGAGGCTCAGTCAATCTGTTTTAATTCTTCTCTCAGGTGACATGCTGTTTAGATCTCTCTGGGGGCCTCTCTTTGGTGGGTGGGAGAGGAAAGATCATATATTCAAGTGTTAGATTGTTGGATTGATGGGACCATAGCTGCCAAGTTTTCCCTTTTCTCGTGAGGAAGCCTATTCAGCATAAGGGAAAATCCCT
Organism: Zootoca vivipara; assembly: GCF_963506605.1. Taxonomy (NCBI): domain Eukaryota; kingdom Metazoa; phylum Chordata; class Lepidosauria; order Squamata; family Lacertidae; genus Zootoca; species Zootoca vivipara. The sequence goes on along the minus strand of NC_083282.1, from coordinate 83,999,810 downwards.
TAAAAAAGGCATAACTTGGCAGCTATGGATGGGACATGGCTGTGGGAACAAAGGAGAGGCTTTGGGCATAGGGCTGGGGCCTGTCTATTAATAAACAAAACAAAGGGGTAAGAATCCACTTTGGGCAGAATCCAACAAAGTCACTACAAGGGTAGGACGACTTTTGTGCCACAGAACTTCCCCTCCCTACCTCTCCCTCCGCATCAATTCTGGGTGGTTAGGGCAAGAAGTGTTATTGCAAGGAGGGATTATTGTGGATATCCAATTAATCACTGTTCAATTAACTAACTGCAGCATTGCAGTTAGATTAATCATTTCCAATTGTTCCCAGATGTTCCTAACCACATCCAGCTTCTTTGGCTCATTATAATGTTTTAACGTTTTGCCATAGAGTATCCTGGAAATGGTCATAATATGTAAAATCTGTGTCTGCTGGGGTTTTTTTCCACTCAATTGGACCTGTGTATAATTTAATGAGCTTAACAAAGGGCCAATAAGAGTTACCTGGGTGTTAAATGTATCCACTCACCATCGCCAGCACCATTTTCCAGAATCCCCCTGCATTTTAGAGCATACCCACCTTCCACGTGGAAGGAATATTCTTTGGTTTCTTGGCATAGAAGAATCACCTGCCTTTCTGATTTGTTCGCTTTTCCATGAAGTCCAATACCAGTGAGCCGCCATCTTTATGCAGCTTTCTTCATGTGAAGTTGGTGTAGTTTAGAAAAATGGATGAAATTGCACTAAGTGCTTGGGCCGTGTCTTCAGCAGCTGTCTCCCATGTCTGGATTCTGTTTAGAGAAGTACACTAGCTGTGCTGGGTTGGACTAGATGACACTTGGGGTCCTTTCCAGCTCTCAGTTCTATGAGTCTATGATACTTGGCCACATGCATAACATGTAGTGGAGTAGAATCCCCCTCAGCATGTGGGCTGATATCATTGCTTTAATTTATGCTTCATGGCGCATCAATGGACCAGTCACAAAACCAGATGAATTACCAGTTTGTAATTCTTCCTGAAGTCAATGAGTTATCCAGTCTTAAGATGAGCTCCAAGTTTTTTATATTCCCTTTGAATTTTGTGGCATAAGCATCTTGTTATGGTTGTTTCCTGGAATCTATTCTATGAAGCTGCTTTTAATTTTTCTCTCTCTGCTTCTCACATCTTTCTTCTGCCTTCTTAATGTATGTTTCTAAGGCGAGACAAGTGGCTACTTTATTACCAATTAAAAATGCGCACAAATCCTTAAATTTGACAGCGCTCTATGTTGTGCAGATTTTCAGGGCAGTTTACAGCTCATAGAATTGACAAAGAGTGATGTAAAAAGGTACTATTCAAATTGTGGTAAAAATTATTTCCAAAGTTGCAGCTATGTCAGTATGTTGCAGCAAAAATGTGGGGGGGGGGGGGGTCTTATGAAGCCTTAACAGACAGACACTGACAACTTTGTACTTTCAACCCATGGGGTTCTCCACATGACTGACAACCCCAATCATGCAGATTCCCCCTTTTGCCCAATGCACAAAGCTCTGGGGGTGGAGCCGGCAACATTTTTGGAATGCAAGGAGAGTAACTGCTTCTGAATTGGGGTAGCGGTGTGTGACGAAGTGTCTCCCTCTCTACTACAAAAATGCGGTACAGGACACTAGAGGTGAAACCACCCACCCTCTTCTCCTGCCGCCTTAAAATAAACCCCTTTTTACTTGTGGGTTTCTTAGTAAAGAGTGTCTTCCAGCTTACGTGGCCTGGTATCTTAAGGAACTGTAGGCTGTTTAACGGAATAACCTCTTGCCTACAGTAAAGGGTCTCACTCAGTTTGATTCCCCACTGTAAAAGCTTGCCCTTTCCACTCTGGCAACTTCGTGGCACCCCAGGTTTATCCTACTAAGCCTCCTCCGTGTAACTCCAGGACACAAACTGCCGCCTCTCTGCCTGAGGTGAGTTTTGCCCTCCCTTGAGCCACCACGGCTGTGAGTCCTGATACCCCGCTGGAACAATAAAGACGAACCTTCTTGGCAAAACAGAGATGAAATTTTATTGTCTTAAAAGCATAAGTGTTTCATTAACGTATCATGTGTTTATCCGCTTTGTTTCAGTTGTACAATAACTCTGTCAAACATTTAACTTCAAGCTTCCCTAAACCTTATCTAAATTCACACTCTCCTGACCTCTCCACTTTCTTCACATCACACCACACCCTCCTCCCTCTCCCTAACTGACCAAACCGACACTCCCTCCTTTTAAACTGGGAACAGTCCCGCCCCCATCAGAATTCTATGTCAGTCAGGCTGGAGGTGGATTAACTCTTTGCCAGCCAGGTAGGAATAAACATTTCAAAACTGCGTCAATTTGTCACACGGTGCAACTGGTAACATGCCGGCATGCAAAACAGTGGGAGTTCCACTGAGTGCCTTGAGGTGTTAAAAAAAAGCATATAGTATTTTATTAGAGTGGGAAACCAAAGATGAAGAGGTTAAATCGGTTATGATTAAATGGGATCAAAGATGTGGAACACCACATTCAATTTGAAAGTTGGGGGAAATTGTGGAAAGTTGATATAAAATTCACATACTGCATACTATTAAGAGAGAATTACATGAAAATGATTTATAGATGGTATATCACACCAGTGAAAATGGCAAAGATGTTTAGGAAAGAACATAACAGATGTTGGATATGTAAGGAAAAGGAAGGATCATTTTATCATATGTGGTGGGAATGCACATGCATTAAAAAATAATTGGGAAATGATATACAATGAATTGAAATAAATGTTAAACATCCTGAAGCCTTTTTGTTAAGTATCAAATCAAGAACTACCAAAAGAAAAATGGACATTATTTATGTATTCTACAACAGCGGCAAGAATCTTAATTGCACAATACTGGAAGACGGAAGAAGTACAGTCATACCTGGGTTTAAGTACGCTTCGGTTTGAGTACTTTCAGTTTAACTACTCCGCAAACCCGTCTGGAATGGATTAATCCACTTTCCATTACTTTCAATGGGAAAGTTTGCTTCAGGTTAAGTACGCTTCAAGTTAAGTACAGTCTTCCGGAACCAATTACACTCATACTTCAGGTTAAGTACGCTTCAGGTTGAATTCTCTGCGGACTTGTCTGGAACAGATTAATCCACTTTCCAATACTTTCAATGGGAAAGTTCGCTTCAGGTTAAGTACGCTTCAGTTTAAGTACTCAGCGGACCGTCTGGAATGGATTAATCCACTTTCCATTACTTTCAATGGGAAAGTTCACTTCAGGTTAAGTACGCTTCAGGTTAAGTACAGACTTCCTGAACCAATTGTGTATTTAAACCGATGTACCACTGTACCATCAAAGGAACAATGGCAAGAAAAACTGATGAACTACGGTATGGAGAATTGGCTAAGCTAACAGATAAACTAGGAGAGAAAGACAAAAAGGACTTCAAAAGAGTCTGGGAACCATTTGCAGTTTGTTTGCAGAAACAACAGAATGGATTGGATTCACTGGCAGGATTTGAATAAACGTTCACAATTTCATTTGAGTAACAGATATTTCAGAGAAATGATAAGGGATTTTATTTTTGTGTAGGAAAAGCAGGATACAATAAATAAAACTAAATACCTCAGCAGAGGGGGAGTTGAGGGAAGTCCAGAGGAGGGGAGGGAGAATAATTGTAAGAACATGATGAATGAGATTTGTATCATTATTTGTTATAAAATTCAATAAATATTCATGTACAAAAAGGAGTGAGTGACTTGATGTGAGTAGTTATGCAGATAGAACTTTACCACCAGCTCCATGACTCAGAGACCAGAATGGGGTGGGGAAGCAGGGAAGGGAAGGGAATGTAAAAAAAATAAAATGTTGCACTCAGCCAACCCCTTGGCAGGGCTTCCCAAACCAGAAAAATGAAACTTTGTACCCATTGAGAACAACAAGCTGTGTCAAACGAGGTCTCAACAATGCACCCTCCCATTCAGAATATGAAGAAGCGCCTTGTGTACTTGACACGTGGCTACAGAGACTTCCCCGGAGTCTGCAGGACTCTTGAAGCCTGCTCCTCTATACAAGCATAGCTCAGTCAAAAAAAAGAAAGAAAGAAAGGGTGGATACTATCTCTCAAAAGTCATTGGGGAACTCACTTGCGTATGCGTGCCATTTTAATTAATTATTTCCACAAGTCTTGGGTTCTCGAAGGGAAACTTGGATTGGCTAGAGCCATCTGCTCAGAGGTTGCACTTACAGTACTTCTTCAGCAAACCACTTCATTCTTCTAATCCTTTGTCTAGGGGGAATATATTAATGCCGACCACTACCACAATCAATTGCACTTCTGAAGTTGCATTTTCTCTCCAAACCACAAACTGTAGTTGCCAGGAAAATGTGACAAAAACATCCTTTTCTGCACAACTGTTGAAGACACAGCAGCCATGCCCTAACTGGCATCTGGTCGCCCAAAGGCAAAGAATGCCACAAATTTTTAGAACAATAGGGCTTTTCTGAGAGGGCATCTGGCCTGTTTAGTACAAACATACCTTGCTCTTCCGCGGTCAAGCTTATGGGCAAGGGGAAAGGAAGAACAGTTCTGAAAATTCATATTAGAGGTCGGAAGCTGTCTGTGGCACTAATGGGCTGTCCCATGCGATGCCACTGAAAAATATTATCTTATCTCATCCCAAGAGCAGTTTTGTTTGTTTAAGTTTGCTTTTTTTAAAAAAATAAGCTGATGTGTGAGTAGACACATCAAAACATTCATGGAATGCTTCTTAAAACAACTTAAATTGTGAGCGGTTGGGGCAAGTTAGCAAGAGAGCCAGCATGCAGATCTCCCCTTTGCTGAGGTTCAGTCTTGGCAACACAGAAGAACTAATGATGGTCCATATGACTTTGGAGGTGGTGTTCAGTCTTCTCTGGATAGGATGGCAATCCCTCCAAATGTACAAGTTTACAGCTGTACGATATTGCTGCATGCCACCCCAATCTCTGAGTGGTGAGAGATTCCAGGTGTTGTAGGCCTTTACCCAGGGTTCAGTTTCCATGGAATGAGGAACAGTGGAGACTATGGTGTCCTTATGATATATGGTTTATTCACACTTACTGTATATACAACCTGAGCCTAAGATGGAGGGGCTCACCCCAAGAGGTCTTGCTTCTCCCACAGTCACAGCCTTGAAATCAAACAGAAATCTAACATGGTTCTCACTTTCTGTCTTCTGCCTGCTTCTACCCCAGGTCTTGCACACCACTCTGCCTTTTTGTCTTTCTCACTTCCAGCTAGGTGAGGGAAGGGGCTCCACCCATTTGCTCTCTGCCACAGAGTCACTTCTTTTTGTTAAGCCCATGCTTAGGCCCATTAACTCAACAAGAAGCTGGCCTGGCTATTTCAACAATTAACTCCTCCATTAGATTTTAACCCTTGCTGGATCCAGGATCCCAAGAACTGGAAGGGATTCAGGCATCACACCGACTACCGTAACCCCACAAAACTCACAACAATATCCTTTTTGAGATGCAGCAACCAGAACTGTACTCTGTGTATCTAGTGTGGTTGGCCATAGAGTTCTATCCCAGCATGATACTAGCGGTTTTATTTTCTCCTGAGTACCGGTAATCTTAGCAGTCATGGAAAGAGGAGAGGTCCTCTTCCGGATCAGGAATTTGTGAAGTAGCAGGAAACGCAATGGAATAGATGAGACAGAGAGGTGGAGAAGGCAGCCTTGCCTTGTCAGGTGCAGAATAATTGAGATGAGCAAGGAATCTAGGGGTTGCCTAGACTCTCACATTCCTGCTACCTAATACAATTATCTCATTGCAATGCTCTCCTCAGGTATGGTCACCTGAAACTCTGGTGTCTTCTCAGCACCAGGTGAAGACCTTTTAATTTTCTCAGACCTTTCTAGATCAGTAAGCATTTGTTATGTGTTTATGCCAAGGGTTGGCAAGGCTTACCAGGCATGGGCCAGATCACTCCCGTGGAGATCCTCCGTGGGCCGGGCTGGCACAGCACGACACAGGAAATAGCGTCTGCACATGTCCGCGACTCCAGAAATCGCTTTTGCGCGTGCCCAGACGCCGAAATTGTGCCTGTGCAGAAGCAATGTTCAACGTCTGGGCATGCACAGAAGCAATTTCCGGAGCTGTGGAAGAGAGTCCCCACACTGTGCTGCGCACGGGGAATCGCCGAGCGGGTGGCTCAGTTCGGGGGCAGCTCATGGGCTGGTTAAGTGACCCTCGTGGGCCGCTTTCGGCCCATGGGCCTTAGGTTGCCGACCTCTGGTTTATGCCAACGTTCTGTTGGTTTTACTAATTTAATTGCATTGCATTGCATTTTTGTTTTAATGAATGTAAGCTGCTCTGCAAGTCTTTGGACTGAAGAGTGGATTTTGTTTTCTATTATCATTAAACAAATAAAATAAAACTAACATTCGATTCGCTGGTATGCAGATCTTTCATTTTAGTTTCAAAGCTGGAAGGAAACCAGGCTAACCAAACAGCTGAGGGATGTGCATTCTCTTTTCATATTCTGCCTGCCTTTAGCCTCAGTAGCACTGCACCATTTAGAACCTCTCTATTTAGCCTGGCACAGCATAGCATGGGGACGTTATGGGGACCACTGGGTAAGTTAGTTGAACAAACAAATACCCCGTGCTCTTAATAAAGCTAGACCACCACCCCTGAACTTACATTTTCTGCACAAGAATTAAAGACATCTTTGAGGACAACCTATTGCCAAATGCCTGCATGCAGGACTCAAGTCATGAACTAGAAAACCCAACATGAGCTCACATTTGTTGGTTCCCCCAGCAAATCCTGCAGCCTTTGCAGTTGTGGTAATCAGAAAGGCAACCAAAGTAAGCATGAAACCCCACAAGATGAACACAATTCCAAGGTTCCAAATGGGAAGCTTTTGAGGCCTAGCAGGCTGGCTGTGGGGCCAGGTTCCAGAGGATGGATTACCTAAACCACAAAACCAACCTGGACTTTAAACCAGCAGCCCCACTATTCATTTTAATTATTCATCACCTTTCCTCCAAGGACCTCAAGGTGGCACATGTGGTTCTGTTCCTGCCCATTTGTCAGGGACTGGGCAGAGGAGGAGGACAATGGTGGAGACCACCTCCCCACCCTGACCCTTCCAGGGAGGAGGAAGAGGAAGACAGTATACATTTACAACAGTGGCTTGCGGAAGGTCACAGATTAGAGGCAGATGAGGGGAAAAGCTGGGAATTAATGGGAGAGGAAGAACAGGCAGAGCCGGAGCAGCAGCTGGCTGACACGTTGTCACTAGAAAGCATTCCAGACCCACCATCTCCCAGAACCCGGCCAGCCTTAAAAGTAGGAGAGCAAAGAGCTCAAAGACCGAGGGCACTTAGCAGCACTCATAGAGGTGGTGGTGATGATGAAGAATGAGGAAGTAGGAGAGACCGGGGGGTGGAGATTCACTCAGGACAACGCCATTATCCAAGAGGCTGGGTTCTATAGCCTCTCTCTGTAAAGTTTCACACACACACAAAAAGTGTCAGTTTGCATTTCTGGGTAAAGAGAGTATTGATCTGATGTGTAGAGATCTTTCCTATTCTAATTAATTCAAGAGGGTTCTGGAAGCTTCTCTGTGTGAAAGAAACTGGTGCAAGCTGGAAGTTTCTAGCTGGCACGGAAGTTTCTATTCTGCCTAGAAACAAGCAGAATGTTCCTGATGTTTGGGTTATTCCTTCAGAGAAGCTGGTTGCAGCTGGTTTAAACTGGTTCTGTTATGTCTTCTGTCAAGGTCATGCTGACTATAGAAGTAAGGCAAGAAGGAGATTGGGTTTCACTTTCTATCTCTTTTCCTTCTGGTGTTCTGTACATAGTATGCTTAGCGTTCAGGTTTTTGTCTTATTATAAGTTACTAGTGCCATTCAGCCCGTTTAATAAACGGGCGCTAGAACATTCAGCCTTTTTCGGTGGCAGCGGCGCGTGGGGGGCTTTTATTCCTTGTCTAATTGATTGTTCCTCCCCCCTCCCTTTGATCCTTAATTCATCCCTAATTTTCTCCCCCCCCCCCGTTCCCAAACCTCAAGCCAAAGTCCCCCCCCCTTTTTACCTTTACAGCCCGGGCTCAGCGGGGGGGTGCGGGGGTATTTCTTCCTTTACCCCCTCTGAAGCTTGTGTTTGGAGTGAGGATCCCTCCCCACCCTGTTTTCGCGCACTTTTTGCGCCTGCCGTTTGGTTCCTAATTTTTCCCCGTCAATAGCGCTGCTGCTGCCAGGGCCCAGTGGCCGAATTCTGGCTCCTGGACGGCCCGGGCGGCTGCTCCGGGGTGTATGCCCAGTTTTTCGGGGGGTGGTGGCTCCCGCTACTTTTGTTGGCCTCTGCGGCTGTTTTTCAGTCGCCTGCTGTGTCCGGGAGGGAGCTTTGCTGTCCGGGGGGCTTGCACCCACCCCGGCGCTTTCTGAGGGTCCCACGGTTGACGCTGAGCATTCGGTGGCCTCCCCGCGCCTTTCCTGGCCGTTCCGGCCCAGCGGGGGGTCTCCCGGTTGCTTGCACTGTTTGGGCCTCAATTTCAGGCCTGTTAGTGAGGAGAAGCCGGGGCCTCGATTTTTTGGTCGTCCCGGCTTCCTCCTCAGGCCCTTGGGCACGTTGAGAGAGGGCCTGCCCTGCTTAGGAGCCTTGCTGCCTGCTCCTGCCTCCCACCTGGTGGCCTCTGTTTTAACTGCTTAGTGAGCCAGTGCAGGGCAGAGGGGTGGGGGTGGGGTGGGGTGTGTGTGTGTGTGTGTGTGTGTGTGTGTGTGCGTGCAGTCTCTGCGTCCAATCCCTGTGTCCCTGGGGCACATGCTCAGTAGCGCGGAAAACGGGACACAGGGAATCTGGACACAGAGACACTTGCATATTATTATATAGGATTGTAAGTTTAAGTTAAGTTTGCTGCAACTGGATTTCTTACGAGCAGTGCCAATCCTGACTGTATTGGATTTGTGACCGTGATGCTCTTTTGCCTTCAGCAGCAGTAAAGCTCTGCTGGGTGAAATATTAATTACCTCCGGTCTATTTTTATGGAATCCTGCAACATGTTTAAATTTTTACTCTGCTAACTATATGCTGGAATCTGTTCTGGATCAATATGAGTAGAATGCATGACAAAAAAGGACTGTAATAAGTTTTCCCTTGTCTTTATACTTGCCTGGGCAACCAGCCGGGAGCCGCTGACAGCATCATGATAACCATTTTAGCCTCACGAGAAGCCTGTGTGGTTGGTTAGGCTGAGATGCTGTAACTGTCCCAAGGGCATCCAGCGAGCTTCATGTCTCAACGAGGATTTGAGCCCTGGTTTCCCAGGACCTTGCCCAACACTCTTTAACTACTACAGGCTTAGCAGTTCTGGTGCAAAAATGTTATCTGAATTGCCGTGGAAACTGGTTAGATTAGCCTGGTGGGATGCTGAGACAAACCTTGTCCTCAAGTAAATGACAGGGCTGAGGAACTGAAACAAAACAGAGCCAGCAAGACCCAGCCAACATCCATTCCCCAGCCCATCATCAAATTTTTTACTCTAAAAACTACGCATGAGTTCCCTGCACTTGTAAATTGAATGTGCAATAGCTGCATTAATTTAAGGATTGTTCTCATCTGCTTTCTGTTATAAACTAACAGCATTCACAAAAAGACAGCATCACTTATGAAAACAGCCTTAATAAGTAGCTGTTCCCATTCCAAAAATCTAAACAGTGAAGGGTGGAGGGGTGTTGTGCTGTTGTCACCATAATAACCCTTTTCTTACTTCAGTCAGTCCGGCAACTTTGCTGTTTATTTGAAGCAAGTGGGATTGTTAATGAAACAAAATGAGAGCCAAGAGCCAGGAGGCAACCTATTAGAGGGCCCATTGGATCCGAATCAAATTGAGTAAATAATCTTGGTAATTTTGCTCCAGGAAATATGTTCAGGTCCTTCCAAATTCAATATAAGTAGTCTGTCAAAGCATGCAAAAGCAGAACAATCTCCAAAGCTGCTTAAACTCAGCTGAAGTAGCTCAGACTAGAAAAGTCAAAACCCTTCAGGATACTGTACAGAATAGACTGTCTTGCCCCCACAATCCCCCCCCCATATATATTCCTGGGAGAAGCACTGTTAGTAATGTAACTCTAATCTACATCGGGATCTGATGCCCTGGTGGATACTGCCACCTGAGGCGGTCACCTCATCTTGCCTCATGGGTGGGCCGGTGTTAGCATAAATCCTATGCAAGGAAAAAAGCTGCATGTGACTGATTCTTTACTTTATAAGACTGCTGTACTTTCCCACACACAGGAGACACTGTAACCTGACTCCTGTCATGTGATGTTCTTTGTTCTGTCTATACTTTCACTTTTGACTGAGAGTGATGGCGTACACACTTAACCATCGCTCTCTAATGTTGTTGTTGTTTAGTCATTTAGTCGTGTCCGACTCTTCGTGACCCCATGGACCAGAGCACGCCAGGCACTCCTGTCTTGCACTGCCTCCCGCAGTTTGGTCAAACTCATGTTCGTAGCTTCGAGAACACTGTCCAACCATCTCGTCCTCTGTCGTCCCCTTCTCCTAGTGCCCTCAATCTTTCCCAACATCAGGGTCTTTTCCAGGGAGTCTTCTCTTCTCATGAGGTGGCCAAAGTATTGGAGCCTCAGCTTCACGATCTGTCCTTCCAGTGAGCACTCAGGGCTGATTTCCTTAAGAAATCCATTCCATTCTCGCTCTCTAATAAACGTAGTTAAAAGCTACGATTGTTTGCTGTCTTCTTTACCGAAGCCAGTGGCAAGAGAAAGAATATAGGGCTTTACACACCGATATTCTAACAGCCTGCATACACACCATCCATTTAAAGCACCTGACTTCCCCCAAAGAATCCTGAGAACTGTAGTTTACCCCTAAGAGAGTTACAGTTCCCAGCACCCTTAACAAGCAACAGTTCCCAGGATTCTTTGGGGAAAATAACGTACTTTAAATGTACACTGTATACACAGTCCATCTCCCCCTCAACAATGGAACCTAGCTGCTCTCTTTTCCTTGGACATTTGTGCACGCTTTCCTTACAATGCCTTGGCCAAACCACAATTAATTCCTGTTCCACCCCCTCAGAATTACTTTTTCCACACCTAAACAGCACGTTCCTCTCACCCAGCCTCTGAAATGGGGCACTGAAAAAAACTGCTTCTCCTCCTTGCCCCATCAAAATTCCTCCCGTTCAGCAACAACGTTAAAAATGCACACAAACATGAGGACCCAGCTAAAAACTTACCTGGTAATTATTTAAGAACACAAGAGAAGGCTTTTTTAAATTTTACAAACATTCCTGCCATAGTTGTGGTATAGGGTCTTTTTGTTGCTGTTTTTTGCCAGAACCGCACATACTTACATTGAACCACATATACCGTTTTGTAGCCTTAATTTTTTCTTCTTCTTCATAGCCCTTTGTTTTCCATCACACTGTTGTCAGGAGCACACCTTCAGAATTCAGGATGTTTACAGTACCAAACTATGTATTTGGTTCCAGAATTACTACCCTGGTGATTCTGTGGAGGAAGTGGGTGCCCCTCTCAATGCTTTTTCTTCCCAGCTTCTATGCATACAGAGTTACACCTCTCAGTACATCCCTCATTCGCCTTCATTCTACAGAGTCTGTATCCATGGGTTATTAATTCCCATTGACTATCTCCTTTCCAGGTTTCTACCCAGAGAGGCAACTTGAGACTCCAATGACAGAGCTGGGTCCGGATTAATTCATCATTTTCTGTTCCTGTGGGTTACAGGCGTCCTTTCTTTACTCTCTTACCTTTATAGCCCAATAGTGCTCATGTCCCTGTTCCTCACTGTGCATGGGTGAACCAGCAATTCATGTAAAAAAAAAAAGGCAACAGTCCCCTAGTGCTTGTGAGAGATGCACCCCTTTCAATGATACATCATTAGGGTACTCTGAAGGCCAGCTTTTTCAGTCTTGTGGCTTTGAGCAAGTTTGCAGGTGGCACCAAATTGGGAGGGGTGGCTAATACCCCAGAGGACAGGATCACACTCCAAAATGACCTTAACAGATTAGACAACTGGGCCAAAGCAAACAATATGAATTTTAACAAGGAGAAATGTAAAGTACTACGCTTGGGCAAAAAAAATTGAAAGGCACAAATACAGGATGGGAGACACCTGGCTTGAGAGCAGTATATGTGAAAAGGATCTAGGAGTCTTGGTAGACCACAAACTTGACATGAGTCAACAGTGTGATGCAGCAGCTAAAAAAGCCAATGCAATTCTGGGCTGCATCAATAGGAGTATAGCATCTAGATCAAGGGAAGTAATAGTACCACTGTATTCTGCTCTGGTCAAACCTCATCTGGAGTACTGTGTCCAGTTCTGGGCACCACAGTTCAAGAAGGATACTGACAAGCTGGAACGTGTCCAGAAGAGGGCAACCAAAATGGTCAAAGGCCTGGAAATGATGCCTTATGAGGAACGGCTTAGGGAGCTGGGTATGTTTAGCCTGAAGAAGAGAAGGTTAAGGGGTGATATGATTTGTCGTTAAGTCGTTTAGTCGTGTCTGACTCTTCGTGACCCCATGGACCATAGCACGCCAGGCACTCCTGTCTTGCACTGCCTCCCACAGTTTGGTCAAACTCATGTTCTTAGCTTCGAGAACACTGTCCAACCATCTCGTCCTCTGTCGTCCCCTTCTCCTAGTGCCCTCAATCTTTCCCAACATCAGGGTCTTTTCCAGGGAGTCTTCTCTTCTCATGAGGTGGCCAAAGTATTGGAGCCTCAGCTTCACGATCTGTCCTTCCAGGGAGCACTCGGGGCTGATTTCCTTCAGAATGGATAGGTTTGATCTTCTTGCAGTCCATGGGACTCTCAAGAGTCTCCTCCAGCACCATAATTCAAAAGCATCAATTCTTCGGCGATCAGCCTTCTTGATGGTCCAGCTCTCACTTCCATACATCACTACTGGGAAAACCATAGCTTTAACTATACGGACCTTTGTCGGCAAGGTGATGTCTCTGCTTTTTAAGATGCTGTCTAGGTTTGTCATTGCTTTTCTCCCAAGAAGCAGGCGTCTTTTAATTTCGTGACTGCTGTCACCATCTGCAGTGATCAAGGAGCCCAAGAAGGTAAAATCTCTCACTGCCTCCATTTCTTCCCCTTCTATTTGCCAGGAGGTGATGGGACCAGTGGCAATGATCTTGGTTTTTTTGATGTTGAGCTTCAGACCATAATTTGTGCTCTCCTCTTTCACCCTCATTAAAAGGTTCTTTAATTCCTCCTCACTTTCTGCCATAAAGGTTGTGTCATCTGCATACCTGAGGTTGTTGATATTTCTTCCGGCAATCTTAATTTAGTGATATGATAGCCATCTTAGTGATATGATAGCCATGTTCAAATATATAAAAGGATGTCATATAGAGGAGGGAGAAAGGTTGTTTTCTGCTGCTCCAGAGAAGCGGACACGGAGCAATGGATTCAAACTACAAGAAAGAAGATTCCACCTAATCATTAGGAAGAACTTCCTGACAGTAAGAGCTGTTCGGCAGTGGAATTTGCTACCAAGGAGTGTGGTGGAGTCTCCTCTTTTGGAGGTCTTTAAGCAGAGGCTTGACAGGCATATATGAATAATGCTTTGATGGTGTTTCCTGCTTGGCAGGGGGTTGGACTGGATGGCCCTTGTGGTCTCTTCCAACTCTATGATTCTATGATTTTCTTTTAATCTTCAGTGTGCTAGCTGTCTTTGTGTTTATATCCAGATTGCTTTTATTAAAAGCCCCGTTAACCCGAACAGTAACTAGAAAGGCTTTGGAGGCACACAGCTAAGCAGAGGAAATTTTTTGACCAGAAAGGCCTCCTGCTGTGGTACAATTTTGTTATGACAAACTGCAGGCTTCCCCTGCCAATTATCTACTTAGCAGGAGAAACCTCTCCTCAAGTGCTTTGCTGCTGGGCCTGCTGTGTGCAGATAGATCTCTTAAGTATTAGTCCTAAAAAAAGGATTGACAATGGCGTTAAACATAATGCTAATTAACTCTAGCGTTTACCACTCAATCTTTAATGCTTTTGTTTTGGGGGAAGCACAAAATATTATCATTAGTGTGTGTGTGTTTTTATATAGTTCTTACTGATATGGAGTGCACATCCCTTTTTTTTGCTGCCTATCATAGCCACTTTGTGCTAGCACCCTTGACGCTTATAAGAATACCAGCATCTCATTTTTAATGAAAAAAAGTTGTTGTTGTTGTTGTTGTTGTTGTTGTTGTTGTGCCTTTCCTCCAAAAGGAGTCCAGAGCAGCTATCCCCTCACCCAACCCAACCCCAGAAAATCTCAGCACGTGTACAACCGATTCGTTTTGTTTTGCGTTGCATTGACAAACTTCATTATTTAGGAAGTTTTCCAGTGGCTCTAATTGCTAGGACTTGGGTTAAAAAAAAATCCCTGCAAAAAAGCAGGCTGATGCACATGCATATTTTTCTGTCTCCAGCAGCTTATGCAAGTCACTTTATAATTAAGTTTCACAACACCAGAAGCAATGCCACGTGAAAGTCATTTGATATCTTTGGGACTGCAGGGCGCATAATGTGTTTCCTAAGCAAGAGAAGCGGAAGAATTTGCAACAGCCAGGATGAGAAACCTCTATAGAAGAATCAAGAAGAAAGGGGGACATAGACTACAGGCTCATCCACACTGCCACTTGTCCCACGCCTAGAAAGCACAGGTCTGAGCAGTTTTCACCTTGCCCTGCTTCTTTCCCATGGAAAACCCACTCTCTGTCTCTAAATTGGAACAAATGGGAAGCCACAGAAAACCAGAATCATGCCAACTGAGCACTAAAGCACGGTTTCCCTCTGGGGGAAAGCAGCAGAACAAGAGGAAGTGTGGATAAGCCCTAGCTGTTGCTCAGATGGGAGAGTGGCAGAAGAAAGGGTAGGCCATGTGAAGTGCAATAAAGAACGTGCCAAATAATTCATTGTTTGCTAAAGAAAGCTGATAATGCCAAGGTTGCAGGTTCAATCCCCATAAGGAACAGCTGCATATTCCTGCATTGCAGGGGGTTGGAGTGTTTCCCAAACTTGGGTCTCCAGCTGTTTTCGGACTACAATTCCCATGATCCCCTGACTGTTGGTCTCGCCAGCTATGGATGATGGGAGTTGTAGTCGAAAAACAGCTGGCAACCCAAGTTTAGGAAACACTGGAGTAGATGATCCTCAGGGTCCCTTCCAACTCTATGATTCTATGAACATAGGGAATTCTTAGAAACCTGTAACATATCTCTTTCCATGCCAATGTATTATTCCCCATAGCAGAATAATAATAATAATTATTATTATTATTATTTATTATTATTATTATTATTTATACCCCGCCCATCTGGCTGGGTTTCCCCAGCCACTCTGGGCGGCTTACAACAGAAAAATGAAATCAAACAATTAAACATTAAAAGCCTCCCTAAACAGGGCTGCCTTCAGATGTCTTCTAAAAATCTGGTAGCTGTTTTTCTCTTTGACATCTGATGGGAGGGCATTCCACAGGACAGGCGCCACCACCGAGAAGGCCCTCTGCCTAGTTCCCTGCAACTTGGCTTCTCGCAATGAGGGAACCGCCAGAAGGCCCTCGGTGCTGGACCTCAGTGTCCGGGCAGAAGACAAAATGCCTGCTAGAATAAAAATGTATTCCATACATGCCAGAAGTTCAACAGAGAGTGGGGCCTGTCTGACCTCAGCTGGAAGAGAGTTCTGTGAAATAGGGCTCACAATACTGGATGCTGTTGTGGTCAACATCACTATACTGTCAATTGTGGGCAGTTTTGATGGCACTAATGGCCTGCTTGTAGGTTTCCCATGGGCATCTGGCTGGCCACTGTGAGAATACTGGACTAGAGAGGCTTCTGGTCTGATCCAGGAGCAGACAAAGGAGAAGGATCCTGGTGCACACCTGGCCTACCAGCAGCAGCATTGCTGCACTTATCAGACGTGCAGAGGTTGGTGCTGTGCAAGTGCACTGGCAGAGCCAGTCCTACATTCCCACCAGTGCATCCGCACAGCGCCAAACTCCCCTCCTCTTTGCCCCTCTCCCTCATCGTAAGTGCGGTGTTTCCGCTGGTGGGAGGCCAAGTGTACACCGCGGCCTCCTCTTCAGTTCCAGCATGGTTCATCCTGCATCCTTATGTCACTGAACAGCTGCTAAGATGGCCATAGAACTCACAGAGTTTGAAGGGACGCTGAGGATCATCTCTAGCCTAACTCCCTGCAATGCAGGAATATGCAGCTGTCCCATACAGGGATCGAACCTGCAACCTTGGCATTATCAGCACCACGCTTTAACCAACTGAGCTATCCAGGCTGAAATGCAAGGCCAGACACAAGCCATGAACTATTTTCCCTCCATCTCTGTCTGGCAGGCAAACTGCCCATTTCACGGAACATAAAATATTGCTTCATGCAAGGAAGGCTATACTGTATGTCTGACAGCCAACGTAACACACACTTTCTCTCCTGGATCATTCTTATACGCAAACTTCTCTCTTTCTCACCAGCCTTGACAGCTCTGTCCTTTGTCCCTTTCTCAGCTGTTCCATTTTTACTTCCTGCCCCTACAACCCCTCGACTGATCCATTTTTAACCTTCCCATGGGCCCTGGGTATTTGGGTTTTTTCTTTCTCCTATTATGTACCTTTTTTCCACTACGAAAGCACAGATGCAGCCAGGCCTTGCTATCTCCTGTTCTCTGAGCCCATGCTCCCTCCTGCTGGTAGCATCCAATTAAAACTACCATGTCTCTTCTAATAGGATGCTACCAGCAGAGAAAACTGCCTTCTCTTCTGGTCTGCTGGCCAATTAGGGAGAGTGACGAGGAATTCATATGGCTATTCTAGTTCACAATCTGGCATGAAAGGGACTAGGGAGCATGGCAGGCACCCTGATAGATCTTGGGGCAGGGGGCACTGGTGCCCATGCAGAGCCGTTTTTCCCATTGCTCTTAGTGGTTTGTTGCGCCAGGGCGGCGACCTCTCAGGGGCACCG
This sequence comes from Zootoca vivipara, assembly GCF_963506605.1. Lineage (NCBI taxonomy): Eukaryota > Metazoa > Chordata > Lepidosauria > Squamata > Lacertidae > Zootoca > Zootoca vivipara. The sequence goes on along the minus strand of NC_083282.1, from coordinate 83,982,818 downwards.
TAGAGAGTGGGGGAGCTGTGCAGCTTTGTTGGAAGCCTCCCCTTTCCCATATGGCTGGCAGGCGTGCAGCTTCCTTCCCAAGCCTCCGCAGGAGGAGAGCGATCCTTGAAGAGGCTTAGGATGGAAGAAGCGTGCAGCTTCCCTCCCAAACCTCTGCATCTGTCAGTCGTTGTCCTCCTCCTGCTTCCTGGCAAAAGGCAGCATGCAGCCTTCCCGAGCTGCCTTCTCGGGCGCCCCAACGCCAGAGAGCATGTCCGCCAGCACGTTTTCCTGCTTGATCGCCACCGCCACGCCGGGGATCAGGGCGGTGGGGGAGGCAGAGGACATTTTCCACCGCCCCCTCCCTTCTTTTGGAGTTGCCAGGGAGGCGCCGGAGGGATCTTTGCACCACTGCGCCAGATATGCTTAAGACCGCCTTGTGCCCATAGGTGCTACGATGGGGACTCAACTATCTGTTTATTTAAAGAAGGGGTGCAACCTGTTACTAGACAGTGCTGTTCTGACTGTGGGAGCTTAAAGGAGGGGATTAGACACAGCAGAAACTGCAAGAGGTTGGGTTTCTCCCCCCCCCCCAAAAAAAAATACTACTGCCATTGGTTCAACTGTATACGCAGTGTTGTGAAGCCAGATGGTACAGTGGGCTTTTATACTCTTCTCTTACTTGGTACGTTGTTGTTGTTGTTGTTTAGTCGTGTCCAACTCTTCGTGACCCCATGAACCATAGCATGCCAGGCACTCCTGTCTTGCACTGCCTCTCGCAGTTTGGTCAAACTCATATTCGTAGCTTCGAGAACTTGGTACAGCATGTCCATTTTCCTGTTACAACAGGAAACAGCACTGATTCGTGATAAAAAGGAATGTTCTTCTACTTTTAAGTAGCGCACATGCCAAAGTGACCAAAAATTAGAGCTTTGTACTCAAAACTGTTCCTTTGACTGGTCCCATCCCTCCCCCTCCCCGTTCAGCCAATAAGTTTGTTCCGGAATATTTTGGAGCCATTCCCATTTCAACATGGTCTGCCTATTGCAAAACTCTTGCCACAGGACTAAATCTGCTTTCCTGTAGTTTTAATTTGGTGTGTAATGTTATCCTGTCCTTTCCTGGGGGGGGGGGTGGGACCTGGTACTTATGAGGGGGGTTTCCCTTACAAGCCTGAAATTTCACAGCACCTCCTTTGTCTTGTCTGCTGATTGGAGTTGGGTTAGCTTTGCGCAGCGTCAGACAAGGGAACGTAAACCTGACCAGATTCTTCTTGCCACAGATTACATATAGCTGTGGAAGCCTGGGGCTTTTGTGCGAGGCAACACTGAGGACAACTCCTCAAATACAGTACAGTTGCTGAATATGGTGTTGTTGTTTGGTCATTTAGTCGTGTCCGACTCTTCGTGACCCCATGGACCAGAGCACGCCAGGCACTCCTGTCTTCCACTGCCTCCTGCAGTTTGGTCAGACTCATGTTGATGGCTTTGAGAACACTGTCCAACCATCTCGTCCTCTGCCGTCCCCTTCTCCTTGTGCCCTCAATCTTTCCCAGCATCAGGGTCTTTTCCAGGGAGTCTTCTTTTCTCATGAGGTGGCCCAAGTATTGGAGCCTCAGCTTCACGATCTGTCCTTCCAGTGAGCACTCAGGGCTGATTTCCTTCAGAATGGATAGGTTTGATCTTCTTGCAGTCCATGGGACTCTCAAGAGTCTCCTCCAGCACCATAATTCAAAAGCATCAATTCTTCGGCGATCAGCGTATTGTATTATGACAAGCCACCATTAAGCTCATATGTAAGTGTGGTGGAAGAAGGTAGATCAGGATCTAGTTGGTTCCTGACTCCCAAGTGCTTAACAATGGCAGCAACCAACCAACCCCCCTTAAAGTAGGAGAGAAGTCCTGATCTTTAGTTACTCAGATGTGCATGTTAGGAGTATGCACAGGGCACAAGATCTGCTGTATCTCCATGCCTTTAAAAAATCTGATCTAAAAAATCTGTTCTCTCTGCTTCAGTCTCTGTGTGGGTTCTGAGCCACTCTGTATAAAAGCAATAACTTTTCTCCCTTTGGGCCAAAGTGGATACAATTTACAGGCACACCAGTCCTCTAGAGTGGACTAAGCCTGCCAAATTACAGACAAATCAGTCCAGGCACATTTTGTAGGGGGAAGTAAAAAGGATCCGTTTTCCTCCGTGATTCATAAGGGGCGGGGGCGGGAGTTTGTCTCTTTCTTACTTTGCAGGGCAATAATTGGATCCTTCTTTTGCAACTCCAGAACCACTAAAGAGCAAGGAGAAGTCACTTGACCCCAATGTAAGAAGAAGAGTAATACTACATGAGGTAGCATGAGATTTAGTGGCCAGAATGTTGGCTTTGGTTGTTGAACAACTGTATTCAAATTGTCGCCCATCCAAAAACTCATAGGGTGGCCTGACTACAGATCCTCATTTATAAACTAATACATTACTGAACAGCCTCACAGGAAGATCACAGAGTAAATAAAAGGGGCATGGCTCAGTTGCAAAGCACATGCTTTGCAGATTCAATATCTAGTTAATTGATCTCAGGTAACATAAGCAGGAAGGACTTCACAAGTGTACAATGCTGGGCCAGACAGATGCAGTTTCAGGACAGCAAAGCAAAGCATTTTGCTTGCTACTAAAGAGCCTATGATGGATGAAATTAAAAGCTTCTATCAATGTGTGTGGGGTTTTTTTTCTGGGACAGTTGCTGCCGTATGCTATGCAGGTTTATGTATGTAAATGTCTCTAAGATTGATGGGACCAGGCGCCCCAACTCCTGGAGTGGAGGTGTCTTTGCGCCCCCCCCCAATATATGAGGGGCAGAGCCAAGAGCAACACAGTTCAGCGTCTTGCTCCTCCTGAGCGCAAGAGAGGAAGCGGCGCCATACTGGGCTCTGCGCTTGGTCTCCTCCTGATGATGCAGCGTTGCACATGTGATACATGTTGTGCACATGTCACACACACATGGTGCATGCCAGGCAAATGACATCATGCATGGAACATGCACTGGGACACCACCCCCCAAAAAAAACTTGGGTGCAAGATGGTGCCTCTGAATGGGACCTACTGCTGCAAAGTATGTCTGCTCTGGATTTTAGTCTTTTTCACTCACAGCCAGAACCCAAAGATGGATGAGCCTGTGGTGGTTGCCAAGCCACTGGATTCTCCCTCTCTGTGTTCTCTCGAGTAACTGCTGCAATGCTTCATATAGCTTTGCTTTTGTTCATATTGCTTAAGTCCTTGTAGCTAATTAAATTGTCACATATTTTCTTGTGGAGAGGAGACAAAGAGCAGAGCACAGAGACATACAACAGCCTCCTGAAGCCAATTACTGTACAAGAAAATGTATCTTCATGCTTTACTTATTTGGTATGTACTATGCTTGGTTTGGGAAGTGCTTCAGAAGCCCAGATCTCCGGGGTCTTAGTTGGACTGGGTCAGTAGTATTGGCAACCAGTACTTCCGTGATGACTATGCATTGCCTTCAGGGTCAGAGGAACTATGCCTCTCATAATGACCACTTGATGAGAGACAATACCATGTTGACAGCTATTGCCACAAGGTCCTGATTATACGTGTCCCAAAGGAATCTAGAACCCCACTCAAGAGCTGGAAACAAGGCTGACCCAGCTTTTGAACTAGACCCTGTAACGGTTCCTTTAATACTAGTTTGCTCTGCAGCGATTAGCATATGTACCTTCATACTGAGAAAAAATTGTCTGCTGATTGCTGCATATCAGAGACAGAAGGAGGCTAGGTTGCTATTATCTAGGTCCTGCAAAAGCAATTTCATAGGTCCTGCAAAATCCACCAGCAACACTACCTGCTTTTGAGCATTATCTAAGTATAGTCTAGAAGAGTGTTAGCTTTTTTTACTGCTGCTGCATCACATTGCTGACTGGGGTGAAGCTTGTGGTCTACTAAGACCCCTGGATCCTTTTCACATGTACTACTGGCAACTCAGATGTCCCCCATCTTATATCGGTACAGTGGTTATTCTTGCCTAAATCTAGAACCTTGCAATTGCCTATATTGAAATTCATTTTGTTCATTTTGGCCTAGTCCTCCAATCTGTTAGGGTTATCTTGAATCCTGATTCCTTCTTTTGTAGCCTTTGCACCCCCTCCCAGTTGGGTGCCATCCACTAATTTGATTAGCACCCCCTCAATTTCTTCATCCATGTCGTTTGTAAAGGCATTAAACAACAACGGGCACAGGACAGAACACTGCGGTACTCCACTTGTCACTTGATTCCAGGATGATGAGGAACCATTCATTAGCACTCTTTGGATTCGGTCAGCCAACCAGCTACAAATCCGCTTAACAGTTACCTCGTTCAACCCACATTTTACAGCTTCTCTGCAAGAATATCATGAGGGACTTTGTCAAAGACCTTACTGAAAGCAAGATACACACTACGTCCACAACATGCAAACTGAACTTTTGCAACTGCCTGGCAAAAGTTGGGGATAAGTGAAGCTGGAAAGGATTGTCTGTATTTCCCAAAGGGAAGGAGTGACTCGGATGGGAGCCAGAGATTTGACACAAAGGAACCTTAATGTTCTTTTAATGGCTGTGGATGTTTCCTGCATGGGCATTTTGCCTGTAAGGGTAGGGTCTCCCAGACCAGAGTTTGGCAGAACAGCAGTTTAGAGAGATCTGCATGTTGAGAAAGAAGCATCTTGGGGTGCAGGATCCTTTTCTGGGGAACTGATGTAGGTTAGTGGAACTGCGAGTGACACAGCTGTGACCGTAACCTTCTGTGCACACTTACTTGGGAGTAAGCCCATGGACCACAGTAGGAGTGGACGCCTGAGAAAATTGGCTGTGTTGAGTTGCGAAGTATCTGATTTAAAGAATAGTGGATTACTGAAACAATGGCCTATTCCACATGTCACAGCAAAGCAGTTAACAGTTCACTGAGAAAGTGATCATCTGGGCTGTTTTGCTCCTGCCCGCTAAGGCACGGAGGGTCAATGTTAGCATCCAAACTAGGGATTGCGGATTGTTCTGTCCAGACAAATTACAACTGATAAGCCAAGAGCAAGCATTGGCTTTATCAATGTGGTTTGCTTGGAGAGAAACAAACCACAACTCCTGGTCCAAGACATAACACTAAGGCAGAGGTTGAGGCTTGTTTCTTCCCAGTGCAAACGGGGTGAAGCAAAAGCAGAAGTTACAGCTTAACCGTGATCTGCAAACATGGTTATGAGAGGGGGGTTTTGCCCTTCAAAAACTGCTCTGTAAATGCTAAAAGCATTATCTGACTTGGTGCCCCATCCTCTACTTTCACATGTGTTGTTTGTTGGCAAAATCATGCCCTACAAATCTCGCTTCCTGGTTGGCCCCTAGGCAGTGGAAAGCATCCACCAGTGTGTGTATCTGTTGCCATAGGTAAAGGTAAAGGGACCCCTGACCATTAGGTCCAGTCGTGAACGACTCTGGGGTTGCGCGCTCATCTCGCATTATTGGCCGAGGGGGCCGGCGGATAGCTTCCGGTCATGTGGCCAGCATGACAAAGCCGCTTCTGGCAAACCAGAGCAGCACATGGAAATGCCGTTTACCTTCCCGCTGTAGCGGTTCCTATTTATCTACTTGCATTTTGACGTGCTTTCGAACTGCTAGGTTGGCAGGAGCTGGGACCAAGCAACGGGAGCTCACCCCGTCACAGGGATTCGAACCGCCAACCTTCTGATCAGCAAGCCCTAGGCTCAGTGGTTTAACCACAGCGCCACCTGGGTCCCTCTGTATCTGTTGCCATAGATATAGTTTATTTACACATATATACAACCTGACCTTGCGATGGAGGGGTTCATAGCATTAACACCCCAAAAGGGTCATTTCTCCCATAGTCGCAGCCTTGGGTTCAAACAGAGATCAACCATTGCCTGGCTCTGTAACTTCTCATATTGCTCCCCCCCCCAGTGCCATCACTAAGCTTCTAATTCACTTTGCTCCTAACTCTCTACTCTAAACTCTGGCTTTGAGAGAGGGGCCTATCCATTTGCAGAGTGCTTTTGATGCTTTGTTTTTTTTTAATGGCCCATCATCCGGGGCTTATCACCTTAAGAGGAAGCTAGTGTGGCTTAATTAACTTTTAACACTTGTTAGATCCAGCAATTAGTCTAGCACACCCCAGACTTTCATTAAATTCTAACACTTACTGAATCCAGTAATTTAGAAATGCCTAGCGACCTCAAACTCGCAACACTAGACTCATCTGCAACTGCTTCCAGTTCCAGTGCGAACTTCCCTGTGTTTTGCATCTCTTTCCCAAAAGGACTCAAATGTTATACATCCTTTCTCGGTGCCTGTAACATAGCCATTATCTCAAGCCCTTAGAATGCGTTGCCAAGTAATTGCTGCCTTGTAAATTTCCTTACTATTTATACTCGGGCTGCTTCACTGAATTTCACGAAGTACACCCACCCACGGCACGTAATTGAGTTCAGAATATAGGTTATTTTAATCTTTCTTACTAAACCACTCCTCTCCTTAACCATTCTGTGTTTTGCCTGCTCTGATTTCCATACCATTCATAGCTGCCAAGTTATCCCTTTTTTTAAGGGATTTTCCCTTATGCTGAATAGGCTTCCTCGTGAGAAAAGGGAAAACTTGGCAGCTATGATACCATTTGCCAGCTTTGTGGGGTCAAGGCAGCCTCAGTTCTGACAAGATGTGGACTCTTCTTGCCATACAGGACTTGCAAGTCCCCTCAGGTATGGTGCTAATTATGGATAGTTCCTCAAGTTCCACTTTTCCTGACCCATGACGCCACAGTTCACATCTGGTATGAATTAAAAGCAAAAGTTCTGACTTTCATGCTCTTCATATCAGACATGCAAATATAATGATCATTTGCCTTTCACTCAGGTTTTTTCAATCAGGCTAAGGCTGGCCAACTTTATTCCTTTACTCCCTTAAGCGTCATGCTATTTCCCTAGATAAAACCTCTTCTATTTTTCTTTTTCTGCTGCTTTCTTTCCTAACTGTGTTTACTTTGTCCAGTTTGAATTCCTCGCTCACTTTCTGAGCCAACAAGTTTATACAATTCAATCAAACATGCTTATGCAAACTCTTTCATAAGCTAGGACGTGTCGACAAGTCAGAATAACACACCCTGCTTTTTATCATCAATGCTACAAATAATTTCTTTACAAATTGAGATGAGGTGTGTACATACACTAAATTTCAATTTCTCTGATCTGAAGAGGTTATAAGGGGTCTCCGTGAGGGCGCCTCATTCTCTGTGCTTTAAGTAAAAGGATTTGGGAGGGGGAAATCTGGGTGCTTTAATTTCAAATTAGACCAGGGTCATTTAAGTCTGTTGCTTATTTCCCATATTTTCAAGCACACAAATTAGGAAGCTTGAATTTAAAGCAACAAAGAGTCTTGTGGCATCTTAAAGACTAAGAATTGTGTATCCAACGTCAGTTCCACTCAGAATAGATTCACTGAAATTAACAGACATGACTTAGGTTGATTAATTTCAGTGGGTCTAGTTACCATGTCATAACCCCTTGTTGACTAGAGTCCACTTTTTCAGATGCGTAAAGTATAATCCTGATTAAGCCATGGGTACAAAGAAAGAAAATGTGTAGAGGTTGGAGACAAATGACAGGGTAAAACAAAAAGTACGGATATTAACAATTTTATTAAGTGTTTAAATGTATGCAAAATAAGCACACTGGCCCTTCACAAAGCAGTAACTGGTTAGCCTTGCTGAGTAAATCAGCAGCTTTAGTGGGATTGGTAACCATTGTCTCTATATCATCTAACTAAACATCTGGGTAAGGTGTAATTTAGCAGTTTCATACTGGAGTTTCTATTTGAAGTTCCTCTATTCAAGGGAGGGACCCAGGTGGCGCTGTGGGTTAAACCACTGAGCCTAGGGCTTGCTGATCAGAAGGTCAGCGGTTCGAATCCCTGTGACGGGGTGAGCTCCCGTTGCTCGGTCCCAGCTCCTGCCAACCTAGCAGTTCAAACACACGTCAAAATGCAAGTAGATAAATAGGAACCGCTATAGCGGGAAGGTAAACGGCGTTTCTGTGTGCAGAAGTGGCTTTGTCATGCTAGCCACACGACCTGGAAGCTATACGCCGGCTCCCTCGGCCAGTAATGCGAGATGAGTGCGCAACCCCAGAGTCGGTCACGACTGGACCTAATGGTCAGGGGTCCCTTTACCTTTACCTATTCAAGGGTGACCACGTTAAGGTCAGTGACAATACGTTCTGAAAGCTGGAACATTCTTTTACTGTGTCCATTTATTCTATTGTGTAGCAAAAAGAACTGGAATAATCAGAAACCTGCTCCTAACCTTAAGGTTGTCAGATACAGTGTGTATATTGTTTTTCAACATGGGTTTCCCTGACAATGCTTTATTTTATTTTATTTTTGCTACAGCTAAGTAACATTGCTACCCCTCAGAAGCCTGAATTATTGCTTTCCCTAAATTGAAATAAATGCAGTCACTTATCAGTCATTGCCAGGGAAATAAGAGTTACTGTAAATGTAGTTTAACTTATTAATAAATCTGGTTTTATTTTGGATATATAACATAACTTCCAAAAGAAAAAGAAAAAAAGTACCCAGATATCTTCATTGTGTAATTGTGCATACTTTTTCACTGCAAAGGCAGGGCAAGAAGTGTAGTCAGCATGACAGTGTTCCTTGCCCAGATAGTTTTATAATATTCTGGCTTAAAAATGTGTAGTGGAGGGCCAACCAAGCTGCTGAATATCAGACTAGGTGCCATAAAAGAGCCTACAGTATTTCTGTCTTCTAGTCTTGCCAAGGCCAGAGACTGTTGTAGTGTTGAGAGATGCTGTAGACAGGCCCTTTGGAGAAGCAGCTGCTTCTTTTTTTCTCAGGTCCAAGCCGTGCTAAAGTTCTGCTAGGCAGGGGCGTAGCGCTGTCTGCTGGTGCCCCCCCGCCCCGCCCCGCAAAGTGGGGACAGAGTGTGCTGACCCAGTTCTTGCTGCTGCCAGACAGGCACAGTGGCTGAAGAGCCCCCTCTGTGCCCAGTCCCTGCCTGGCACAGCAGCACTAGCCCTTCACTCTTCCTTTTATGTTTCAAATAGAGATGAAGCAGATTTCTGCCACAGTAGTCTTTAAGACGCGGATGGTGCTGTGGTCTAAACCACAAAGCCTCTTGGGCTTGCCGATCAGAAGGTTGGTGTGAGCCTGGGCAAGCTCCCGTTGCTCTGTCCCAACTCCTGCCAACCTAGCAGTTCGAAAGCACACCAGTGCAAGTAGATAAACAGATACTGCTGTGGCAGGAAGGTAAACAGTGTTTCCGTGCGCTCTGGCTTCTGTCGCAGTGTTCCGTTGTGCCAGAAGCAGTTTGGTCATGCTGGCCACATGACTTGGAAAGCTGTCTGTGGACAAACACCGGCTCCCTCAGTCCGAAAGCGAGATGAGCTCCGCACCCCATAGTCGCCTTTAACCATCCAGGGGTGCTTTAAGTTTACCTTTACCTACTTTAAGTCTTTAAGATGCCAGTGGTTTCATTTTTATTTTTTGCTGCAAGAGAATGAACCTCACTTCTTCTTTGAAACTTTATGGAATTCTGACACGTGACAAGCTTTATTTGGATATTCTCCTTTTTCAAGCCTTGCACTATTTGGGAATTGATTTATCAAGTCCATGGCGGTTATGGCTTTATCTGTAGATCAGACAAATCAATTTGCTGTAGCCCCCAGCTGCAATACCCATGGCCAGAAGCACAGAACATTAGGTTGCTGTAGGGCGGGCACTGCAGGGACATGCTACTGCCTTCCCACCCTGCTTCTGAGCAAACCTGATGCTCTATACAGTGGTACCTCGGTTTAAGTACACAATTGGTTCCGGAAGTCTGTACTTAACCTGAAGCGTACTTAATCTGAAGCGAACTTTCCCATTGAAAGTAATGGAAAGTGGATTAATCCGTTCCAGACGGTCCGTGGAGTACTTAAACTGAAGCGTACTTAACGCGAAGTATGAGTGTAATTGGTTCTGGAAGTCTGTACTTAACCTGAAGCATACTTAACCTGAAGCAAACAGTCCCATTGAAAGTAATGGAAAGTGGATTAATCCGTTCCAGATGGGTCCGCGGAGTACTTAAACTGAAAGTACTCGAACCGAAGCGTACTTAAACCGAGGTAGGACTGTACATCGTTCCTAAGCATCAGCTACAGTGCCTGTAGCTTCTGGAAGTTGTAGTTCATAACAGCTAGATGGCATTGAGTTGGGGAAAGGCTTTCCAAAAGCAACTGCTTGGCAGCTGTTGAAAGCAGGACACTAAGCTAGACCGTATATTGGCTTGCTCCGCTGGGACTCTTCCTAAGAAGTATTAAATCAATTTTTGAGTCTGGGATTTAGATATATCTCAAGGCTCTCCTGTAGCTAATTGTGAATCCTATGACTTTTGTTATAATTGTGATGTTTAGCTTATTTATTTAGTTGTTTTGTAAACAGTGTTTTATAGATTGTAACTGTTTTACTGATGATTTATAATTGTTTCACTTATTATTTTTGTTGCATTTGTGATGTCCTATTACATCATTGTTGTCGTTTTGTTTGTAAGCTGTTTTTTTATTCATGTGATTGAAAAGTGGCATAGAAATATAATCAATCAATTGTTTTTGCAGACCCGGGTGAAATAGAGAGTAAATAAATGAGAGGAGGTGTAGTGGTTAAAGTAGGAAACCAAGACCCAGGTTCAAATCCCCACTCAGCCATGAAACTCACATTGGGGAAGTCACTATCATTCAAACTTACGCAGTTCTGAGGATAAAATGGAGTGCAGAGAAGAACCTTGTATATTCTTTTGATCTCCTTGTAATGAAGAATATAAACTTGTTTAATGAAAATGAAGCACACATTCATGCTGAATTTGTATTCTGAATGAGGAAGATCAATAATCATGTCACTCTTCTACTCAGAGAGGCAGAATGCTAGGAAAATTAATAAACGGTTCTACTGGCGTCTGGCACTCTAATAGCTCTAGGTGCGTAAATACTAGACTTATCTTAAATGCTTTAGGATTGAGCTCTTACTACCGTACGTCTTGGAAAAAATATTGAGACTAGTTGCCCAGATAAATAAAACGGAGGGGGAAAGAAACACCAAAGGATAAAGAAGCAACACTTGGAATTTAAACAATTCAGTTTATTATCCGTAGTCTGCCTTTTGTTGTTATAATAATTAAAGTGGATTACCAAAGGGTTTTTAAAAAATGAAAAAAAGTTGCACACATTAAAACAATATAATGGCAATATTTGTGTCTGTGTATAAATTTTAAAAGCTGCTTTTACCAACCACCTAAAAGAGGAAGATACAGAGAGCAGAGCCTGCCACGCCACCGCAATCCTTGCAGGCGCTTCTTGTCTATCACAGCATTGGTTTCCTATCGCAACCCTATGCACACTTACCTGGGAGTTTTCTTATGCATGTATCGTATCACTTAGCCATGTGTTCAACTGGGCTATGTTGATCTTCTTCTTCTTCTTCTTTGGTGATCACTTGTAGCCGAGTAAGATTGTCTTCCATGAACATGGTCTTAACGGTGTGTCCGTAGGTGACTATAGAGGCCAATTCTGGATCCGCACATCCTTCCACAGTGGGGACATAGGTTTCTGGATGGGAGTTGATTATGGTGAGGGTTTGCCAAACGCGCCTTCTTCTTAGTGCATTTCTCCCTTTCCTCCTGAGTTTGAGCGTCTTCAATGCCCATGACATCTTTGGTAAAGGCTGTTCTCCAGCTGGAGCACTCGCAGGCTAGTGTTTTCCAATTGTCGGTGTTTATCCTACCTTTCTTTAGATTTGCCTTAAGAGAGTCCTTAAACCTCTTTTGTTGACCACCAGCATTACACTTTCCATTTTTAAGTTCGGAAAAGAGTACAGTAGTTGCTTTGAAGACAAATCAGGCAACCAAACAACATGACCAGTCCAACGATGTTGAAGAATCTTTGCTTCAACCAGAGCAGGATTTAGGTTTGATGAGGCCCTAATCTACTGAAGGTAATGGGGCTCTTTATATGTCTAGCTGTCCTTTGTCAACAACAAATTGTCGCTTTTTCTTCTGTTGAATATATGCTATATGGCAATTTATGGACCTAATAGGTATCTAAAGCCATTTGCACATAACAAAATATGTATTTTATCAAAGTAATTGTTGAACTTATCTTATATTTTGGAAATGTACATCCCAGTTTTTCCTCCTTTAAATTTTTGGGGGCCCCCAAGGGAGTGGGGCCCTAAGCTATAGCTTGTTTAGCTTATATATAAATCCAGCACTGGCTTCTACACTGGTGGTCTTTGCTTCTTCCAGTACACTGGCATTAGTTCGCCTGCCTTCCCAAGTGATGTGTTAAATTTATCGGTGACACCGCTGATGCTATCTTTCAAGGAGTTGGAGGTGGCATTTATAAGTGGTCCGTGTTTCACAAGCATAAAGTTGGTAGTACAGTACAATAGCTTTGTAAACAAGCATTTTGGTTTCCCTGCGAATGTCCCAGTCCTCAAACACACTGCACTTCCATTGGGAGAAAGCTGCGCTCACAGAGCTCAGGCGATGCTGGATTCCGGCATCAGTGTTGGCCCTTGTGGAAAGATAACTGCCAAGGTAGGAGAAGTAATTGGCACTTTCCAACATTACACCACTGAGGTAGATTTGTGGTGCTGCAGACGGGTTGTTTTGTGCTTGTTGGCGCAGCACTTTGGTTTTTTGGATGTTGGGCAATAGGCCAAACTTTCTGTAAGCTTCTGCGAAGATATTTAGGATGGTTTGGAGGTCATCTTCTGTGTGTGCACACACTACGTTGCCACCAGCATACTGAAGCTCTATGACAGAAGTTACGGTAACCTTACTCTTTGCTTTCAGCCTGCTCAGATTAAAGAGCTTTCCATGATCAGTTCGATAGATTCCTTCAGTAGCACCTTAAAGACCAACTAAGTTTTTATTTTGGTATGAGCTTTCGTGTGCATGCACACTTCTTCAGGTATCTGAAGAAGTGTGCATGCACACGAAAGCTCATACCAAAATAAAAACTTAGTTGGTCTTTAAGGTGCTACTGAAGGAATTTTTTTATTTTACTTCGATCCAGACCAACACGGCTACCTACCTGTAACCAGTTCGATAGATGATTCCTACCTCAGTGGGGGCATATCTGGGAGCAATAACCCACTGAACACAACAGGTTGCACTCATATGCAGACGTGTACGGGGATGCGCGATTGGGGGGGGGAGCAAGAGTCCTCAGTATCTGGGACCATGTCCTCTGCTAAGCGCATAGAGAACCGGAAGACCTCCCCATGTGCCGCTCTAAACTTTTTTTCCCACCTCTACTAAAACCGCGATCTATGCAACAAGCGCTTCTGAATCTTCTCAGCTGCTATTGACGACCGGACCACGTGATCAATGGAACGCCTCCGCGCGAAAGAACCCGGCACCCAGAGTATCGCGAGACTCCACCCTCTCTCTCATTCTCCGCGTGCGCGGAGGGGGCTTGAGACCTCGCGATAGAAGGGCCTTCCTTTCTGTGAAATCTCGCGAGAGGAGCACTCATTCCCTTTTATCTTCTTGGAGCCGCCAAGATGGTAGGTGGCGAGTGAGGGGGGCGCCGCCTGAGGCGCGGGGCCTGGTGGTCCGGCGCCTCAGACGCCGTTTCTTCCGACGGAGGGTGGCCGCGCGGGGATGGCGGCTGCTTCTCGGGGGGAGGTTTCTCGGGGACTTTTAATAGCAGTGAACTCATGGCCGGGCTCTGCACTTGGAACCCCCATGGCCCACCGAAGCTTCACACGGTGCCCTCTGGCCGCTCCCTTCGCTCTCGGCCTGACCTAACTTGCAGGGTTGTTGGAAAGACAACATCCACGACGCGCTTCCTCTAGCTCGGCGGGACAGGCGTCTCCCCCGTGCGCTTCTCCCCACGGCTTGCTTTATAAGCTCATGGTGGGGTGGGGTGTTGTATGGAGCAGCAATCTGCTGCTGTTCTGCTCCTTTCTCAGTCGAAGGGATAGCGGGGGGGGTGCCCTTTAGATCAGGGGCTCCTTAACTCCGGACTAGAAAGTGACTCGTGAGGTTCACTCACGTGGCCAGGTGCATGCTGCACGTCTGTAAAAACAAAACTTTTAAATCGTACAGCATCTACTGCAACACGTTACCGTTGCTGCAATGAGGAAAAAGACCACCATCAAGTGGTCTGACAAGATCCCTCAGCAGTTTTCGAGTGTTTTCATGGGATAAAAATATTTGCGTAGCAGTCCAAAAGCGTTTTCTTTCTGAAGGCTGCTCCAATGCCTTATGTTTCTGCTCTGCAGTGTTTCATACATGGGCGTCTCCACTATGCATCGGTGAACAGGTTTGCTTAGTTGACCTCTGGGGAGAGCTGCGCTGGTAATGTTTGCTTTGCCTGCTTTTAATAATAAGAATTTATTATTTATACCAACCCCACCCATCTGGCTGGGTTTCCCCAGCCACTCTGGGCGGCTCCCGACAGAATATTAAAAACATGGTAAAACATCAAACACTAAAAACTTCCCTAAACAGGGCTGCCTTCAGGTGTCTTCTAAAAGTTAGTTGTTTACAGTCATATCTCAGGTTGCGAACGTGATCCGTGCGGGAGGCGCGTTTGCAACCCGCATTGTCGCATATGTGCATGTGTGTGATGCGATTCAGCGCTTCTGCGCATGTCATTTTGTGGTTTTGCACATGCGTGAGTGCCAAAACCCAGAAATAACCCGTTTCGGTACTTCCGTGTTTCCCACGATCTGCAACCCGAAAACGCGCAACCCGCAGCGTTTGTAACCTGAGGTATGACTGTATTTCCTTGACATCTGATGGGAGGGCGTTCCACAGGGTGAGCGCCACTACTGAGGGCCCTATGCCTGGTTCCCTGTAACCTCACTTCTCCCAGTGAGGGAGCCACCAGAAGGCCCTCAGAACTTGACCTCAGTGTCTGGGCTGAACAATGGGGGTAGAGACGCTTCTTCAGGTATACTGGGAAATATAAAGGTAAAGGTACCCCTGACTATTAGGTCCAGTCGGGAATGACTCTGGGGTTGCGGCGCTTATCTCGCTCTATAGGCCAAGGGAGCCAGCATTTGTCCACAGACAGCTTCCGGGTCATGTGGCCAGCATGACTAAGCCGCTTCTGGTGAGCAAGTGCAGCGCATTGCAAACACTGTTTACCTTCCCGCTGGAGCGGTACCTATTTATCTACTTACACTTGACGTGCTTTCCAACTGCTAGGTGGTCAGGTGCTGGGACCGAACAATGGGAGCTCACCCTGTCGCGGGGATTCAAGTTGATCGACCTTCTGATTGGCAAGCCCTAGGCTCTGTGGATTAGACCTCAGCACCACCCACTGGGAAATATACCACATGCCAAATAGGTGGTGCAACACAGGAAACTCGCACCAAGTCAGGTGGTTGGTTCATCTAGTTCAGTTGGGGTTTTTGGCGGACAGTGACTCTCCAGGACTGGGAGAAATCATTCCCAGCCCTACCTGGAGGTGGAGATGCCAGGGATTGAACCAATATCCATTTGTGTGTGCTCTACCATGGAGCTATGGCTCATGTTGAGTGAAGAAGGTCTGAAGGGGGCTTTTAGTCGTGTGTGCATGATTGGGAACCCTACTTTAATCAGGAAACCGAGCTGCACATTCAAGTGAAAGACTGCTTCAGACCTCAGCTCAACATGGGAAGGTCAGGAAATGAACGGGCAGAGCTGGTGCACGTGGGGATATTAGGGGTTGCAGAAGGTTCTACTCCCATATTCAGGTGAATATCTGAACATGCCTATATACTATTATTGAATTCAATCTTAATAGCCTGAAAGGGATTTCTTTTATTTATAGGTGTATTTTATTTTTTTACGTAGGTTTTAGTGTGGCTTCTCTTGCTAGCTTAGTATGGTTAGCGTTACAGCAGGGTCCCCAAACTACGGCCCCCGGGCCGGATGCGGCCCAATCGGCCTTCCAATCCGGCCCGCGACGACCCCCGCTGCCGCCGCCCGCTCTCGCAGCGCGCGGCGCAGCAACGATCTAAAAAATCGGCAAAAAATCGCCGAAAATCATTTGTGCGCATGCGTATGGGCCTCTCCCGACCCGGAAGAGGTCATTTCTGGTGCACTTCCGGGTCGGGGGAGGCCCATACGCATGCGCACAAGCGATTTTCGGCGATTTTTTCCCCGCCCGTGTGCGTGTGCGCATGCGCACGGGCGCACACTCCCCTGCCCTCCGGCCCGCTGCGCGCGCACTCCCCTGCCCTCCGGCCCACTGCGCGCGCACTCCCCTGCCCTCCGGCCCACCGCGCGCGCACTCCCCTGCCCTCCGGCCCGCCGCGCGGTAAGTCTGGGGACCCCTGCGTTACAGCATATTGATGCATATATAGTATGGCATCCATACTAGTATGGTGGTTAAAGTTTCAGGTTGCAGAGACCAAGCTTCAAACCCCCATGCAGCCCTGTGGCTCACTGGGTGATCTTGGGCTGATCACAGCCTATCGTAGACACAGGAATTTGTGAGAATAAAATGAGGATAATGGTGTAACTATACCATTCTGAGATGAGATAAAAATATGAGATTTAAGCACCAGTGACTTATTTAAGCACGACTTGAAGTAACTTAAACAGTCAAAACACAGCAAACATTGAAATGCCAGCATCTTCAGAAAAGGTAAATGGGAGGCACACATTAATCAGGCCTGTAAACCTGATTAAGGTTCATAAGCAACTGTTCCAAGCTGGAGATCCTCCACTGGTGTATTCCAATCATATGTTGATTTTTGAAACACCATGCTACATTAGTTGTTCTTTCATTGGGCACTGCTATAACATATGGTGTCCTATTGTCTTTTTCTTAAGCCTTCAAGACTGAGGAAGACCAGGAAACTGCGAGGTCATGTCAGCCACGGCCATGGTCGTATTGGTACGTGTAGAAAGCAGTTTACATGTAGAACTATTTTGCTACTTAAATCTATTGTTGCTTCACGGGTTTTGGAATCTTCTCCCCTGGTTATCGGGTGACTTAAACTTAAAGGGGGAAAAGGTTTTTTGGTCTCTTTTAGTTTTCTGGTGGCACTTTTAGTTTTCTGCTCCCCACCCCTTTTTAAAAAAAAAAAACTCCTGAGTGTAGTTGCATGGGAGTAAAGCACATGATTTCTTTATTTTTTATATCGCCTTTCATCCAAAGATCACAGGGCGGTTTACAATATAAAAACACAAAAATATATAGCATAATTACAAACTAAAATAATAACACTTCCCTTCACACACACACAGTTTAAAAGGCCATAGATGGTTTAATTAGCCAAAAGCCTGGGAGAAATGTTTTTGCCCGGCTCCTAAAGATAGGTAACAGAGATGTCAGGCAAGCTTCCTTGGAGGGAGCATTCCATAAGCAAGGCCCGCAGAAAAGGCCCATTCTCGTGTTGTTCCCCTGTGGCAGAGGATGCACACGAAGGAGGACCTCAAATGATGATCGCAGAGCCTGAGTCAGTTCATATGGGGATAGATGGTCCTTGAGGTGTTAGCTGCTAGCAAATAGCAAAGGCTATCTCAACCGCCACGCCTTTGGGGTTTCAGCTTGCACATTCCAGAATGAATGAATACAAGCAATGGGGAAGAAGTTCCTTAGTACCTACTGTATCTCAGCCAAGGTTTCCCCTTGCTAATCTGAGGTTGAAGCTCTTTGCAGGAAAATAGGTAACTGAGAAGTTTTAATCAGTGTATTTAGCGTAACTCGAGTCAGAACTGTTATGAAATGCAATATGGTTATTGTATAGAAAAAGCAGAGATAAATAGCATCAATAGTAAATATAGGATTGCTTAGTAACAGGTTCTGTTTCACTCCTTGACTCAAATGGGTTTACATACCTGGGGCCTAAACTTGCAGAGGTTTCCCACATCCCTTCAGGCCTTGTTCTAAGAACCCAAAATGGCATCCACTACATGGCCTCTGGAGCAGTTGTAGCCTAACCATATATTTTTAGGCAGGCATTGGGGACAATGAATGGTAAAAGAACTACTGCCCTAAGTCCTGCTTGGTGTAACTAATTAAACTTCCAGTTTGCTTAGAGCTAGTGTAGTATGAATGACGACATAACTTTAGAAGGTGGAAATTCCAAGTTCCTAGAAATGTGGTCTGAAGAATGTAGATCTCAATGCTTTGCTAGCCTGATTTTAAAAAATTGAGCTTTTTAAAGCCATAAACTGGAAGCTGACCTTGACTGTTAAGGCCAGTAGGGGTGCAGTTAATCACACAGCAGACCTGTAGCCTGATCCTTTGCAGGTTCACTATGATTCACACAAAGGCTGAAATCCTAAATGCTTACTAGAGGGAAAGCACGATTGAACAAAGTGAGACTTCTGAGTAAACATGTACAAGTTGTGGGAATGGGTGATTGGCTGATAGGTGTGGTAAACCTGTTGACAACTGTTAACAACTGCAATTGGTCTTACAGGAAAAAGCAAGGGGTGAGATGGCTAAAAATAGCATTATCATGTATAATGAGATCCAATGTCTCTATTCAGACCAGGTCTCTCCATGGTTTTAAGTTTGGTAATAAGTTGCAATTCAGCAACTTCTCTTTCCGGTCTATTTCTGAAATTCTTTTGTAATAAGACAGCTACTTTGAGATCTTGTATTGAATGTCCTGGGAGACCGAAGTGTTCTCCTACTGGTTTCTCTGTCTTGTGATTCCTGATGTCAGATTTATGTCCATTTATCCTTTGGCATAGGGTTTAGCCTCCCCTCCCCACCCTCTCACTATATATAAGGGTCTGGTGACTTCTGTTTCAGTGTATCTGAAGAAGTGTGCATGCACACGAAAGCTCATACCAATAACAAACTTAGTTGGTCTCTAAGGTGCTACTGGAAATATTTTTTTTTATTTTGTTTCCTCTATGATAGTATAGGTGTGTCTACAGGTTTAAGCTTGCCTAACTCTTGTGCTGGATTGTAGTTTTTAAGTACTGGCGATGATAAACATTTAAGCTGGCAGTGTGTGTGCTTGTTTTTGTGTTTCTATGCTTTAAAGTTAAATATATATATTTCTGTTTGATGTTTCTCTTTAGGTAAGCATAGAAAGCATCCCGGAGGACGTGGTAATGCTGGAGGCCTGCACCACCACAGAATTAACTTTGATAAATAGTAAGCTAGCCCTTTTTTCTTTACTTCCCTTCATTTCTTCCCTCATCAACCCCGCCCCCCAAACTGGCATGGCACCAAAAATTAACTACCTACCGGTATATAGATTCAGCAGTTAGGAAATGCCGTTTTCAAATACTGAACCGTATTTAAGGAAAGTATACATGCATTTTATCGCAGCAGCTGTGGAAAGCTTGAACTTTCATCACTTGTGGCTTCTCAGAGCTGTATGGAAGCCAATAAGCACAAGTCTCTGTAAAGTATATTTAGTATTGGCTTTCCTAATGAATTATTTTATTTCAAATAGTTTTGGGGAATACAGTGGGCCCCCCCCCAACCCTTCAAAGAAAATTATTTTGGTGGAGAAGGCTGCAAGGGGAGGGACACCCCCCCCCAATTTGCACAATCAGAAGTCTGCTGCAGGCCAATATGATTGGATAGTCCCCCTTGGTTTGTTTAGTAAATATTAGCAAAATACACTAAATTGGACCTCAAGTCAATATGGGGCATTAGAAAAATTTCCAAAGAAGTTACAGTTGTGCCTCGCTTAACGAATGCCCTGCTTAACGAAATTTCCACTTAACGAAAGGATTTTTCGAGCGGAGGTTGCCTCGCTAGACGAATGCGTTTTAGCAAATCACGGTTTCCCATAGGAATGCATTGAAATTCAATTAATGCGTTCCTATGGGCAAAAAAAATTCAAAAAAAATTCAATGCATTCCTATGGGATTCGCTAGACGAATTTTTCGCTATAAGAAAAGACCCGTGGAACGAATTAATTTCGTCTAGCGAGGCACCACTGTACAATGCTATTTTTCATATGTAGGAAGCTGGCCTATACAGAATCAGACCATTGGTCCAGATGAGTACCGTTGACTGATTGGCAGTGGCTCTCCAAGGTTGCAGGCA
This sequence comes from Zootoca vivipara, assembly GCF_963506605.1. Classification (NCBI taxonomy): domain Eukaryota; kingdom Metazoa; phylum Chordata; class Lepidosauria; order Squamata; family Lacertidae; genus Zootoca; species Zootoca vivipara. Next base: position 83,962,779 of record NC_083282.1, on the reverse strand, counting down.
GGAGTCTCCTCTAGTGTTAATCTGGAGGTGCCAGGGATTGAATTTAGGATCTGTGTGCAAATCAGATGGTCTTTCACTGAGCTACCTATGGCCCTTCCAGGAAATGGAAGTGCTAGCCCACTTTTTATTATACTGGTACCTTGGTTGTTGAACTTAATCCGTTCGACTCCTGAAACGGTTCAAAAACCAAGGCGCAGCTTCTGATTGGCTGCAGGAGCTTCCTGCACTCAACTCGGATGTTTGGCTTCCAAAAAACATTTGCAAACCAGAACGTTTCCGGGTTTGCGGTGTTCAGGAACTGATTTCTTCAACAACTAAGCTGTTCGGGAACTAAGGTATTTGGACTTCAGGTGCACTTAGTATCATAAAACAAACTGGCTCAATGCACTAGTTTTTAAAATAAATTCTTTTTTAGCCTCTAGATCAGGCATCTCCAAACTTCGGCTCTTCAGATGTTTTGGACTACAAGTCCCATCTTCCCCAACCACTGGTCCTGTTAGCTAGGGATCATGGGAGTTGTAGGCGAAAACATCTGGAGGGCTGCAGTTTGGGGATGCCTGCTCTAGATCCTTGCTTATTTCAAATGTACGCAGACATGTAGAATAGCAATTAGCTGTCATGCACAATCTTTTTCATGCTTTTATGTGTTCCCCCGAGAATTTGGCAAGACAATGAAGCTGCATATTTGCAAATAACTGAGACTAGAGTCACATCTAGATATTGTCAGTTATCGTGGTGTGCTATAGTGCTCAGAGAGTAACAACTGACTTTTATTCACTGACTGTGCTCTGCATAGTACAGTCAGCCACCAGGTTAGTAATAGAGGGTTGTTCCTCAAAGAAAGAGATGTGGGTCAGCAGGAGGGTGCAGACAACAATGTCTCATGTCGAGCTTTCTCCTTTCTCAATATTTGCCTCATCTTTGTACCCTGTATTAAGAAAGAAGCTTACTTAAAAGCACTGTGAGCTCATGGCTGACCTCAGATTTGAACTAAGAATGTCTGCCTCACAACTTTTGCTCTTAACCTGTGCCAGATATTTTTTGTCAGTAAACCTTGACATGGTCATCCAATAAACCCAAGTATTGTTGCTCATGCATTTAAAAATGCATCATGCAGTGATTTTTCAGTTTGTGATTTTTCTTTCTAGCCATCCTGGTTATTTTGGAAAGGTTGGTATGAGACATTACCACTTGAAGAAAAACCAGCACTTCTGTCCCACAGTCAACCTGGATAAACTGTGGACACTTGTTAGTGAGCAGACAAGGCTCAAATATGCCAAAAATCCGACCGGATTATCACCTGTAATTGATGTTGTACGCTCAGTAAGTGCCAAAAACTTTTGGATATACTTTTTATAATGATGCAGAGCTTCCCAAATGTTGCTTTTATATTTACTTCCTATCGTGTAAAAACCAAGGAAAGTCTGCATAATTTGACTACAGTAGGCTTGCCCAGACCAAATGGGAGTTTGCTAGCCTCTTGGTTTTGCTACCTGTTGGCTGCATCTGGCTCGATGGGGCATAGATTGTGGAGACCAAGCTATAGGCCAGGCTTGTACAGTCTGTAGAGTGGGCATTTTTATATTTCATTTCAAAAGTGATTGCATTACTTAAATTTATTGTAGGTTTTGTCAGAAAGAGCTAAACCATGAGCCTGTGTTTGGATTAATGTTAGACCAAACCATGGTGTTATGTAGTGGAGGGGCAAAATGACCAAGGAACAACAGTCTCCACTTCGGGAGCCTGCTTGTTTGCAGTAAGCCATGGCTTGTGTCAGCATTATGAGTAAAATAGACGTATGTTAGGTATTATAAAAATGCAGTTGTAGGATACTGGTAACCCCAAAACCCTGGAGTTTGAACAGCTAATTTTTCAATTAACAAAAAAAAAAGGCAGTGCCCCTTCAATAGACTTGGCTCTTTCTATTACTCATATACTGAAAATATGGTGAGACTTCATTGTAGGTCTGTAGATACTGTATTGTATATCCAAAGGGGGGGGATGGAACATACATTTGTCTTTCTGTCTCTTTACATTAACTACACACTTTCAAACAACTATCTCAGTAGTTCAATGAAGCATGATATGGTGAAAGCTTAATTTTTTGACTTTAATTGCCCCATATTACCCAAATATTATGTTGGTTGGAATGCACAGCTAAAGAATGCTGAGACTCATGCTGATGTGCATACCGTGTTTCTCATATTATAAGACACGTCTTATATTTATTTTTTCCTCTAAAAAACACACTATGGCTTATTTTCAAGGGATGTCTTATTTTTTTCCTCCTCCTCCTGCCGTGGCCGGCATTGCTGCTGCGCCTATCACTATGTCTTATTTTCGGGATATGGCTTATATTCCTTGAATGCTTAAAAATCCTGCTATGGCTTATTTTATGGGTATGTCTTAAAATATGAGAAACAGGGTAGTGAATATCATGAAGTAGCAAGCACACTTTAAATTGCACATGTTCCGTTACACTGTCAAGTTACTATTTTCTGTTTCCTTCCTTGTAGTCTCTAGTTCTACAGTTTCAATTTGAAATAAAGTATGAATTTTAAATTTATTACTTGGAATGTAAATGGTTTAAATGAAAAATCAAAGAGGAATAAGATCGAACATATACTGGTTCCCTACGAGGCACAATTTGTTTATTTGCAATATTTCACAAAATATACATAATCTTTTAGTTTTATTGGAAATGATCAGTGATGGTTGAAAAAATCTTGGTACCTTCTGGGCTTGCTGATGATTCTCCTATGTGTTTATTTTTTAGGGTTATTATAAAGTCCTGGGCAAGGGGAAACTGCCCAAACAGCCTGTAATTGTGAAAGCAAAGTTCTTCAGCAGAAAAGCAGAAGAAAAAATAAAAGCAGTTGGTGGAGCTTGTGTACTAGTAGCATAAGAACTTCTCTATGTGCTGAGATTTAAATAAACATCATTTCAGCTACCTTGTATTCTCATTTTAATAAGCTGTTGAGAAAGACTGCTAATTCTAGTGCCTGCTATCTTGTTTACAGGAGACAAAACCTTTTCTAATGTACCATATTTACTTGATGTATTGCATACCTTTTTTTGGCCAAATTACATCACAAAAATTAGGGGTGTGCATTAGATTTGATGGTGCCAGCAAATACTTTTTGGGTTTCAAGGTTTTGGAAATTGAGGGGTGCATTAGATTCCCGTAAATGTGGCATCTCCTGGCATTCTTTTCTTTCAGCACATGCATAAGGTCAGAACGACAGAAGATTCAACAAATGTTGTTGACTAACCATTGTACACTATGCATCTGCACGGTTGTCATTTAAGAACAAAGGGGACAAATTTCACATCCAGTCATGATTGTTACACTACAATTAACAAGAGCAGCTGAATTGCCTCTTATTGTCACTCTGAAAAGATACAAACATCCATGACAGTAGTCTTCACTTGGAATTATGGTAATGTTTTAATAAGCACAAGATTTCATGAAGATAGAAAGGCTATTTGCAGAGCATCTGTAAAACCCACTAAGAAACACCTACTAGAAAGTTTCTAAGACAATACTGCATACCTCTTTTACACACCTTCCAACAGAGCTTATGCAATTCTGTACTAGTTCTTCACTAGAAGTAAAAATAATAATAATTTAGGTTTGGTAGGCTTTTTTCCACCCTGCAACATTCAGTATACCAGGAATCAATACAAAGATCTTACAATGTGGTTACCAATTTGGCAAAGTACTGTATAAAAAGTCTGCATTTACACGGTGGAAAGGAACAAGAAGTAGTTTGATCATTTTCAGCTCTACATATCTTATGGATGTGCTGCTTTGCTTTTTATTGTTCAGTAATGCGTGCCTTTCCTAGGTATGCAGACTTGGGGCCGGCAGGAATAGCTGGCCTACAAGGTTTCATTTTTACAAATTTTGTTTGATCAAGGAGCAAGCAGTTATGCGTTTCACATGAAAGATTCATTGCCTTGTAACATAGCATCAAAAAGTATTCCAAAAATCTCATGAAATGCTAAATATAAAACCTGAATATAATACAATAGTGCAATTGCGTTCTAAAATTGGCATCACTTCAAATTTGTGTTATAACAAAATTGGGTTCAGTTTAGAAAAATCCCATTTGACCAATTGGACTTTGTACATAGAAGCTGGTGAATCTTCAGTGAAGTGTGTTTTGCTGCTGCACTAGTTCAAAGACTGGACAAGCACAAAAACTATGGGGGAAGGAAATGTGTTTTGGTATTTTACATTCAAGTCCTGGGGCTTAAACAAAAGAACAACAACCCTGTTGAACCTAGAAAACAAAATATTCCAGTTTCAGAAACCTCAGGAAATATTCAACACTGGTGAGCCACGTTACCAGAGCAGTAGGGGGATATAAAATATTCAAATTTTATTTCTGAAGGCACAAAACACAAAGCAAAACATGCTTGTGTTGTCTGTCACAAGGGAGCACAGAATATGCAATATGGAAAAGCTGTAGGATGCTTTAAAGGTACAGATCTCCTCATGCAAAAGTCTAGATGGAAAAAACTTGCAGAAAAGCAGCGGCCTGGAAAACAACTCCAGAGTTGGTGACACTCAAGCATCAACCCTCAACTTGCATATGGTCTCTGCCTTCTATTGTATCAACATAAGAGACTGACCAATAGCACTGAGCTTACAACAAAGCTTGAAGCAAGGAGCTATGGTGATGTTGGTTTACTGTGGGGGGACCAACTGCTTCCTTGCTTCATATAAAAGTATTAACACATTAAAGATACACAACTGAGGTCAGGAATGGTTTTTTTTCCTGCACTTAAGGTGGGGGATAAAGGCAGAATGACAATTGTCTGGTCCTTACAGGACTTCCTATTGATCATGCCCCTATATCGGGTGGAGAACCTCAGGTCTAGAGTGTGAATTTGGCCTTCAGGCCAGCTTTCAGAACTCTTCCCCAAGCCACTTCTATTGCCAACCCTATTCTCTGATGTCAAGTGCTTTTGGTGGGATAATGCTTCTTGCTTGCCAGGACAGAGGTGTGGATGTAGAAACCTGATTTCTGCATGGCTGGAATGTTGCTTGCTGTACAGAGGTTAAAAGAGTCATACACCCATTTCTCTGCCCATGTAGCCTTTGCTTCCACGCACCTTTTGCATCTAGCCCTGCCAACCACTAGTATGTGGCCCCTGGAATGTTGCCCAGGAGAGAATGTGGCCCTTTGACTGAGAAAAGGTTCCCCACTCCTGCCTCATCTTCAACAGCAGATGGACTAGTCACTATATTTCTATAATCAGCCTGTCTTCATCATCACTGCTGCTTATGTCGTCATATTCCACATGAGCTTGTTTGCTCATCACTTCTAAGCTTTGTTTCTTGTAGGGTTTGGATAGTGTTCCAGAGCTAGCTATGAAAGTAGAGGGGTTTTTGAAAGGAGGAAATCCAGGTTTAGAAAGCTTTCCTTGATCACTGTCTGGTTTCGTAGAGTGGATGTTCTCGTCTGAACAACTACAGTGGCCAGGAGAGCTGTTGGTCTCCTGCACAAGCCCTGAACTATGTAAAGGATTACTTGAAAATGATGTACCAATAAGCAACTTTGATCCAAACAAAGCAGGACATGGAGTTTGGAAGGCGGGAGCAAGCTGCTCTTTTAGAGATTGATATAAATCCCCACTTGCGGGTTTTTCTTTTCTTTCTGTGACGTGGACAGATGGCTCACAGTCGGTAAAATTTTGATACTTTGATTCTACATTATCGCAGTCTGCATTTGATCCCACAAATATAGGACTAATAACCTTTGAATCCACAATGCTGTGTGAATGGCTCTTGCCTGAAACTTTCAGTTCAAAGTTGCAATGCTCAATGGAAGGCCAACAATTGTCAGAAATAACATCTGGCTGTGGTTCTTCCTTAAATATTCCTAAGGCATTGACATCAAAGGTGTTTGCTTTTTCCACTACTGCATCAGTGGCCAGTGTAAAGGAATATGCTGCTTTTGAAACCTCTGGAACTGCAGGCATCATCTGAAGAGAGAGACTGCCCCTGGAGTGTTCATTAGCAGACCCAGGAACTTCCTACCAGAGAAGGAGATGAAATTATCAATTCATTGAATTCACTTTCAAATCCAAAGCCACTAAGTGCATTGTGTAAATTAAATAACTCATTTAATTACACTGACTGCAGCCTTACCCAGAAGTTAGTCCTGCAGAATTTTATGGTGATAACTCCCAGGTAAGTGAGGTTAGGATTGCTGTTGTTGGGCAGGTATGTAGCCGTGTTGGTCTGACGTAGTCGAAACAAAATAAAAAAATTCCTTCCAGCAGCACCTTAAAGACCAACTTAAGTTTTTATTTATTTCGGTATGAGCTTTCGTGTGCATGCACACTTCTTCAGATACACTGAAATAGAAATCCCCAGACGCTATATGTAGAGAAAGGGTGGGGAGGGTGGTGGAAATGGGTGATTGACTGACTGATTGACTGACGACTGTAAACGACACCAAATGGTCTTGCATGAAAAAGCAAGGGGTGAGATGCCTGAAGATCGCTTTATCACGTATAATGAGATAAGAATCCAACGTCTCTGTTCAAACCAGGTCTCTCCATGGTTTTAAGCTTGGCGAAAAGTTGCAATTCAGCAACTTCTCTTTCCAGTCTATTTCTGAAATTCTTTTGTAGTAAGACAGCTACTTTGAGACACCTCAATCTCCCAGGACATTCTATACAAGATCTCAAAGTAGCGTCTGGGGACTTCTATTTCAGTGTATCTGAAGAAGTGTGCATGCACACAAAAGCTCATACCAAAATAAAAACTTAGTTGGTCTTTAAGGTGCTGCTGGAAGGAATTTTTTTTATGTTGTTGGGCAGTATTCAGTGCACTCTTTCTGTCAGTGCAGGGACATCTGGCTGGGTAATGGAACTTTCCCCTCCCTCTCTTCTTTCCCTCAACTTAACCAGTTCTGGGAGTGTCCCAAACTCCCTGTTGTAGATGGTGTGAAGTATTCAGCAGGAGAGGAGGGGAAAGTTGCACAAATTAAAATACTTGCACTAAAGTCTTATTTCTTCAAGAAGTCTACTAAGGGCCCATGCTGAAGGTTATTTTCTCACTGCAAAACAGCTTGCAGTAGGCCATTCTGGAAAAGGAATGTCATGTAACTTGTTCTTGTAAATGGCATCCATGTTTAACTTTGGGGGGATGACACATTCATGAGATAAGTTTTCATATGGATAGCCACGGTGCCTGCCAAAATTCATCTTGTAATACAAATATCTTTATTGGAAATGGAAGATCACTAACCATCACAAATGACTACCATTTCGTTTCCCCTCTTCTTGTCATAATATTAAGAGCTAAGTAGTTCTGTTAGTGTAATAAGTTTTCACGGAACAAATGAACTTCTCCCTCTCCTCTCATTCTAACCCCCCCCCCCCCGCCAAATCTGTTCTGGAGTTCCTCCAACCCTCTGGATCAGAATTAGGGGAGGTGCATAGGGGAGGAAGGGAAAGGAGAATGTTAGGCGCTTTGAGACTCCTTCGGGTAGTGATAAAGCGGGATATGAAATCCAAGCTCTTCTTCTTCTTCAAGAGGGGGACCTCCATTGTGTGACAGTTCTAGCACTAACAAGTCTATGGCTGCCCTACACTACAGAGCCAGTTCCAGGGTTCAGGTGTTACTTTACAAGGTGCTTAACCATTTGGATAGAGGATAACTCTAGGATCCCTGCCTGATCACTGAAGTCTTGTCACTCATGGCTCAGATGCACAACTCATTTCCACCAGGAACAGAGTGTTTAGTACTGTGGGACCAATTTCACGGAACTCTCCGTTGAGGTCAGCCAGGCCCCTTCCCTACTGAAGTTCCGGTACTTACTGAAGACTTTTTAAAAAATCCAGTAGCCATTTTAAGATTGATTTTATAGTCTTAACTGATTTTTATTTTTTTGTATTGTATTGTACTTTTAACTTGTTTGTTTAATGATTTAATTAATTATTATTGTGTACTGCCCAAAATATTCTATTGCTTTTTGCAAATATTAAAACTATCCAGTGAGGAATGGCTGGTTTATCAACTACTTGTCCTTTCAGCTTTTAATTAGTCCAATGTTACTTGAGTCACCAAGAGTTGAAAAGGTATTCCCAAATGACTCCTTACTTCTTTCATCAGATTCTTTTTCACAGAGGAAGCAGTTTTGTCAGTTGGGGCATAAGATGTCTCCTGCTGTAGATTTTGGTCATTCCCTGTTTGGAAAGAAAACAGAGACATGGTGGTTAGCAGGCCGATTTTCACTTTCCACTTTTTCTGGGCAAATAGGTTCCAGGTGGCTTCCACTTAAGATTTGAATTCATAGTTTGTGATATTCAAAACACATTTGACAAATGAAATTTTACAAGCAGTTGCTTAATATTTTAAAGCTTTATTTATGTAGATGTTTTTGCCACCTTAACTGCTTGTGATGTCTTGGAATACATCAATATATTTAAAAATCTCTGTGAGGCAGGCTAGGCTATCAGATTTAGTTTACCATGCCCAAAGCCAATATTTATCTGCACTTCAATGGCATCATCATCATCATCAATTAAATTTGTATACCACCCTTCATCCAGAGATCTCAGGGCTGTTCACAACTTAAAATTACAATATAAAAAACACAAAATACATAATAAAAATAAGAACAAATACAAACCAATAATCTCCCCTCCCACAACAGATTTAAAAGGGCATCAGATTTCAGTCAGACAAAGAGTTTGGTTGAAGAGGAATGAGAATTCTGAATTGTAGGCGGACAGCTAAATGAAGTGGAAGCCGGGGGCAGGGGGGAGTGTAAAGATGGGTGAAAGTGTCCAGGATTAGGAACCAGGGGAGTGGAAACAGGTTTCATGCTTTGAAAAGAGTTGTCACATCTGGGTATGGTACCTTTTAGCCCTCACAGATGACAGATGAGTTGGAAGTCAGAGAAGAAGAAATGGAATGCCCCAAAGCACACACAAAAAAAAAGTAACCAGGGAACGTATGATTAAACGTATTAATACCCTTTTTTTAACATGTTGGAAATAATGGTGTAATAATTCTCTTATAGCTCTTATAGTCCATGTTTTCATACTTTCATCCATGGAAGCTGAAAGCACGTTATAGTAAAATCCATCCTATGTAATATTGTCAGCCTTATAGTTTAAATCTAAATAATCAAGAGAAAGGCTGGAAAACAAATCCTATGCTGGCTTCAATCTACGGTATCCTTTAGCAATAGAAAAGCTGGGCCTCGTAGATACTCATCCCTTGAAAAACAGCTTACACTCCTTAGTGCAGCAATTACTAGTTCATGTCTCCAAGGAAACCGGTACCAAAGAGCTAAACAGAGATGATTAAAAAGGAAAAAGATGTGGAAGCAAGGAGAATCTGTGCTGAAATGGAAACTGCCCCAAGCCTCTACTTTAATTCAAAGACAAGAGAGTGTTAACGGGGGGGGGGGTCCTGGGACCCATGAAGCCCCACTGCTATAGAGATGAGGAGCCTGTGGCCCTCAAGGTGTTATTGAATTCCAACTCCCATCAGCTCCAGCCAGCACAGTAAATGATGAGGAATGACGGGGGTTGTAGTCCAACAGCAGGAGGGCCACAGGTTCCCCATCCCTGTGCTAGCACCGTATGTGGCCCAATGGGAATTAAAGTACTTCTGCACTTGAGTCACAATTAATGCAAGTACATTTGTCACGGTCTTGGTATCGGTTATCTGGCACCAGACACCTTGACATGCCATTTCAAATCTGAATACTTGTGCATCCCTTTTAAGCAGTGTAGTGTTAGTACATACAGTGACTTAGACTTGGCAACTTAGACGACATAGTAAGAATTAGCATCTTCCAAAATTTCACCTGCATCCTAGAGCAAATGTTCTATTAAATGCTTACTTGACGTAATTAAGAATGTGGCATGTAACCATTTGTGCCCAGGCTCGCTGGTGGGAGCGTGCAGCCCAGGCGGGTCATCTGGAAAGGAGCAAGGCGCGCAGCCCCCCCCCCAGCCGGCCTGGCATTTGTATCAGGGCTGCCTTCGGGGGAGCAGCTGCTTCCTGCTGGGAAGGTAGCGCTTGGTGCTCCACATGGGCGGACGAGTGAGCGAGGCGATGGCGCTGGGTTCTGTGAATGGAGCTGAAGGTGCTGCTGGCATGGAGCTACTTCCCGGGCGGCTACTTCCTGGAGGAGCGCTTGGTGCCCAAGTCTCCGGCGTGGCTGCTGCGCGTCCTGCTGGCCCTGCTGGCTGGCACCGTCCCAGCTACATCCCCAGCGCCCTTTCCCACCTTCAAGGCGGCTTTGTCGGAGGCGCGACAATCTGCACCCTGAGGAGCGTGCGGCGTTGGGCGGCTGGGCTGGGCTGAGTGGGCGTGGGGCGCCGCCCCTCGATGGAGGCAGCTCCGCCGCTGCCGCCTCGCTTCAGACACCGCCGCCAGGAAAAGAGCGAAGTGGGCGAGGCGGATGCGCGAGCGGCTCCGTGTGCCTCCTCAATGCGCCCCTGCTGGGTGGGCGCCATGGCGCACTGCGCCACTCAGCCCAATGGGAAAGACGCCCCTGGCTATAAGTAAGTGTTAATACTTGTGGGTTGTTGGGTTTGGGGGGGGGTGAGAATGGGATATATTGTGGTGAACACAGGGAATGCCAGGGGGTGGGGAGTGTGCGATTTTGCCCCACCATTTAGTGTGAGCTTAAGTTGGAGAATTAGCTACTGAAGTGGGAGTGCTGCCACTACCTGTAAACCCATGTTTGTAGAATTGGTGGGCAGGGCTGATTGTCTCTGTTTTATTTCTCTATTTTGTGTCTGCTAATAGTTATGCTTCCCATACATTAGTCGTTTTAGTTTATACTGATGTTTTAACAGAATGTTGCATTTAATTGTTCTGTACTGTGGCTTACTAATACTACTACTACTAGGATTCATATGTGGTTCAGGGGCATTAATTGTGGACCAGTGCAGCCAGCTCCTTGGCAGGACACCCAGGGAAGGAGAAGGAAAAAGGTTTGCAGCCACTGGCAAGAGTTTTGAACAGGGAATTAGAAGCACCTACCCTCGCTCTCTCTCCCCACAGCCACTTCTGCCTTAACAAACCTACTAGTTGACTTTGCCCAGAAGCTTTCCCTTCACTGCTACAGAGACCAGGAGAACGCTTAGAACAGGGCAGCAGCAGACTAACTGGCTCTGATCTGTAACACCTGGACCTGGTGAGCCGATTTGTGGGGTCTAGCAGCTCCCCAGAGTCATAAACTGTGAACCAATGCAGCCTTGTCCCATCAGAGTGAACTTGAAGGGGTCAACACCAAAGGGAGTTGCTGCTTTGGGGTTGCAATGAGGTCAAGAACACTCTAACATTATGCTTTGGTGGGATACTTTTATAGTTCTATATATTTGGTGCTGAAAGATTAAAGTTTTCCCCATTTTCATTTTCTTTCTGTCTGCCCTGCCCTTCATCTTTTTCTTTATTTGGTGAGAATTATTTTTCTAAAGAAACCATCCGATATCAATTTTTTATTAAAGCTTTTTACAATAAAATAGGATAACATAATCTAATCTAAACCAAATAAAAACAAAAAACTGAGAAATATAAAGGGGGAGGGGAACACAATCCTCTCTCAAAGGTGAAACCTCTCTTAAACCCTGTCCCACACAGAAAGTGGTGGATACTCCCATCGCACACTTGGGAGCTTTCCTTTCTTCTCCCAGTGTCTCACCCCTGGAGTTCTTCCCTTTCCTGCCTCTCATGGAGGATCCTTCCACCAACCGTCTATTTGGTTAGAAATATTGATTGTGTCCTCTAGCATAGACAGAGTGTGAGTCTGTCAATGTAGCTATCTAGCAGGAGTCAGCATCCCTCTGTGAGCAGAGGTGGAGCAAGGTGGGTGTGGTGGGTGGGGCCCGCCCCGGGTGACATCCCTGAGGGGGGGTGACATCATCGCAAACGGCGCCCCCCCGGATGCTTCCCGCCACTGGCGCACCCCCCTGGGACATGCACCATCGGCTGAGTACCCCGTGCCTCTGTCTATGAGAGATTGAACCTGGACCTTCTGCATTCAAAGCAGCTACTCTCCCACTGACCTACAAGCCCTTCCTAAACACATGGAGTATACATGAATGCTTGTTGGGAAGCTGCAGAAAAAGCCCATGAAGCAGTAAGGAGCAGCTGCACTTGACCTGAGAAGTCTGGGGTCAGTCACCAAGCCATCCAGCTGGACTGGAGTAATGATGTGCTTCCAATTATTATCTCCTGGTGAGACCACAGGGACATCGCCTGGGTGTGAGTCGTGAAGGCCGCTCCCTGCAAGGCCCTATCCATCTGGCCTAGGGGCTGGGGCCCAGACTCACCCAGCTCCACTAAAGAGGCTCCTGGTGAGACCAGAGGAACATCGCTCTATGCCTGACAACAAAGCCTTACTATTGCATTATTTTGCCCCATTTTTTTTTGTGCCTGCCAAGCAGCCGTGTCACCCTTATTATATTATCTTGTTAATTATGCTGTTTTAAATGTGCATTTTGTATTTGACTTCACTTAGCAATTTGTTTTCGGAAATGTTCAAGATTATATTTTTGTTTACTTTGTGTTAAATATGTATCCTGTAGTTGACCTGCTTTGTAATGTTTTATTTTGAAATCTTTAAGATAATTTTAGTTTTCTGTTAATTATGTTGCTCTGACTGTATACTCTACATTTGACTTTCTTCTAATTGTGTTATTGATGTTTTAATATTCTGTAAACCGTTTTGAGATTTTTCTTAAAAATATAAAGCCGTATAGAAAATAAATAAATAAATAAATAGTCATGGAGAGCTAACCTTACCTTGAGAGGCTGTTGGAAGACAAGACCATTTTCCACAAGGCTCATGGCTGTCAGATGTGTGGGAATTGGGACGCCTTTTGGGGGTCTCCAGGGGCCTGTTTGCTGGCCAGTGTTGTTTGCCCAGTTTGTTGGTTTTCAGCAGAATGTGTCTATGTCCATAACTTCCCTTATATCTACAAAGTAAAATATACAGGTTTATGTCTTTAGAATGCTTTATGACCTTGTTTTCTGAGGGCCAAATCTCATCACGAGCATTGCAGGGCCCTTCTGGATTGGTGCTTTGGTGCAGGTGTGTTCTGCAACATGCCACTGATGATGCAATAACTGTGCATTAGTGATGGATCTACACTGAACTATCCACACATGGTTCCACTTTATTACCGGTAGTTGTTCTGTGGTGCTTCTCCAATCTCCAATGTTCATAGCTGCCAAGTTTTCCCTTTTCTCGCAAGGAAGCCTATTCAGCATAAGGGAAAATCCCTTAAAATAAGGGATAACTTGGCAGCTATGCCAATGTTACCACATTATCGCCATCTGCAGGGGAACTCCTGCACTACCGGTAAAGTGCAACAACAACAAAAAGCAGAACCAGGAATTTAAAAACCCAACCCAAACATGTGTAGTATAGAAAGTTACTGGATTTCAGCAGGAAGTTACGGGACATGCAGACTAGAAACACAGCAGTACGTTCATCCTGAAACTTAGTGGCTGAAGTAGAGATTCCAGCTCTAAGCAACATTTCAGCCCCTGATATACAACAGTTCACAGAAGCAGATCAAGTAAGAGTGGGAAGCATACACCTTGTGGATCATTTCTCTTATGCAGCTTTTGTATGAGACAACAGGTTCTTAACATTCCAGCTCTCACCTTTTAGACCAGGCATCCCCAAACTTCGGCCCTCCAGATGTTTTGGACTACAATTCCCATAATCCCTGACCACTGGTCCTCTTAGCTAGGGATCATGGGAGTTGTAGGCCAAAACATCTGGAGAGCCGCAGTTTGGGGATGCCTGTTTTAGACTCTAAATGACTGAAAAGCGGGATAAAATATGCTTTAAATGAATAATGCTGAAAATATTGCCTTTCCCGTGTTGTAATGAAGCCATTATTTGTCCTGTAATGCTTGCCAATATCTTGAAATTAATAATGACGCATATGAAAGCATATCTGCAATTTAACAGTAATCCAGTTAATGCCACCAAAGAGGCTATTTACCCCTGCTGAAGACTTGGCCTCAAGACCCATAGGTTTTGCTTCATTATTGTAAACTGAAATTTGGTGTCCAATCGAAACCACACATAACTCTTTCTTGAACTTAGTTGCCTATGACACCAAAAATGCCAGCTAATCTTCTACTTGGGACAAGGGTAGCCACATAACATGTGTTCTAAGTCACAATGTGGCTCCATTTGTATTCTTCACTTTAAGTGTTCTTGATGATACCATCTGTTTTGTCTGAGTTCAGTCAGTTACGATCAAAAAGCGAATTCTCGTCCAAAAACCATTTGGCCTAATTCAGTTTTCTTTTAACCATATTGCAAATGGCAAGGGTGACTTCATGCGTGGTCTAATCTGATGTTACTACAGAAATGAGATTCAGGACTGCACCCATGCTAATCACATTGTGTTTTATGGCAGCTCTTATGTAACATTATACGAGCACTGCAATTAAACAGTGCTCATCAAATTTCAGGATTTATCAGCCATGTTGAGGTGTAAAGGGAGAACATACCTTCATCTGTACAGTCAAACCTCAGTTTGCGACTGCTTCGGTTTCCGACCACCACAGACCCAGAAGTGTTTACATCCGGGTTCTGCGGGGCGCTTCAGATGCGCAGGGCGCTTTGGATGCGCAGGGCGCTATCGGTGCTTCACGCACGTGCAGAAGCATGCATCAGGGAGCGACCGATTCGGAGAGCGACCAGCTCTGCAGAACAGATTGCGGTCGCAAACCAAGGTACCACTGTACTTCCTTTGGCATCTATTATTTGCTCTCTCCTCTCCCACCTTCTATATTTTGTCCTCTCTCTCTCTCCTCTCTCCTTTATGAACTCAGTCATTTTGTACTCACAGGGGAGCCAGATAATAGTTACGGAGACAAATATAACTACAGTGGTACCTCAACTTACAAACGACTCAACAACCGAATTTTTCGACTTACGAATGGGGCAAATGGCAGCACGCTTACGAGTTTCTCGACATCCGAACAGAAACCGCAGCGGTTTTAGCGGTTTTTTCGACTTATGAATTTTTAGATGGGGTTGCTTTGACTTACGAATTTTTCCGTTTCCAATGCATTCCTATGGGAAATCGCGTTTCCAATGGCGCTTTTCGACTTACGAATTTTTTTACCTACGAAGGTGCCTTCGGAACGGATTAAATTCGTAAGTCGAGGCACTGCTGTAATCATAAATAGCCAGGACCAGGGGCAGCCCATCCCGTTTCACCACCTGGGGCAAAATAGGAATGTGCCGCCTTGTGCATGGCTCCCTTGCTTATTGGGGTTGCTGGAGCACCTCATTTACCATGGTCTCAGGAAGCTCACAGGAAGCTCTCCAGAGGTGGCAGTGGGGGAGCACCCGAGGCAGCCACATCAGGACGGACCAGCCCTGACCAAGAACAAAGTCCGGTTTTTCACATTTTAGTTGCTGTTGGAACGAGAGCACCACCAATGAAACTCCTACCACAGAGATACACACATACACTTTTGTTCTGAGAGAAAAAGATGTCAGGAACAGTACATCTGGAGCTACCATCACACCATGTTTGTAAATACTACACATATCCAGAGAAAATGATTTTTCTATTAGATTGAAGCTAACCCCGATATTTCTCACCATTTTTGACTGATCTTCATTTTTTTCCTTTTACGGCTTCTCTTTCCTTTATTTGTTGTGAGTCCTCTCACTTTGTTAAGCTTTTCTTTTGCCTCTTCTGCCTCTGGAATGTCTTTTAACAGCACATCAAATCCAGTTGTTGTAAAGTACTGCTGCAAATAAAAAAAATAAAAAAATGGCATGATATAGTTTTTTAAACCACCAAAATTACGGAAGAATTTAACCCATATAGAGAGAGAGCACTATATAGAGCGAGCTCAGAGATCAGGGACAGTAGCAGCAGCTGCCCAGAGGACTCCCAGGCTGAGGGAATACTCCACAAGGGAAGGTGTTCGAAGAAGGGTGAGAGGCTGCCAGTTATACAGGCAAGGGGTGACATAACTGGGCTCCTGTGCCCCACAGGGGTGCTGCAGAAAGAATGTAGTTGGTCAAGAGAGCCATGGACTCCAAAAAGTTGAAAATCTCTGACTTACTTAGATACTACAACCCATGGAAAGCATGTCATAACCATGACCGAGAGCTCTATTAAGGTAGGTGATCACCCCATGTTTTGAGGATATCAACCAATGTTTTTCATGGTTGGCCCCATGGCCCTTGGATATCAGAGTACAAACTGATCATACGCTGCTAGTATTAAGTACTAACAAGATAACATATGAGCATGCTCCTTAACCACCTTCTTCCATTTTATTCTAGGTACAATGTGACATTCCTCTATTTGGGAAGAAAGGGAGTAAAGGAATTACCTGCTCTATCTGCTGCTTCTGTGAAAAGCAAGTGACTGGTGCTTTGGGGGTCCCAGTCGTCAAGCCTTGGCTAGCAGCCTTCTTGGTACTTTTCATTTGGCAAAAGGAAAGACTACATTTTGACACCATGCTTTCATTTTTGCAGGTATGCAGGGAAGAATAAGCAGAATATTTCTTCTCCAGCTGCTCAACAGGAAGAGGGAGGTTTCTAGATAAGCAACACCACGTTAACTGAGGCTCCGCATTTAAAGTTGGGAAGGATATATTCAAGCTTGGAACTTTCAAGTTTCCTGCACGAGAAACTACACTTAATTGGGACAGAGTGCAGACTTCCTTTTGTTGGGTACAGAGCACATGGCAATAAAACATGTCCGAGGAATGGCAAAGGCATTTGGAACTATCAACCGAACAGCTGGGCAGATCTTGAAATCCTGGGAAAGGGTTAACAGCCGATTGCCATTCTGATATTTTTGTGTCTGTGTTGCCACAAAAAACTGCCCTTTCCACCAATGAAGACACAGATAGAACCGAACTGTTCCCTGAGTGTATTAACTGAAGGGCGGGACTCTGCCCTGTCATGTCCGAAGATATAAGAAACCCTCCTCTATACATAGATGTAAAGCATATTTCCCCCCCTGGCATCTGTGATGTACAAACAATCACACGTCCATCGCCCTCCTGTGGCAGCTTTTGATCACCTAAATGGTCTCTGTTATTGGCTCCTTTCTCCTCATCTTTCGTCTTCTCCTTCTGCTTGACATTCTGAAGATGGCATCTTCTGTCTAACCTGGTTGTGATGCTGGTTGTTTCTAGGATAGCTGATGAGCAAACTACCAGAGACTTCAGCGTTGTGTGTACTTCCCTTTTTAGCTCTTTTGTTCTGTTTGGATGACTCAGTTCCAATTGCAAAGGGCACAAAAATACATCTGTGGAGCTGGTTCCAACCGATCTATTGTTACTGGCAAGGGAAGAGGAGTCAGTTGACGTGCAGGGCAGTGAAATACAGGGCATTTCCTTTGACACTCCTGCTAGAATTAATGGCAGGTCTGTACTATTCACTTCTTGTGCACATTTTAGGATATACTTTGGGAGAAATTCATTTTTCTTTAGATGTGGAGCTGCTTGGTCAACTACTATATGCTGTGTGTGGGGTGGTGCTGTATCTCCACTCTGACGTGACATTTCTGTCCCCGTTATCATCCGACATGGGTTTTCTGTCAGTTTTTGTAAAGCAGATGAATTACAGGTGTGCTCCTTTTTTATCCCGGCCTTGAGTTGTTCAGAAAATGAAAATGCTGATACACTTGCTTTATCAGTGAGATTAGCAACATCATTCTTATTAGAAACCATTATGGAATATTTGACTGCTTCCTCATATTTCATGTTGCCACCTGATGTATTTACTCCTACTGTTCCTGACTGCTTTTCTCCTTTAACTGAGAGATTTACTGATACTGGAGCAACCATATTAAGAAGTTTGTAATGGTCTAGCGGTTTCACAATTCTCTCCGCTGAGCTGCTGTGACCAATATTGACTCTTAGTTTTGTATTTTCTTTGGTCTTCAGTTTATCCACTTTTAACTTCTTTCTCTCCGAGGGTAACTTTTGAAGTACCTGCATTAGCTCACTGCTGTTGCACTGGTGTGATGGCAAGCCCCCCTGCTCAAGTTGAAAGCTTTCTTTTCCACCAGTATCTTCTCCTTTGTGGGTCAAAATATCATCATGTAATGGGGGCAAAAGTTTAATAAATTCCTCTTGTGTGATTGTCTCCTCTGAGCTAGTATTATGCAAGCTAGCAATGTTTAATGAGGCAACAGTCTCTTGATCTGTGGCTTGCTGAAGTGGGAACTTCAGCTCACAACTGGTACTTAAAGGCTGGAACTGAGTGTTGCTATTTGATTCTTCCTCTGAAACACCCAATTCTTTGCATCTGTGTTCAAGAAGTGTTTTAGTCATATCACTGTGTTCATAATCACTGACAGTACTTGATGTTTCCATTGATTCTGCAAAGCTCCTTGAACTCTCCTGTAAGGAAACACATTGCAATATAGGACTACTGATGGAATGGCCTTTCAATTCTTCAGTATTCACTTTTGCAGAAATGGCTACCATTGTGGCGCTTCTGTCTTCTCTTGGCAGAGTAATTCCCTCCTGACTAGTTGTTTCCTTGGCATCCAAATGGATGCTTGAAATATCTGTCTTATTTTCCTTTGGTTTCTTGGTCATTTGACTGCTTTTCATTTTCTGGTAGATTTTCTTAAATGTCTCATCCCCATAAACCTGCCATTTTTCCTGAGAGAACATTTTAATTTTTTTTTTACTGGGTTTCTTATGCTTTGTGTTTGCTCCTTCTACCCCAGCTCCAGGCTTTTTAGCACCTTTCATCTCTTCCGAAGGAGATGAAGATTCAATTACATTACTTAGCAGTAAGTCATCTACTGCCACCTGCCTGACAAGTGCTCGGGGGTGGCTGTTAGGAAAACCTGCTGTACTTGCAGCAAAGTTGTTGCTATGCAATAAACCAGAAAAACTTGTGTTTGGGGACATTCTAGTGAAAGACGTTAATTTTGAACTATCTATTTGATCCTGTACCCTCCTAGTACTCTCAACAAAAGGCAAAGAGTTACTTCTGGTAACAGGCACGCAATCAATTGTCGTAGAGAACTGAGTGGGGACCGAGTGAAAAAACAATGGCTTTGATCTTTCCACAGGTGTGAATATAGACTTGGCTGAGAACAGAGAAAGATTCTTTTTTCTGTTTATGTCAACAGGCCGTATGTCAAAATGGAACGAGTCTTTATACGTATAAGGCATCGGCAAGTCAATGCTGCCCTGCTTGGACAGGACTGTTTTCCTGGGTCTAACATTGTCCAGTTGGGTGTCATCCACCACAGCTTTATTTTGAGATATTAGCTTTGAGATATGCTCCTCCAATTTCTTTTTCTCAAATGTTAAGGCTCCTGGTGCTTTCTCAGCCAAATCTACTTTTGAGCTATTTCCTGCTGTGTACCTGAGGTTGCTAATGGCTGTATCACTTTCTGACTCTATGCTGTGCTCACAAAGACTGTGCAGGGGGCTGGGAGACAGCATCTGCTGTTCCACACTATCAGAACGTGACAGGTATCCTGAGTCAGTGCTTTCACATTTCTTCAGTTTGTAGTCTGGAGATCTGCCGTCCCATAGCTTCTCAGAGTACGTGGCTTGCTGCCTCTGTAGCTGACTGTGCTTACTGACAGTTGGAGACCTTTGATCCTGGATCTTTCTTCTCTGGAGTGAATTCAATGGATCTTTCATGGTCTGTCTCTCAAGGGCATTCTGATTTAGCCCTCCATGATAGAAGTTGTCTGTTGTCATCCACTGGTTTTCAGATCCAAGGAATAAAGCATTCACTGCTGGCAAAGAAGCATCAGGAAGATGCTTCTCCCTAGTTAACACATCTGTGGACTCTGAAATGGCTTGTTTAATCACTGTCCTTGGCTGGTCACAGTTTCTATCATTGGCTTTTGTTGTCTGGAGAGCTCCAACACTTTCAGACACCTTCTCATTCTCTTCTAATGTACTACTGTTGTCAGATTCTGAGGGCTGCCTGGCATTGTTTACATGTGTTTGGGATCTCCTATGTTTATACAGATTGCTTTGCGTTTTAAATGCAATGCCACACGTAGTACACGGAAAAGGTCTCTCACCTGTATGTGAGCGCATGTGTTTCTCAAGAACACTTGGTTTTAGGCAATCACGGCCACAATGTTTACAAAGGTACTTCCCAGCACTTTTGGATTTCCCTGGGCTTCCAAGTGGCACGCCTGGAGAAGGATTCTGTGGCAAAACCGATAAACCACTAATTATATTTATTGTCCTAGGTTGCTTCTGAATGACTGCCTGAAGTTGATCTGCCCCCTCTGATTGTAAAACTGGGCTTACAATTAAAGGCATATTAGTGCTGTCTAAGTTGATACTGGTTCGGCCTGTGGGCAGCCTGTTGTTTGGATGATGACATTCTCCCCGGGTAGGTTGATAAAGTGGTATGGTAAGGGCTTTCAGATATATAGTCTGGGAGACACCTTGTTCTGGCTGAAGGACCACCGGACTCAGTGAGAGATTTGATGCAGCTGGCACTGCTTGAAGGCAAGAGAGCTGAACTGGCTGATCTTTTAGTGACACCGGAGGACAAGGAAGTCTCTGTGCCTCCATTCTCTTTATGTTATACAACTGTTCAATTGTCTGTAGAAGAAATAAAACAGAAGTCGTTAAATTGAATTCAACACTATGGGTTGGAAGAATTAGTTCAATTTAGATCTCATTGACAGCATTCTGAAAACTTGACAAAATTTTAAGTCCAATTGATATCAAAGGGGCCTAAGAGACAGCTAACTGAGTCTGGATCCATCCCCCTCTTTTATTTCCCACATTCTGAAGTTAAATGTCAACTGTAGCTTCTGGGCTTCTCATGGGAATCTGGGTCATTGTGGTAAAGAGAACAGTAGAGTAGATGGATCTAATATTGCAGCGCTCTTCTTATGACAATTCACAGCCATTTTTTAAAAAGAAAGCTGAGTATTAACTTTGATATTTAATTTACTCTGGGAAACAATGCTCTAAACATTCCTAAAAAGAAAGCCAAATGTCCTGATCCCACAGAAAGCAAACTTACAAAACTTACATATTAATCAGCACCTGCTATTTTAAACTACAGCTGGATGAAGGTAGGCCTCAATTATCAGAAACATGAGCCAATAAACATTCAGGGACTTGGTTTTGCTTACAAACCTGTCATGCATGGTCACTAATAAAGTACAAAATATCAAGCTTTCACGGACCAAGGCTCAATGCAGTGCTTAAAGTAAACTCGAAATGGAAGTGGCAGGACACAATTAAACTGTATAATTTTAAAGGTACAAATGCAAAACAATATGAAGTAATAACTAGGACTTTATAAAGTTTTAAAGAAATCTATAATGCAATTTTATACATGTCTACATAGAAGCAAATCCCATTGAGTTCAAAGAGATTTATTCCCAGGTAGTGTGCATAATACAAGATGGGTGCCTATCTCACCCATTTAAATTAATTTTTAAAATGTCTCTACCCTCATCTTTTTAATGTATTGAAAGGCAGTATTACATCTTAAATATAATCTACAAGTAACCCCAAACAACTACATAAAAGAAGTGGTCCCAATAGTATGGTTCAAATGCTAACCAAATGCAATATACCTGCAATGGAATAAGCCCCTGCAATAAATTAGAATTAATATTTACTGCTTTTTTAAAAAAATAAAAAGCCTATAAGGAAATACCCTTTGTGTGTTATTGAATAATGTCTCTATGGGACTTTGGGTTTGAAGCAGCCATCCTACTTGATGACAGCAGTTCAATGTTTTCCAAAACAAGCTGATGTTATCTTGCTTTGTGGCATCCGGTGTTTTTCATATTTTTGTCTCTTTTTGTAGTTCTCTTATGTTCTGAAGATTCTTCTACACAGGATAGACACAGTGTGCTCCTTTACATGTGGAAACTGTAGCATGGTCTACACATGCAGCAGAATGAGGGGGAAGAGTGGACTGTACTGCTTCCAGCTGCAAATGGAGTATGCTATTTCTGAATATTTATATTACATTATAGGTGTCACCTTAAAAAAAAAAAAAACTCTGAAAACACTTAGCAGATATCAGAAAAACATACACGGATTTCTGTGCTAAGTTTCAGATGGGCTACCAGGCTAACAATTCATCCAATTCTCTATGTATAAAATGTAAAGACATTATGGTATATCCGTTTGTTCATTTATTTCACTTAACAAAACTTAATTTCCAAAGAATGTGTTTAAGCCAAGAATGTATGTTTGTTACTTTCTTATGTTTTTATACTGTAAACCACCCAGCAGTTTCTACCATCTCTTAGATTTGACCCCAAAGTTGCCGGTCCAGCTGGAATCATCCTTGTTATCCTGCAACAACCTATAGTTTAAACCAAGCACCCCCAAACTTCAGCCCTCCAGATGTTTTGAACTACAATCCCCATCATCCCTGACCACTGGGTCCTGTTAGCTAGGGATCATGGGAGTTGTAGGCCAAAACATCTGGAGGGCCGCAGTTTGGGGATGCCTGGTTTAAACTATCTTTGTCTTTTGTAATAAGTTGTACATTCTTTTATTCTAGGCATTGGTCTCTGCACAGTTACTGATTCTCCCTAATATACTTGTGCCCTACTATAAGTGTAATTTACCATATAGCATAACATGACTCTTAGCTAAAGGCCCTGAATTACGAGATAAAGGCAGTAAAAGAAATTTTGTAAGATATATTATATCTGGAATTTCCCCCTTCTCTACAGCACAAGTGGAGAATCTGCATGCTGAAAAAGGCCACATTTTATTTGAAAGTAAGTTTCCTTCCCTCATGATTGCTGTAAAAAATCTGAAAAAGTGGACTGCCTATGCTTTTTCTTCAAGCTAAAGAAAGATGCTTTATCAGCATTCGGAATCCCACCCAAAGTGTGCCCCAATTACATTTTAAGCTTGCACAGGCACAGACTGTACCTTCATGGGAACATATAGCAAGAAGTTAAACTTGTTTCTTTTTGACAGAAGGATGCTGGGCTTATGGCCAACAGTACATCATTCACAGGGCCGTCTTAAGCATATCCGGCGCCGTGGTGCAAAGCTCCCTCTGGCGCCTCCCCTCAACCTTTTTTGAGGGAGGCCGGCACTGCCAGAGGGGCTGGAGGTGGCGGGCAGCGGCTGGAGGGTGGCTCCTCTGGCGGGGAAGAGGCAGAGGCTGGACGCACTGCCTCCTGGCTCAGATGGCTGCTTTGTGCTGCGGTGGCCACGGCAGACGGAGGCTCCGGGCGCGGTGCTGCTTTGGTGTGGGCAGCTGTGCAGGAGGCGGACGAGGGTGGCGAGCTGATGTTGGGAGGCGCTGCATCCAGCCTCCGCCTCTTCCCTGGCGCCCTCCAGAACTTGGCACCACTAGCCTCTATGGGTAAGACGCCCCTGATCATTCATATACATCATTAATTCTGTAGAGCTTGAAAGTTATCAGCAATGCACCCCTTAAAATCAACTGCAAAGCGTTCATTTAAACATTTCCCATAAGCCCAGAATTTACTGAATATGGGATTGTTTTCTAATTGTTTGAAAAGATGAACCAAATACACCATACATGGTCTGTCCAGAATATTTTTATTCAATGGGACAAAAAATGCAAGCTACAAAACTTCACAAAAAAGGTTTGTTCTAAATGCACCCATTTGGTTTCCAAACATTAGCAGTTTTTAACAAAGCCAAGATGTTGCAAAACCTTAGACCAGAATTTACCACTAGGAAAATTACTAATAAGGACATAATATAACCAAAAAGATTCTCAGAAGCTTGATGTTAATTGGAAGATATTTCCTTTGGTGCTAAATGCTGAAAAGACAGTGGAAATGATAATTGATTTTAGAAAGCACCCTCCCATCTCATTGCCAATCTCCATTCTTGGTAACACGGTTGTAGTGGTCGAGTCCTTGTAAGTTCTTGAGCTCTATGATCTCTCAAAAATTGGTCAGATAACATCAATACTGTATTATTTTTTAAAAGGTACACCAGAGATTGTATTTCTTGCGACAACTAAGGAAATTTAATCTGCCCCAAGAATCGCTGCTCCAATTTTATAGAGGTACTATTGAAACTGTCCTCTGTAATTCCATCACTGTCTGGTATGGTACAGCCTCTAAGCTAGACAAGAAGAGGCTCCAATGAGCAGTAAGAACTGCAGAGAGGGGGATTGGTGCTAGTTTGCCTCCAAGAGAGACACTTTATGCCGCTCTAGTCAGGAAGAGAGCAGAGATAATTCCTGTAGACCCTTCGCATCCTGGTCATCATTTGTTTGACTTACTCCCATCCGGACATTGGTACAGGACTCCATATACAAAATCGTCTAGGCACAGGAATAGCTTTTTTTCCTTGTGCCATCAAATTGTTGAATCTGTAGTTGTGGGTGGAAGGGAGGTCAGTTGGTGGTATGGTGTCTTTTCGCTGTGCTGTTGTATTGTGAGGGGAATAGTGGTTGTATGAGGTACTTTTTTCTTTTCTTTTCTTTACATTGCAATGTAGTCGAAGCAAAATTCCAAATATGGTTGAAACTTGGCCAATAAATTATTCTGTTCTGTTCTGTTCTGTTCTGTTCTGAACAATCCAGCCAGGATGCTCTTAGGCTAATTTGGAACTGGCAGGAACACGCTTTTATTTGTTGCTTGGTCCCACTTCAGTTCTGCAAGGAACCTATCATGGTTAGTGTGTGGAGCCATGTTAAACTTGTGAATAAAATGCCTCAGGGATTTGGTGTTCCTACACCAACAGCACAGGAGGTTTTGGAGCCCATTATGCTTGCAAAATTTGCTTGGTAGACTTTTCTTTTTTCAAAAACTACCAGGGATTTTCAGCTGCAGTAGGAACATAGGAAGCTGCCTTATGGGAAGACCAAAGGTCCATCTAGTTCAGTATTGTAGACACTGACTGGAAGCTGTTCTCCAGCATTTCAAACATCCCTACCCAGAGATGCTAGGGACCAAACCTAGGACCTTCTGCATGCCAAGCAAATGCTCTACCACTGATTCATTACTTTCTGCAGGTGTGTATGAACCTGGCCCCAACTCCAATCTTAGCACTTCAGGAGCTGGTAACCTTGAGCTTCACATATATGTTGGAGCTGCTGAAGTGTCCTTATGGATATAAAAGCACAAATAATATTTTCATGGAGGCATTGTTGTTTCTTCCCAAAGAGCTAGACCCTTAACAAATAGGCCAATGGATTCCAAATACTAGAAAAAAATCAAAATAAGCCATTTGTATATATCTCGCCCACTCACAGCAAGGGACTTGAAAATGACGGAACTGTTCTTACTGTAACTAGGAAACTGAGCTTTGGTGCACACACAGTCTGGTACCCTAGTAAAAGTCTTTAAAAAGAGCATTTGTAAACTTATCCTTCAAAACAGGGGCCAATAAGTGTATGTCCCCAAACTTAGGATATTTTCAGGCCACTGGGGGGGGGAGAGCTAAATTTTGCACATACATAATGCATTTGCAATCTACTCTACTTATTTTGGGAAAGTTTTTAAAAGGAAACTTTTTGAATGTAGCTTCCCCAAACTGATGATGAAATCATACTCTAATATTTATGGTACTTCCAAGCCAGTCAGCTGAAACTTCATATACAACCTATTCCACACATCACCAAAAAGACTGAAAATGAAGCATATTTAAAACATCATAGTGCTCTGCAGCAAGCTTATGCCCAGTTCAAAATGAACTGCCCTGCATATGCACAGAACCATTTTTTAAATTGCCTCAGGAGATAAGAAGTCTTGGTGAGACACTTCCAAACCGGTCTTCAAAGTATGGTATCATATGTAGTTTTGCCCAGAAAGATGTACTGGAAGTGATTAGCTTCCACATTTTGCAGGAAGGTCTAATAATCTATCTCAGAGCAGTCCAACATGTGACCCTTAAGACCATTTTGGCAGCTCTCAGCAACATTTGATGCTCCACCACCACCAAAGCACTCACAGTGCCTTCCCAAAGTTAGGTAAGCGAGGTGCTAGGCTCTGGGAAGGAGGCATGGGAGCTCTGACCAGGTCCTAGAGCCCTTCCGTCGTCTCCTTCCTAAATCCTAGTTAGTACTTCCCACCTTTGGGAAGGAACTGGGAGGACTATAGGCCCCTGCCGGAACCTTTAACTCCTTCCCAAAGCCCAGTGCCTCACTTATCCATCCTTAGCAAGGCAGCATGAGGACTGGTGGGGGCATCAAATTTTGGCCCACCGCATGACAAGGCACTGGGCAGCCCAAAATGAAAAGTTGGACCGCCCTGACCCAGCTGCTTGGCCTAACACTGCAGCTCTTTAGTCAGGGGTTCCCAAACTACGGCCCGGGGGCCGGATGCGGCCCAATTGGCCTGCCAATCCGGCCCGCGACGACCCCCGCCGCTGCCCGCTCTTACGGCGCGCAGCGCGGCAGCGCTCTTCCGGGTCGGGAAAAAAGCGCCGAAAATCCTTTGTGCGCATGCGTATGGGCCTCTCCCGACCCAGAAGAGGTCATTTCTGGTGCACTTCCGGGTCGGGGGAGGCCCATACGCATGCGCACAACGGATTTTCGGCGCTTTTTCCACCCTGGAAGCGCGCCGCCGCACCAGTGGAAGCGCGCACCCTGGAAGCGCGCTCCCCCGCCCGCCCGCCGCGCGATCGGCGCGGTGGGAACCGGCCCAAACGCCGGTAAGTCTGGGGACGCCTGTCTTTAGTTCTATCATGCTTTTGCCTTTCTTGGTACTTTCTTGTCCAAGTGAATCTCTCTGTAAGGAATGTTTGGAAAACATTCACGTTACATGCACTTTTAATTTCAGGGTTGGCACGGGGGGGGGGGGGACAGACAGCTGAGAAAAAGACACCCTGCTGAGACCTGAGTTTCGCTCACTGATCTATTCTTCCTTGTGGTTTCTCCTTCTCTCTCGCCTCTGTTCCAGGCCTACCATTTGTTTATTTATTTATCCAGCCAAGCAAATGGCATCATTAAGCAACAAACAGAGCATTTTCATTTGATCTTTCAGCCATAGTGTGCTCTGTTCTGCTGTCCTAAATTTAATCGGCAACATCTCCAGCTTTGTTCCACACTGAGACAAATTTATCTGGAAAAATCTTGCATTTGCACTTCAGAGCATACCATAATAATGCAGAATATAAAGGGCACAAGCATTCAGTGTTGGATTGGAAAGCAAACAACAGGTTTTGAAAGCCCAACCAACACCAAATTATTTGGACTCCACAGCACAGGGAAAGTAGAAGCTTGTACTAAAAGTGAAAAGGCCATTTAAAAAAAATTAAAAATGACTTGCATTAGACCCTTGTGTGTCAGACTGAAACCAGGGATACCCAGATTTAAATCCCCACTCACCTTTTAAGTTCCCTGGGTGACTTAAATCTATCATGAAGAAATCTAGCCTGCTTTGCATGCAGAAGGTCCCTGGCATCTCTAGGTAGGATTGGGAATATTCTTTATGAAACTTGTAGGTTCAGTCCCCATATGGGAGAGCCGCATATTATTGCATTACAGGGGGTTGGACTAGATGACCACTAGGACCCCTCGATCTCTGAGGTACTTTTCTGGGCAGAATAGTAGTGCTATTAACGCCAAGGTTGCAGGTTCTATCCCCATATGAGAAAGCTGCATATTATTGCGTTACAGGGGGTTGGACTAGATGACCCCCAGGGTCCCATCAAAACTTTGAGGTACTATTCCTGGGTTGACAGCATAATAGTGCTGCTAACCCCTATGATGCAGGTTCAATCCCCATTTGGGCAAGCTGCATATTATTGGTTGGCAGGATAGTAGTGCTGATGAAGCCAAATTTTTGCAGGCCCAATCCCCATATGGGATAGGTGCATGTTCTTGCATTACAGGGGGTGGGACTAGATGACCACCAGGAGCAGATGTAGCTTGGGGGTCGCTTAACACCATAATCTTCAACATTTTCTGAGGGAAAGAGGGGTACCCTACCATACTCTCCTCCGGTGACAGTACTCCTTAATTTTCCTACATCTTTAAAAGATGTGGTTATTGAATTCAGTTTTGTTCCTGGTGAAGAGTTTGTGTAGCACAGTAGTCTGCTTTAACCAGTGTACATGGTGGCAGGACTGTATATGCATTACTATACCACACAAGTGCCGGTTTGTTTAGTCCAGGTACGTAAAAAGGCCGCACCAAACAAACCTCAACATTTTCTTCAAACCCAAGAAAAATGATATTAGTATAAGACATGTAATTAGAATAGAAATTTTAAAAAATTCAAGCAAAAAATTGTAATAACTACCGTATAACTACCGTAATAAAACACTGCTATAATTATATATAATAAAATGTTGGTTTCATTTGCCTTTTCCATGCTGAAATGTCACAACCTGGATGACCATGGCTTGCCCCCCCCCCTAGAGTTGTTCCTGGGTACGCCCATGGGATGGATGGCAGCTAACAGATTGAGGTTGAATCCTGACAAGACAGAAGTACTGTTTGTGGGGGACAGGAGGCGGGCAGGTGGGAGGACTCCCTGGTCCTAAATGGGGTAACTGTGCCCCTGAAGGACCAGGTGCGCAGCCTGGGAGTCATTCTGGACTCACAGCTGTCCATGGAGACGCAGGTCAATTCTGTGTCCAGGGCAGCTGTCTATCAGCTCCATCTGGTACGCAGGCTGAGACCCTACCTGCCTGCAGACTGTCTCATCAGAGTGGTGCATGCTCTAGTTATCTCCCACTTAAGACTACTGCAATGCACTCTACGTGGGGCTACCTTTGAAGGTGACCCGGAAACTACAACTAATCCAGAATGCAGCAGCTAGACTGGTGACTGGGAGCGGCCGCCAAGACCACATAACACCAGTCTTGAAAGATCTACATTGGCTCCCAGAACGTTTCCGAGCACAGTTCAAAGTGTTGTTGCTGACCTTAAAAGCCCTAAATGGCCTCGGTCCAGTATACCTGAAGGAGCGTCTCCACCCCCATCGTTCTGGATCTGGAAGGACAGATCCTGAAGCTGAGGCTCCAATACTCTGGCCACATCATGAGAAGACTCCCTGGAAAAGACCCTGATGTTGGGAAAGATTGAGGGCACAAGGAGAAGGGGACGGCAGAGGACGAGATGGTTGGACAGTGTTCTCAAAGCCACCAACATGAGTCTGACCAAACTGCGGGAGGCAGTGGAAGACAGGAGTGCCTGGTGTGCTCTGGTCCATGGGGCCACGAAGAGTCGGACACGACTAAACGACTACAACAATGCCCCATTGAATCTAACGCGCACCTTAATGTGGTGTAGTGGTTAAGAGCGGTAGACTCGTAATCTGGGGAACTGGGTTCACATCTCCGCTCCTCCACATGCAGCTGCTGGGTGACCTTGGGCTAGTCACACTTCTCTGAAGTCTCTCAGCCCCACCCACCTCACAGGGTGTCTGTTGTGGGGAAGGAAGGGAAAAGAGATTGTTAGCCACTTTGAGACTCCTTAGGGTAGTGATAAAGCGGGATATCAAATCCAAACTCCTCTTCTCTTTTTCTTCTTACGCAATGTAATTTGGCCAAAAAAGGTGAGCATTAGATTCGAGTAAATATGGTACAACACAGTAAGCAATATACAGAGCAGATATTCAAAAATAAAGTTGCAGATTTCTGAGCTGGAGTAGAAATATTTCCCCTGCTATCTATTTCAACTGCAAACAATTTTCTTCTGACATTTCCCATTTTTTGTTCATTGTTGTAACTAGTTTGATCCTCCAGTATCTTATAGCTAAAAGTTTCAGTGCAGTTGTTGACAATACCTCCCAAACCTTATTAATGGACCAATTCTCTTTTCAGGCCCAATCAGTGGGCCTGATTTATGGTACTAAAACCATACTTCCATGAGATTATTGGCTTTTGCCGTCTCCAGCGCCTTTGCTAACACAGCCTGGCATTCTATTTGTAAATTACCAGTAACCAAGGAAGCTCATTGTCCTAATGGCATTTGAATCTAGGTTACTGATTTTATATATCTGTAAATGTTAAAACCATTTTGAATAATTAATTAGCCTTGCCTATGAGTCACCTGAGACAGCTTGTAATATCAAAATGTGCTATAAACTGTATTTTGTTCTAGTAAAATATACATGCTTATGGAAGTTTATAAAACATGCTTCTGTCATGGGAGTGGCAAGACTTTCTATAGATACTGTAGCAAACATCTGATAACAACCTTTGCTAGTGCCACAATACAGTCCCATCAGTTCTTATTTTAACATAAAAGCATTTATCCATTACTTAACTCTTATCCTAGAGTAATAAAAGTCACTTCAGAGCATACAATAGGATGACGGAGCAAATTATTACAATTAGTACAAAGGGCTACAGACCAGATTCTAAAGCCGTTCATTAAAAATTCAAAGCAAAGGAAATAAGAATCTCTGATTCATCTCAATATGTAAGGGGGGGGAAACCATTCTTTATTTTTACTCTCCTGTTTGATCATTTGCAAAGCTGGAAATTTCAAAAGCTGACCTCAGAAAAATAAAACACCCTTCACAATAAGAATTAAAGCAAATATTGTTTAGAGCACTTGCCTTCTCCTTGACCAATGTGAATTCAATATGAATATACAGTACTTCCCATACTAATTCTAGCAACAGTATTCATGCAAATTGAATTACATAAAGTATGCACAATCTGGGTTATTTTCATGGCAATTAAATTTTGATCAGTTATTTTAAAGAAAAACAAATCTTATACATGTGTTCAGCATTTTTGTAATAAGCTGCACAAACAAGATTCTTCCTGCAAACGTGCATAAAAGGGAGTTTCAAGTTATTCTGGTCAAAATCACTTGTGCTTTACAGTGCCAGAAAAGAGTTAACTGTCCTTAGCATGCATACCACACATCAACAGGCGTTCTTTTTTATAAGCACAGAAGCAAACCTGGTCCATATTTCAAAGTTTCTGATGCTTGAGCAAAAGGTGCAAAATATACCAGTAATAAAGCCCTATTTAAGGTTCTTTGTTTTGAAAAAAAAGTGCTGTGTGTGTCAGAGAAAAGCAACCATCCTAACAGTCACTGCATTAAAATACCCACAACCTAGCCCTTCTCGTTGTTTGCAGTCTCTCATCAAAGCGAAGCAGAGAAATTAAAAACAAAGCTCTTGCTAACCTTTAGATGGCTAAGTCCATAGGCCAGAGGTGTGCTTCAGGTTTCTCTGGGAAAGCGTTGGAACAACAACAACAACAAAGGATTCAGAGTCTTCTTTTCAATTGTTCTGGCTCTCTTTTTTAAAAAGTGTAAAAAAACACCCCGATGCACAGAAGGTTTGGTGGTGGGCGGTGGGCTTTGGGATGGGGAGGGAAGAAGAGGGTGATTTCAACCCACATTTGGCGTGGGAAGAGTTTTAATGGCTCTAGCTGGTAATATGGTTTTCCTGCTACAGTGTCTGTACTACTGCAGCTCTGTGTGGGCGTAAAGAAATGACACGACTGGGTTTCAAACCATTAGAGCAACATTTGCAAACAGATTAAAAAAAACCCATCAGGTACAAATGAAAAAAAATCCTTTTTTTTCACTTTAAAGATACAGCAGGACTAATACCCTTTCAATCCATCAGAACCCTTCTTCTGGTCCTGTAAAACACAAGCATCAGCTGCAATACATAGGAATAGACTTGGTAACTTTTTCATGTAATAAATGTTGTATGGATTACTTCTGTGAGCTCTTTAGTTAGGTGTTTCAAATGGCATTTCAGCCATTTGTTCCATCAGGCTCTCTGTAATAATTACCCTATTCTAATTCCAATTCCAATTCCAATCTCCAAGTGCCCTCACCTCATTCACATAGCCCAAACAGTAACAGCCCCATACAAAAGAGAGGCATCAGCAGACTGAGTGAGGGTAATCTCAAGGTTTGCATAACTGGGGAAGAGGGCCCCTCCAACGAGAGTCTAGTGAGAACTGAGTGTGCTCATGCTTATAGAATGCTGGCAATTTGGGGGGGGGGTGTAGGGGAGGGATGGGCAACGGAATAGCTGCAAAAGTAGGAAGATGACAAAAACAGAGACACACACATATAGTACCCCCCCATTCACTTTCTCACAATCTAGAGAGTCTCCTACCTGAAAAGGGAGGCTTCCCCGCAGGGGCGTACCCAGGATCAAAACTAGGGGGGGGGGGCAAGAGAGGGGAAGAGAGAGAAGGAAGGAAGGAAGGAAGGAAGGAAGGAAGGAAGGAAGGAAGGAAGGAAGGAAGGAAGGGGTGAGAGAGAGAAGGGAGGGAGGGAAAGAGAAAAAGGAAGAAAGGAAGAGGGGGGAAGGAAGGATGGAGCTCCCGTCCGCCCCCCGCCCCCCTCCCATGCTCCTGTCGCTGGCTGCAGCCGCGGAGGGGGCGAAAACAGCCCGATTTCCATAACCCACAGCAACTTTTCCCCTTCAGTTTTCGGAGGGGAAAAGTGCGGGTTATGGTCCGTAAAATATGGTAATTTTTTTTTTTGCTTCTGGGGGAGGCAGCTGCCCCCCCTGCCCCTCGCTGGGTACACCCATGCTTCCCCCTCCTCCCCCAGCACATACACATACACTTCCTTTGTTGGAGGGTCCCAGTGCTATATACAGTACTAACAGTAATTTAATTCACTGAGTGCCTGTTCTTATGTAGCCAAAACAGTACTATCCACACAGAGAGGTATCAGCCAGCTTATTGAAAGAAGCTCAAAGTTTACCGAAATACAAATAATATTTAGGAAAAGATCTCTGGGGTGATCCCCCTGCCCCCCAAACCACAGATAAGCATGCCAAGTGGTCATGGAGTGCTGAGGACTGGGGGTGGGGGGCATGGAATTTGAGTATCCTTGAAAAGGGCAGGGTTTCAGCCAGCCATGAACAGGAATACATTTTGTTGCAGGTCCTACTTGCATAAAGATAATTTATAAAGAATGATGAAGTTTTTTCATTTGTGCACAAAAGTGAACTATATAAATATTTATTGCATAATATAAAATATTTCTGAAATTTGAATTAATGAAACCCTCAACACTCCTCCATGGCTGCAGCAGACTAAAACATTATTCTACAACAAGGCTTTTGACTGATTAACATCTGATACCCTTTTAAATATGTTTGTGAGAGGGAATGGGGTTTGTTTTTGTTCTTGTTTTTATTAAGTATTTTATCTTGTATTTCAATGTTGTGAACCACCCTGAGATCAAAAAGAGCTAATAGCTTGTAACCACAAAGATGAAAGGAAATCAGAAACAGAAGCAACTAACAGTTCAAAAACCAAACCTGAATTTTAATGTTAAGCTCCCAGGAAATGGTGCAGAACAGGTGTAGAATAAGGATGTTACTGGGGGGAAGGTAGCCCACAACATGCATTTATATAAATATCCTCAAAGATCTAGATTAGAGTGTGCCCCCCCATCCCACAAAAAATATTATCTCAGACTAAGAGTAGCTTCCCCAAAGTAAAGCAGCTGTGTCTACATGACCTTCATAAATGAGGAATGGAGCCCATATTTTTTTTAAAAAAACAACAACACTTTATAGAGTTATTCATTCAAATTTCTACTGGTGAAATGTATATCAAGGCCATTTATAACAATTGTGAGAACATTTCGAGCATGCAAGTCTCTGAACTCAAAGTCCATTTTACTGCCTCAGAGTTCTGAGATTTAATCAAATGTCAGGACTGCAATGATTCAATGTGATTTCAGACTGAGAGGACAGTGACTGTTCCCTCTCACACAGAGGTAAGTTCCTCCACTATCTTTGTTAATTGAGAGTATAACTTAATCCAACTTTCAGCAGTGCACAAAGAATCATACCATTTCCATTCTGCACATGAGCAATTGGGTCTTTTAAAAAGCACCTGAAAATTCAAATGAAGCTTGAAGCGTTCAACCAAAGGTGCTAGCATTGTACCTGGCTGGGAGTTTTTTTAATGGGGAGAGATATATTTCATCATGCAGTTTCTCACTGATATATCTCAGGTGGTACAATTTCATTAAGACTATCACATGGCCTTGTCAAGTCAAAAATTAAATTCCTTCTTATGGTTCTGTTTAGTGCACAGTCATATTCCCTCGTTTTAAGAGTCTTCTGGAAAACATTTGGTTATTATGATTACACTTTCTGGTTATTCTAAATCAATATACAACTGCTCTCTACTGCACACTCTGT
The DNA here is from genome assembly GCF_963506605.1 of Zootoca vivipara. Taxonomy (NCBI): domain Eukaryota; kingdom Metazoa; phylum Chordata; class Lepidosauria; order Squamata; family Lacertidae; genus Zootoca; species Zootoca vivipara. Next base: position 83,928,705 of record NC_083282.1, on the reverse strand, counting down.
TCAAAGAGCCCCTTCAACTTTATTCCTCTCAACCACTCCCCCCCTCCATTTTTCTCTTCCCTTCCAGCTCCCCCATCTACATGTAAGTAGTAAATAGGTAAGTAAACTTTAATATGGTCAAAGACCAGCAAAAGCCCATCTACATGAAATCAGGTCAAGAGCTGCATGTGACTCTTGGAATACAGGGTTCCTAGCCCTGGAATAGATGAAGTTGAAACTCCACAAGATGCCTTATTATTGAAAGCAACAAATCTCACATGTACTATGCTCATACCTGCCAAGTTCCGGACGTAAAGATCCGGGATCAGCAGCGTGCGCATGACCGGAAGTTGCGTGACGCAACTTCCGGTGGGGCTTCACCCTTCTATGGGCACCAGAAAATGGCGGCGCCAGCGCCGGAAGTCGCTTCCGCGCATGACTGGAAACACGTAAAAGCGACTTCCGGTGCCGGCGCCGCCATTTTCTGATGCCCATAGAAGGGCAAACCGCAACCGGAAGTCGCGTCACGCAACTTCCGGTCATGCGCGGAAGCGACTTCCGGCGCCGCCATTTTCTGGTGCCCATAGAAGGGCAAAGCGGCACCAGAAAAATGGCCGCTGGGCCGAAGCTGATTTAAGGGACAATACCAGGATTTTAACCTAAACGGGAGACTGCCGGGAAACGGTAAGAAAAAAGAGGTTTTCCCGGCGGATACGGGATACTTGGCAGCTATGACTATGCTGCTAGTGTTCAGCTGCTGCACAAATAATTGCCTGTTAAACTCTTTTATTGCATCAAATCAATGCATACATGCCACTTTATCATGGCCATCAGACTGGCACAACCACAGACTTGTAATGGTTTGAAGTTGGCATACAAACAGGATTTAGGAATGACATAGGAATCTACCTTATACCATAGGTCCATCCAGCTCAATACTATATGTCAATACAGTGACTGGTAGTGGCTCTCCATCGTTGTTTATCAATCCTTTCCATGGAATTCTGGGAATTATAGCTCTGTGAGGTGAATGGCAGTCTCTTAAAAACTCATCACCCTTAACAACAGTTACCAGGATTCTTTGGAGGAAAGCCATGACTGTTAAAGGGATAAAACTGTGCTTTAAATGTATTGTGCGGATGTGGCCATATATGCCACTGGATCCAACCCTTGGAAAACATTCATCAAGCTCAGCAAGTCACAGATTAGGAGGACAGGTCCTCTTATAGATCAGTAACTTGTCAAAACAGGAAGCAGAGAATAGGAATAAAATCCAACAGTTCTCACACTGAAAGGAAACAACAAAAGTTGCTAGTTGCCATTAAAGAGCAAATTATTTTGCTATGCCATTATTTTGTATGCCATTATCTTGGATTTGCTGTCAAGCTCACTAGGATTCAAGGAATCACAAATATAATACTCACTTTGCCTCCCTTCACCCACCCCAATATGACAAATCACTGCAATTAAATATACGTAATAAAATTTCAGGCTCTTGCTAACTAATCTAAAGCAACCTAATAGGTAAATCATCTTAATTCCATTACACTGGCATCTTGAGTATTTTCACTCTCCCATTGACACATGAATAATTCTTTGTACTCCTACGGCTCATTGCACTTCATGAATAAAGGTCTCAGAGCACTTCATGGATAAAGATTAATTTTTACCACTTGTGTTCTGCACATGCATAATCGAATAATGGGTTCTTGAAAAGTAGAGTCCTTGCTATTATCTGTTTTTAAGAGTGTTAATCTAAAAGAATGGAAACACTGTTAACTATTATTATACAAGAAAACATCATAAAATATATCCACAAAATCAGGTATTCCCATGATTATCATCAGTGTAACTATTGGGGGGGGGGGGAGATCAGTTTTTAATTGCTCTGCCGAAATGAAGCATCTTTGTGTATCTTGCTGGAAATGAGGTTATAGTTCCCTTTTGAGTTCACTTTACCTTTAAAATAAATAATTGTATTTCCATTTGGGGAGTCGAAAGTATATTAACAAAGAGGAATACAGAAAAACTTTCTACCAGCAAACAGAATAAACAAGTCCTGGCAAATCTGATAGTTGTGTGTGCATAGGATTAAAGACACAGCTAGCAAAGACACTTAACTTGCTCAAAACTGCAAATAATTTTGCTTGGCAAAATTCAAAGCACCATGGATACAAATGAAGTCACTGGCACCAAATAAGCCTAAACATTCTAACATGTCTTTATGGAGAATGTATTGAAAAGATTTGGAGAAACAATATCATTACTGTATACAGATGAACTGATCTACATTTAGCAGAGGCCAAACCTGTTCCAGGTCGTGCCTATATTTAAAAACCTAGAGAGCCAGTTCTCAAAAGTGAACAGCATCCATACAATCTCTCCCGGGAAGTCACAGAGATGAAGAAAGGGAAGCTAATTTAAAGTTGGCAGAAAAGTCAAACCCACCCAAGAGCATCTTGTGTGCACCTAAAAACATATGAAGTCAAAACATCTAAACTGTCATCAGTTAAATTCCTAGATGACACTTTTGTTTCATAGTTAAAACAGTCATTAGTACAGCAGGTGTTCATGAGTTGCCCACTGTTTCACTTATATCCCTATGGTAAAGACAGGCAGCTAATTGTTCCTCAGCAACTATACTGCATTTCATTAAAGGATCACATGTGCACATGTTCTTGCTATGGTAACAGCACCTGCACAGCAGCCTACTGTGACTAATTCCTTCCGGATGACTTCTCTTATCACATCTGCAAATCTTTTTTTCTGCATGTAGCCATTTACAGCACACAGACTTTTCATGGCAGCTAGAGTACTGTAACTCAAGAGCAAGCACTTCCTATATCACTCACCCTACTGTGCTCACCAAGCTCTTCTTTCCACTGAGGTTTAAATTCTTAATTCACAAAAACTCAACAAACAGCAAAGCAGCCTGCAACACATTTTTTAATTACTACATATTTTTCAGCAATTTAAAACTTAAAAACTGAGAAAAGGCTGAAAAGCTGATGTATACATTTTAAATAGTTGCCAATTCCATATTAATAGTGTGTGAAGTGTGTGCAGAATACTGCACAAGACACAAAACTGTCATAATTCCTGCTCAGCCTATATTTGCTTCATTCACAAGTCACAATAAGTCACAGGACATTTAAAATAATGGTTTAATCATTAATCATAAACCACATGTATGGTTTAATGTGCCTCCCTCCTGCCACATAGGTTCACACTGCTCCAACAAGTCATGATTGGATTGGGTTCATTTGTTCCCAACAATCCATGAGGTCAGAAAAAAACTGAACTTAAAAGAATACAATTTTGTACCTACCTACAGATCTGTTTCCTTTGCTTCAATTGGGCTTTTAGTGCACATCCGCTAGTGGAGAACTGTGTATAAGAGAAAGATGACAGGAGAGGCCAAAATGAACTGAACAAAAATTATGATTAGTTGCTGCAAATTTAGGAAGTAGTTGCTTATATAGCTATGGTTTTCCCAGTAGTGATGTATGGAAGTGAGAGCTGGACCATAAAGAAGGCTGATCGCCGAAGAATTGATGCTTTTGAATTATGGTACTGGAGGAGACTCTTGAGAGTCCCATGGACTGCAAGATCAAACCTCTCCATTCTGAAGGAAATCAACCCTGGGTGCTCACTGGAAGGACAGATCGTGAAGCTGAGGCTCCAATACTTTGGCCACCTCATGAGAAGAGAAGAATCCTTGGAAAAGACCCTGATGTTGGGAAAGATTGAGGGCACTAGGAGAAGGGGACGAAAGAGGACGAGATGGTTGGACAGTGTTCTCGAGGCTACGAACATGAGTTTGGCCAAACTGCGGGAGGCAGTGCAGGACAGGGGTGCCTGGCGTGCTATGGTCCATGGGGTCACGAAGAGTCGGACACGACTAAACGACTAAACAACAACAGTTGCTTATAGACCAAGAAGTCAGTTTTAATAGCATGGATGGGAAGGGTCTGGGGGTACAGTAGAAAGAATACGGGTTTGCACCGAGAATGGAATGGACTGACAAGAGTCTAACTTATGATGTCTAAGGGTCTAACTTGTGAGTCTAACTACATATAATGTGCAAAAAGGAAAACTTACCTGAAGCACAACAAATTATGGTCAAATCTGGCCAGGATCTTGCATTCCCATATGTATGAGACAGAAACTTGCTTGCTTGAAGCCCCATCCAGATGCCAAAGGGTTTAGAACTACTCTTCTCTTAATATTTTCCTCCCCCACTCTTTACTTGCTATCTCAAGCAAGGTAAGAAGCCATCCCAACCCACACTATCTATGAGTGCTGCATCCTTCAACCTCAGTTTTTATCCATGTCTGTTTTTCTCAGTTGTCAGGGAAACACTACAATTTCTATTGTTGCAGCTTAGCATCTAGATCAGTATTACTACAGACAAAATGGTTTAGAAATATAAAGGCAACTCATTTAATTTCACTGTTTGCCTAGAGGCCAGGAATCATTCTAACATCTTTGCAACCTTCTTCCATTATTAAAGAGTTGAAAGAGCTTAAGTTCACAGAAAATTTGTTTGAATGTTTCAGTCTATATGAAGCTTTTATTTTTTTACATATAGCAATGTTGTCTATTTTAAGCCTGTAATTTAATCCAAATAACACATATGAAAGATGTTACCTTGAAACTAACTTTTCCAAAAGCAAACACATATACGTTTCAGAAAGCAGATAGATTCATTTTATTTAATAAGTAAAAATTAAGTCAGAGATGTCTCATACTGCATACTAACTGCTAACCAAGGTGATGTATCATACGGTCATAATAATCTGACTCAGTATCAGGGAATTTTGGAAGGTTTACCATTACAAATTCCTCCTCCCCTTTCTCCTTACTCTTGTTTAGTGATACTCTCCCTCCTTTCCTGCTTTGAAACAAACCCCAGCTTACCATTGCACCCAAACCAACAAGCCATGATTTGTTTTTGATCAGAAGCCATGGTAAAACCCTGAAGTTTCTAAGTTAATAATAATAATAATAATTTATTTGTATCCCGCCAATCTGGCTGGGTTTCCACAGTGACTCTGGGCGACACACGTTCTCCCCAACCTAACCCCCCTCCCCTCTTCCAGACTGATAAGGCTTGAGTGGGCTAATTCTTTCTCCTCTCCCCAACCCCTTCAACATTCTGTACCTCTTGAAACCACCATCTTATTTTTCTTTTGGGTGGCCCCATTTGACTTCCATGCCGATAGCAAATCCAGGTTAGAAGGCCCATTATATCTGAAAACAGAAAACATCTGCATTTTGAAATCCATTTTTAAATATAAAATTCAAGTTGCATTGTATACATTCATAGAAATACATATGGGAATCCCCCAAAGCACATAAGTGTATGGTGTCATGAACAAAGATGCTTGTGCCTCACTGACTGAAAGTAGCAAGAAATTAAGATACTTCCCAATAGACTGTAAACCAAATGTACACTTACTCAAATTTACCATAACTAGGAAAGTCTAAAAATGGGTTGTTTTCATCTCTCTGAAACTGGGAACCGGGTCTCGCAATAACAGAAGCCAGCAAAGCGAGCCAAAGCACAGATGAGAGACAATATTGGCCTGCAGGAGTTTCACCTTCATATACTTCAAGCGGCCTCTGGGCCAATTCAAAATACGCAAATGTGTGCTTCACTTCCTAAACTGTACAATCTGAGGTTGCTGGTGTAAGAATCATATGTTCGAATGATCCATCAAGAAGAAATTCCCCAAACACAGAAAACTAGATGATCAGGAAGGAAGGGAGGAAGGGAGGAAGGGAGGAAGGGAGGAAGGGAGGAAGGGAGGAAGGAAGGAAGGAGGTTCAACTGCTTTTCACTTGTGTAAAAGCTTTCTTCACAGGATGACTTTTTTTTACACATTCAAACACTGTCAGAAGTAGAACAGCCAGCAGCAATGAATATTATTTCTGCATATTTAGGAACATAGGAAGCTGCCTTATACCACTTCCAGACAAGTTATCCGTCCAGTCCAGCTCCATTTTACTCTATTCTGACCAGAAGTAGATCACCAGGGTCTCAGGTAAGGATCTTTGCATTACCTATTGCCTAATCCTCAAATGGAGAGATGCCAGGGTTTGAACCTTAGACCTTCTGTTCACAAAGCATGTACAGTGGTACCTCAGTTTACAAACACAATTGGTTCCGTAAGTCTGTACTTAACCTGAAGCGTACTTAACTTGAAGCGAACTTTCCCATTGAAAGTAATGGAAAGTGGATTAATCCGTTCCAGACAGGTCCACGGAATACTTAAACTGAAAATACTCAAACCGAGGCATACTTAAACCGAGGTATGACTGTAGTGAGTGATGGTCCCTCCCTGGTTCTTAATCTGAGGAGGAAGATTTGCAGTCAGCTAGGAACATACATATGCTTGAAACATACAAACTATATTATTATAACTGTATATATAATCAGATGAAATGTGAAACAACAAACCCTTGTAAGGGTACCGATATACACATGATTGTACACTATCTCAGTACTCAAGCATACACAGTTTTACCAGGCTTGTATATGATCATACAGTATTGTAAAAAATTCTGTCACTTTTTTTAGCTTTCATGTAGTTATCAGTTGTCACAGTAACACTAAGATTCTCCCTTTTGCACTCTAATGTCTAGAACTGTGTTTCCATAGTTACAGAGAAACCTTAGTAATTCGGCTGAGATTTATAATAGCATTTATTCTAACTTATCACTACCAGCAATAGCTATGTTTTGCAAAAGATGTCATCAACAGCTTAGGGGTCAGCTGATAGCACTAGCTAAAAAATTAGGAAAGGGCAATCACGCCTCCTGTGTTAAAGGATTGCACAGCTGAAAATTTAAAATATTAGTCATTAGAAGAGCCCTGCAGGATTTGACACATGACTCAGCTAATTATCCCATAAAGAGAGCCCTGCAAGATCAGATCAAAGGCCTACCTAGCCCAGAATTCCATTTCCCCTTGCTCAACCCAGTCCACAAGCAGGATAATAGATCTCTCATGCTTACGTTGTTGCTTACCAGCGACCAGTACGGTACTATAGTCCGCCCCCCCACAAGGTCTGAGGGAAAGTGAACCGGCCCCCTGCTGAAAAAGTTTGCTGACCCCTGACTTTGATTCTGGAGGTAGTATATAGGCCTCATGACTAAAAGCAATGGATGTGCTTAGGTTGCAACCCTGTACCCAGTAACTTGGGAGAAAGCTTCACTGAACTCAGTGGGAATTCTTTTTGAAAGGTATGTATAGGGTTACACTTTTCAACATCATTTAAAAGACAGACAAGGTACATAAACTCCTAAAGCACCTGGCAATCCATGATAACTTCACAAGTGGCAGGGAGCGGTCCCCCAACAGCAGCACTACAAGCTGCTGCAAAGTGGAGGAACTACGACTCAATGCACTTCTCAGTACAACAAGGAGCATTATGTCTCCTTCTTCACTCAGCTGTAGACTGAAACAAGAACTGATACCTGCATGGTACTGTATTTCTGTATGTGTCACCCAGCTGTACTTTGTGAAAGCATGTCCATACTAAAGGAGATTTACAGTTGTTGTTTTCCCCCACATATTTTTATTAATTTTCACATAAAGCATATTACATAGTCAAACATTTAATCTCATTACATTTGTTGTATTTACAATTTATCTTTTACATTTGTCCATATCATTGTCTCCTAGTCTTGATTCTCGAATTAGAAATTCAACTTAACATTTAAGACTTAAACTTAGAACCTAAAATTACAAATTCGACTTCCAGACTACTTTCTTCTGCTATTTTTGAATTCGTATGTCTGGTTGTACGGTATAACATTCCTTATAGTTTCAGTCCATTTTCGGCTTTCTTCATATCATTATTAAACCTTTATATTCTTACTTATATCTTCTTACTTAAACCCTTTTTTGTTTGCTTGCTATACATTGTATTTGTATTTTCTATCTGTATAAAGATTTCTAATTTGTTGTTGTGGATTCATTTCCTTCTGCGAGTAATTTCTTATTAAAGATGTTATTTTAATTCTACTATCTTGTCTATGTATGTTATAAATTTTCCCCATTCTTTCATGTACACCCCACTGCCTTGCTGTCTTATTCTCGATGTTAGTTTTGCAATTTCCATGTACTCCACAATTTTCTTTCGCCAGTCTTCCACTGATGGAATTAGCTCGTTTCCAAACCTGAGCTAGAATTACCCTCGCTCCTGTAGTCGCATAAAGGAACCATTTCACGTCATCTTTCTCAACATCTTTCCCCACCATTCCCAACAGGAATGCCTCCAGCTTCTTTTTTAATGTATATTTTAAGATTTTTTTTATCTCATTATATTTGTCCTCGCAATATTTCTTGATTTTTTTCACAGGATCACCACATGCCTTCCTTAGACTTGCATTTCCAGCATTTCGTATCTCCTGACTTGTACATTTTATGTAGCTTAGTTGGTGTAAGGTACCACCTGTATATCATTTTATATATATTTTCTTTTAAGATTATACATGCCATAAATATAATTCCTACATTCCAAAGTTTAAACCACTCTGCATATTCAATATTGTGGCCAAGGTCCATCGCCCATTTGATCATAACACTCTTAGTTTCTTCATCTTTAGTGTTCCATTCCAGTAGGAAATCGTAAATTTTTGATATGTTTTTCACCTCACTTGATAATACTGTTTTTTCTAATATTGTCTTAGAGTGCTCGAATCTTTTTGATTTCCTATCCTTTTGAACACACCATATATTTGTTGATATTCCCACCACCCCTGTAAATGATCTTTTTCTTCATATGGTTTCATCTTTAACTCATTATCTTGCTCTATCAGTATATCTCTGCACGTTAACCATTTTGTTTTCAGATTTATTTTTTTCACCGACAAAGCCTCCTGGGGTGATAACCAACCTGGTGTTTTCCTCCCAAACCATTCTTTATATTTGGACCATACTTCGAATAGCGATTTTTTTTACACAGTGATTTAAAGTCTTTGTGTACCCTCACCTTATCGTACCAGAGGTACGCAAGCCAGCTGTACCAATTTTGGAATCCTTCTAAGTCCAGCACTTCTACATTATCTAGTTTGAGCCATTCCTTTAACCATACTATACATGCTGATTCATAATATAGTTTAAGGTCCAGTAATGAGAAGCCTCCCCTTTCTTTTTTGTCAGTATTTTATTCTGCTTGTTGCTTTCAGGTCTTAAAATGTACATGGCTCGGGTATTTTAAATATTGAGCAGTATAGAAATTCATACAAATAAATAAACCAACCCCAATACAGCGCTCTCACACTTGCCATGGCATATATACTTAGAGAAAGTGAGATCAAGAAACAACAGTGCCTTACGTCTGAAGTACGGTAATAGCATAAGAAGGTGAAACCTTTTAGCAGGGACTTAGAATAACTTAACAGAGATTTATAATGTGCCAAAAATGAGTTATCTTTGTCAGCCAAATGATCAGAAATAGGTTCAGAACAAAGAAAGCATCCATTTGTACAATACAGTGGTACCTTGGGTTACAAACTTAATTAGTTCCAGAGGTCCGTTCTTAACCCGAAACCACTCTTAACCCGAGTGGTTAGCTTTCACTAATGGGGTCTACTTCTGCCACCGTGCCACCAGCCCAAAATTTCCGTTCTCACCCTGGGGCAAAGTTCTCAACCCGAGGTACTACTTCTGGGTTAGCAGAGTTTGCAACCCGAAGTGTTTGTAACCCAAGGTACCACTGCATATAATTATGAAATCCATTACTATGAATCATTTAGATACCGTACCTTAAAAAAAGATTAGACTAATTTGTACAGGATAAGTTTATGTTATTAACGGGTAGCTGTTCAAAAGCAGTACACATCCAATTAGTAAGAAGTTCTAAGAAGTTATTTGGTTGGGGTAGTTACACAAAACACAGGGTTCACAGCACAAAACTACACAAAACTTTGGAATCAGTTTTGGAGGGATCCTGAATTGTGGGGTCACAAGTTAATGAAGCCCTAAGCAGGCTGCAGCAAGAGACTCTGTTACACATATGACAAGAGCAGAACTTATAAGTCTATTAGCAAATCAACAGGAGACACTTAAGGATTTAATTAAGACCCTGCTGTGCCCTATTGAGGAGCTATTTCAGGGATTTAACACCAAGCTTGAAGCTCTGACAGAATCTGCAACAATGACAAAATTACAGGCACATGATGAAAAATTTGCCCGTCTTAACAGCTGAAAATATGGAAATGAGAAATAGACTAATGGATTTGAAGAACAGTTCTAGAAGACATAATCTTTGTTTTTATTTTTTAAAGAATAAACTGAAAAAGGGGGCTCCACACAATTTTAGTGTTTCATAGCTAACAACTCTACTCCCCAATTTGAAACTATATATGGGTGGAGTGTTTATAGAGAGCATCACTCCAAACCACAAGACAATAACTGCAAATTAAATGGGAGCAATTCAAATAGCCTGACTACTCTGCCACCAATTGCAAGCTCCTCTATCCAACCCAGCTGTAAAAAAAAACGCACAACAGCTAGTCCCTTTTGAGAAACACCTCCCAACCACAGGAGGACAATACAGAGGGATAGTTTCTGCAATCCATAAAATACTACTCCAAGACACTGTAGATTTCCCCAACACAATTAATTAAAGAACAATGGGAACTAGATTTAGGTCAAGAAATAGATTCAACCCAGCAGTCCATCACACTGTCAAAATCACCCCTTAACTCAATTTTGCCAGCAAAAAGGAGCTCACACTACAACTCAACTACAGATGATATTTAACAATAGATGATATTTAACAATAGATGATATTTAAATCACTCAATAAAACATAGGAGTAATGTACACGTCCACCTTCTCCTGTATCATTCTGCACCCACCCTCAAATTGGTTCCTTAGCACGCATTTGTCACCTATACGTGTATACATTTGACAAGCAATGCTCACCTTTTGTGGTTTCCAGTTATTTATTTCTTCCTCAAATCCTATTTGAAGCCTCAATGTAGCATACAGGTGACTTGTTGGCCATAACATTTATATCATGGCATGCATGTGGGTACACTATGCTGGGAGCATCCAGAATATGCAAAGAACTGCTTGGGGCTTTGATGCTTCCTTAGCAGGCTTACACAGCAAGGGTAACCAAAATGGTTGACTAAAACTATCATTATCTCTGCTCATTGGCTATGCTGGCTGGGGCTAATTTGAGTTGGGAATGCAACAACATAATTCAACTTAAATGTAAGAAATTTGGGTAACATAGTACTAACAAGTCTAGTAAGTAAGTCTAGTAAGACTTGGGCAGCTACAACAGAAATACACGTGTGTAAATTGGTAACTGACTCACTCACTCCATTAGTAAAATCTTAAAGTAATTTTAATCAAGAGAATTACATTACGTGTAATGCTCAAGGCAGGTATTATTCCATCAGCTTTGGAATAGTTGGGTATAGTTAGGGTAAAGTATGAAAAATCTCAGAAAGATAAACATTTCTGGAAGTTCAGTCAGAGCGTACCATAAATATGTACAAAAATGCAATGGATTATACTCATCAGCACATAGTCAGTTATACAGGAACACTAGTTAAGATTGACTTTGTCATTAATTTCACAAAAGTTTATGTCTGTCACCACGGAAACCATTTCTGCATTGCTATTTAGCACCCTCTAGTGCAAGCTGGATTGTGAAGGGCCAGAGGAACCAGAGACCAAATTGCAAACATCCCAACGATCATGAGATTTCAGCCAAGGCTTGGAACAAGCTCTGTATAAGGCCTTGTCCAACATAACACACTCATTTTAATCAGCAGGCAGTGCAACCCACCTGTCCACCTTCAATAACATGGCAGCAATTGCTCATCCTTTAAGGTCACTGCTCTAATAATTGGAGGTTTGGAATAATGGTAGTTGATAATGCCTGCCATCCTTCATGAATTTGTCTAATTCCCTTCTCAAGTCACCTAAATCAGTGGGTCTAATCAATGCTTGGAAGAAGGATCGTCCTAGTGTATCATCCTACACTGCCTTCAGTTATACTTAAGAGTGATAGGACACAAGTGTTATAAATGTGTCTTGTGGAAGTGAATACATACAGTTTATATGCTAAATATAAAATGGAATATTTAAGAAAACAAATGAAGCCCATCCCACTTCTGAGGAAAATGCAGATTACAAAAGCACTTTTGAAAAATCAATGTTTGATAAGTGGTATTTAAAGCCACCTGCATCTCAAATTTGATTAGGAACTGCTACCAAGTTTTTTGCTGGGGACAGGACAGGTGAAAACATGTTCAGCAATGAGATACCCCCTGCGTCTTCTGCAGATATACTGCACCAAGAAAGATAAAACTCGTCTATTTTATTGTGGTTTTAACCTTCTGTATGTTTCAAAATTACAGTTGTAAAAATTTTAGCGATCATGTTATTGTTTTGCTATCTTTTTCTGTAAACAGCTTTGAGATTTTTTCCTACAATCAAACTGATATAGAAATTTTATTAAATAACAAACTTCGTATGACGAAAGGTTCTACAACTCTTTAGGAGGTAGGATGGTCCAAGTGGAAAAAAGCAGGCCACCTAATAGCTGTGTTTATTTTTTATTTGTTCATTTTTTTAAAAAAAGCCAATTTCAGCAGGAGTGCCTTGCACTGACAGCCTCTGGCCTGAGCAACCCATCCTTCCCTGCAGATGTCAAACAGGGTCCGTCCAAATGAGGACGCGCCCACCCCAGTCACAGCTCAAGCCCCGCCCACAACATCCAGGCGAGGTCAGGACCATTTCCAATTTGGGAGCGGGGGTGAGTGTCCGAGAAGCGCTGTCAGAGCGGGAAACCCAGGTCAACCCCTGCCACGGATCAAGAGGGTTTTAAGTGTTTTGACTGCCTACCTGCCATGAAGGTTTCTCGAAGAAAACACGGGGCGGAGGGGGGGGCCGACCCTGGCCACCTCACTGTGTTACCACCACCCCCAAACACACACACATAAACAGTCAAAAAGACAGAGCAATCGCTGACATGGTACAGTCCACCCTCTGTGAGGTGAGGAGGCGTCGCAAGGAGCCACTCAGGCTCCCCTCCGTCGAGGCAGAAAGGCGCCAAAAAATGGCGGCGGGCGGCTGAGCGCCGACGACCTCCTGCAGCGCCTGCGCAGAGGGCACCATCGGCGCGAGCGGCCGCCGTTGGTGGCGCCTCGGCCTCGAGGGCCTGAGGCCCGGACCCGCCATTCCAGCCAGCGCAGGCGCTTCTCCGCCACACCCATACGTAGCGCTGGCTGAGCCACAATGGCTATGCCGCTGCGGGGCCAGCGGGCCGCAACGCTCCTACATTTCCTCTGCTTCCTCTGGGCGGTTTTCGCCGTCAGCCAGAACGTGGGGTTTCCCAGGTCGGTCCGCAAGGATCCGGACGTCACCTACGGGGGCAACTGGAAACACCTGACCTTCCTCAACCAGGTGGTGGTGGCGGCGGCTGCGAAAAGGGAACGAGGGAGAAGGGAGAGCGGGAGGACGCCGGCGCAGATGGAGCGCTCCTTGGCCGCACGTGCAGTGCGGCGCGCGCGGGAAGGTGGGGGAGGGGGAGAAAGAGAGAGAGTTGAAATAGTTTAGGGGCAGGTGAAACCCGCTGAGGTGTATTTAGTTTCGTGTGTTCTGAGTTTTATAGCAAAAAGTGATACAGTAAATAGTTGTACATCACCCTAACTCGCATCTGTTACTCCTAGACGCTGCAAGTATGCTATGACTCGCGTGCCCCCGTTTGTTGTTGTTGTTATTTGTTGAGTCCCTGTCAGGAAAAAAGGCGGGTATAAATAAAAAGAGAATGATGGTTTCCCCCCACAAAAAGGCCTCAGAGCAACTTTAACACATGAAATCTTGTTTACGTTATGATACAATGTTGCTGAGGCAAATGTAAAGGCCTTTAGATAAAACATACTGTGCTCTGAACCAACCAGTAATATGCTTCTAATTATTTTCCTTGGCTGAGTATGCCTAATAAACATTTAAAGCGCAGCCAATGAATTCTCGGAACTGTAGTTTGCTAAGAGTGTTGGGAATTGTAGCTCTGTGAGGAGTAAGCTACAATTCCCAGGATTCTTTTTTGGGGGTGGGGGTTGGAAGTACAGGTAATGTGCTTTAAATGTATGGTGTGTGCATCCCTTGTTAAGAAACTAAACCAGAAAAAGGAAAACTAAACTAAACCAGAAAAGGAAAAAATATACCATACATACTAAGCCCCATGTGTATTTTTAATAGCTTCTTTGTGATTTCATAGGTTCTACAGGCAATCCTGTATCTGTTGTGTGTTATATCTGATACTGTAGCTCTGTGCATGCCTTCATTAGAGAAAAGAATATCATCAATGGTGGTGCCTCTCAGAGATTTCATCTTCTCTGCATTTGTGTTTCCTATTGGCTTAGTAAGTAACTACTGTTTCTATTATTGAAATACGTGCGTACTATAGAACAGCGTTCCTCATACCTGGTGCATCTTGATGTTCATAGCTGCCAACCCTCCCTTTTTTTGGCGGGAAACTCCCTTATTCCAAGCCACAGCTGTCAACTTTCCCTTTTTTTTGCTGGAAGTTCCCTTATTCCAGCACCGTTTCCCGCTGCTATCCTGGATTGTTAGATATACCGTAGATCAGGCACCCCCAAACTTCGGCCCTCCAGATGTTTTGGACTACAATTCCCAACATCCCTGACCACTGATCCTGTTAGCTAGGGATCATGGGAGTTGTAGGCCAAATCATCTGGAGGGCCGCAGTTTGGGGATGCCTGCCGTAGACTGTCCCCGGGACAGGTGAGGCTGCTGATCCCTTATTTTCAAATCCGAAAGTAGACAGCTATGCCTGATGTTTGGAACTACTTTCATTTTCCCTGCTGGCTAGGTCTGATGGGCAATGTTCTCCAGATTTCTAAAACACTGTCTCAAAGAGCCTGGCATGTCTAAATGAAACCAACAGCACTGATCTTTCTTAAAATACAAGAAGTAACTTGTGGTGGTGGTGGTGTTTTCATTTAATTATCTTGCTGCATTCCAAGGGTGCTGGGTAGATTGTCACCTGGATATTTAAAAAGGGATGATTTTCCTCCAAAAGGTTTGAATCTAAGATGAGTGTGGGGCTTTACAAATCCCATTCTAAAAACCTACCACATTATCATTTAAATCAGGAGAAACTTTGTTCTGAGAAGAGCTCAGATAGTTCAGTTTTAATAACGAAGCTAACAGACGTATAGAATAGTTAACGATAGTGTAGCACAACCATTCATAGATGCCACTGGAGAAAGGCTAGTAGGTTCAAGACTCCCTCTGGATGTCTAGTTCCCAGTTTGGTACCCCCTCACCATTGAGGCTGGGAGCCTCAATAGCACCCCTCTGGAGGCTTCACCTGGGGCAGAAAAACCGGGTAAAAAGAAGCAGTAGGGAAACATGGTTTCAAGAAGAATAGCCTGTCCAAAGCTACTATTTGCATTTCAGTGAAAGTCTGCATTGGCATCTCTGGCAAATTCAGATAACATTTTTGACAGGACTGTGTGGAAGAGAGAGTGTGTGTAAGAGCTTGTCCACATGAGTTTACTGTTCTCTTTGCAACTGTTCGCCCATTTAATTTGCCATTCCTATTACTGAATATTATTAAATCGTTATTGTTCATATATTATTGAAACATATATTTTCACAATTCTCTGAGTCTTTGATGGGTTCATCCTCTCCTGTTTATTAATAAATCAGACCAAGTTTCTAAAAAAAATATTGTTTTTGTTGTCCTTGTGCCTGAACTTGACTAGTTAGTTTTTCTGACCAGTCAATATAATTATCCATGCTTCTAACGATAGGTAATGATAGATAATGAGTCCTTCCAGCATGATTGCACAACTAGCAAATGCGCTGCTACAAACAAAAAAGCAAGCATTTCCTTATATGGAATTTCAACATTTTGTCTACTGAAGATTGTTGACTGTATTTTAATTTCTTTTCTAGCTGTGCTCACAACTATTCCCAGTATGCTACTGAATGTAGGATTGTAGCCTTATCTGTGTGTGCATATTTTCTTTTGCCCCCTCAAGATTTGCACAAAACCAGAAAACTGTACATTAAACATTCTGCACCAGGTATTGTACAGCTATCTAATAACTGTGCTTTGAGAATTTACAGTTATGACTGTGCTGCTTGCTTTCCCCCACACACACACTTCCTATTGGGAAAAACTTAAAGTTCACACCAAGCTAACTGCCTACAGGCCCTTTCAGTACTTAATTGGCATAACAAAATAAACAAATTAGGAGGTGACAAACACAGGAGGTAGCACCTGCTGGTATGAAGGGGAAAGTCTGAACTTGTACCTCATGCACAAATGCAAATACGTTTGGATGTGGACTACTCCAGTCTAATTCAAATGGGGTGGCAGGGAAGGGGATTCGTGGCTAAATGATGCTCAAATGTGGACAAACACTTAAACTCACTACTTAGGTTTCCTTGCAGCTATTTATTTGCAAATGAGAAAGCTTGACACAGAGTGTTTGATGCTAAGTTTTTTTTTTATTTTTATCTGGAGAAATAAAAGAAAACTATATTCACAGTAAAGGTAAAGGGACCCCTGACCGGGGGGGGGGGGTCTACTCTGGGGTTGCGGCGCTCATCTCGCTTTACTGGCCGTGGGAGCTGGCGTACAGCTTCTGGGTCATGTGGCCAGCATGACAGCTGCTTCTGCCGAACCAGAGCAGCGCACGGAAATGCTGTTTACCTTTCTGCTGGAGTGGCACCTATTTATCTACTTGCACTTTGATGTGCTTTCGAACTGCTAGGTTGGCAGGAGCAGGGACCGAGCAACGGGAGCTCACCCCGTCATGGGGATTCGAACCGCCGACCTGATTGGCAAGCCCTAGGCTCTGTGGTTTATGCCACAGTGCCACCCGTGTCCCAATATATTCACAATAGTCAGGTTTTATTCACTGTAATAAGCGGGCTGTGGTAAGAAAGAAGGGAAAAGGTTAACAAATATTTTGATTTGGAAAAACATTAACTGTCTATTGTTACTATTTGTCTGATGATACAAGTGTTAATTGTCAAATGTTTTAATGACAGTTTGTACCTGCTGCTTTCTGGAGCCTTTACGCATATGACAGAGAACTAGTGTATCCTTTACAGCTGGATGACGTCAATCCAAGTTGGCTTAATCATACTATGGTAAGTGTACACCATTTGTTTTTCAGGTATCTCTTTTGCTGTGTTCAGTTCATTTATTGTTTATCTGATCATAATATTTTGCAGAACTTAGGTATAAAGGTCAGTTCAAATGTAATGGGTGAAATGATTATTTAACATTGTGTGCATAAGCTGCAGTGAACCTTTGGGTCATGTGTTCCCATTTCCTCTTCTGAAGCATGCCAAAGATGAGATCAGAAGCACATGCTTCTAGGATTAAATTAAATGGACCACCCTGTTATGTCCAAACTACTGTGGGGCACACAGCAAGAACCCAGCCACTATGAATCCTGTGGAATCTCTGTACACAGGAATTTGAATCTCCTTATACCACTATGCAAACATACCTCATAGCACAACATTCAGATAAAAAGGTAAAGGGACCCCTGACCATTAGGTCCAGTCGTGACCGACTCTGGGGTTGCGCGCTCATCTCGCATTCAGATAGCCCCCTTTAATATGTATATTCCCACCATAAACAGACAACATCATCCACTCACCTTTCCTCCGCTGCTAGCTGCTTTGTATAACCACTGAGCCTCTTGGGATTCCTGAACGGAAGGTCGGTGGTTCAAATCCCCGCAACAGAGTGAGCTTCCGTTGGTCTGTCCCAGCTCCTGCCAACCTAGCAGTTCGAAAGCACACAAGTGCAAGTAGATAAATAGGTACTGCTGTGGCAGAAAGGTAAATGGTGTTTCCATGTGCTCTGGTTTCCATCATGGTGTTCCATTGCAGCAGAAGCGGTTTAGTCATGCTGGCCATATGACCCGAAAAACTGTCTACGGACAAACACCGGCTCCCTTGGCCTGAACGCAAGATGAGCACCGCAACCCCATCGTCGCCTTTGACTGGACTTAACTGTGCTGGGGTCCTTTACCTTTTCCCTTTTATACCATGACAGCCCTTGCCTAACTTGTGCAGGCTGAGACTACTCCCTGACATTCCCCAGAGCCTGCATGAAAAGAGAGTGGTGGAGGGGTCACTACCCCCACCCACTCCACCAGTCAAAGCGAGATTGAACTGCGGTGTGAGAAAGTGTTATTTTATATGCTAACTCTAAACAACAAAGTCATAGCCTCTGTTGGACATTCTCAGGGCTAGAATATGCTCTGAAAGCAAAAACACACAGTCACCCCAAAAGAACTCCTGGGCCTTTGAAAGTAGCTTAAGAGACAGCAGAATAGCAGGTGTAGCAGGTCATGACAGCAGCAGATTTAGGGCAGTCCAGATGGTTCCCCTACTGAGCCAAGGGGACTAATAATAAGACCTGTTGTTGTTTAGTCATTTAGTCGTGTCCGACTCTTCGTGGACCAGAGCACGCCAGGCATTCCTGTTTTCCACTGCCTCCCGCAGTTTGGTCAGACTCATGTTGGTAGCTTCGAGAACACTGTCCAACCATCTCGTCCTCTGTGGTCCCCTTCTCCTTGTGCCCTCAATCTTTCCCAGCATCAGGGTCTTTTCCAGGGGGTCTTCTCTTCTCATGAGGTGGCCAAAGTATTGGAGCGTCAGCTTCAGGATCTGTCATTCCAGTGAGCACTCAGGGTTGATTTCCTTCAGAATGGATAGGTTTGATCTTCTTGCAGTCCATGGGACTCTAAAAGAGTCTCCTCCAGCACCATAAATCAAAAGCATCAATTCTTCGGCGTAAGGGCTAACCCATACAGTATTTATACAGGTACCTATTCAAAGTTTTTGGGGGGCACCAAATTTTGTCCTCACTCAGGGTGTGATATTACAAGTGATAGCCGAAGAAGAAGACTTAGCTTGAGGAAACTGAACTAAGGAACTGCTTGTGTCATGGAGGAAACCACTGTGGCAAAGAATTCATAAATTTCCCAAAATGGACCAGACAGCCATAGAAAATGATGTCAGTAATTGTCAGCTGATTGAAAATGCCCCCCATGTGCCACTATTTTGTAACTGCTGCTACCCCTGCATGTGACAGTGGACCTCAGTCATTTTCAACCACCCTAAGTGGGCCCTAGGGGTAGTAAATTTGAGAACCACTAAGCTAGACTATAAAAATATTTACTTGGAATAAAACATGGAACAGAAGTTCAAAAAATTGTAATTTAATACAACTACTGAAAACAATACAACAAACAATAAAACTTTGTTTTGATTTGCCATAAGTTTCCAGCTCTTATATTTGTGTGTGTGTGTATTTTGTTTTTTTCAGCATACCACCGTCCTCCCACTGCTTTTCATAGAACTGTTCATTTGTGATCATAAGTATCCTCGTAGATGGAGAGGAATTTTGGGACTTTGCATCTTTGCAATTGTATACCTCTCATGGTAGGTATCAAGTACCTTTTTCAAACACACTTCAAATATAAAGCATTTTTAATCATTTTTGTTGGATTGTTCCTTTCATATTAGCAAATCCTTTTTTAAAATAAATTTTAAATAGCATAGGAAGCATATTGTGCATGCTGCCAATTGGAATCCGTATCTGCAATGGCTTCTTTAAAATAACTATTTTACTATATTTACCATATTGATCTCAAGATACTTTAAACGTACAACATCATTTTATCATAAATTGTCTGATAAACTCAACTAGTATAAAACTCTATGAAAACTCTTATATTCAATATTCTATTTGTTTCATATAATTAATAAAATTAGACAGTTTTTAAGAAAAACTAAATTTAGAAAAAACACAGGAACAGTTTTTCCCCTTGTGCCATTAAATTGTTAAATTTGTAGATGTGTAGCTGAAGAGGAGGTCAATTATGGGTGGGTTTCTTTGCTTAATTTTATTGTGAGTGGAACAGTGTGTATGTTTACATTGCAATGTAGTTGAAACAAATTCCAAGTATGTTGGAAAATGTACTTGGCCAATAATCAATTATTCTATTCTATTAATAAAATTAGACCAGAGCCTCCCAAATTGTTCTTGGTTTTGTCTCCTCACTCTTAAACATACCATTTTAATAAGTTTACAGGTCATGGCAGTGTTGGTATCTTATTAAGCCACTCTTGCTTCATTGATATTTTATGAATGTGCCATTTAGCAGCTATTAACATTTTTGCTGCCGCTATCAAATTTCTCAATAAATTATGATGATCTGATTACACTTCATTTTCAAAATAGCCTAAAAGAATTTGTAATTGATGCAATGTAATTATACAGTGGAATCTCTTTTTTTCGAGCATCTTGGAAGTCGAACATTTTGGCTTTTGAACCCCAAAAACCTGGAAGTAACTGCTTTGGTTTTCAAATTATTTTCGGAAGTAGAATGTGCCATTTTGAGTTTCCCTATTGTTTTGAGGTTTCCACTTTCATTTTTAGAACATTTTGGAAGTCAAACGGTCTTCTGGAACAGATTACATTTGAAAACCGAGGTTCCACTGTATTACGTCTCTAACAATTTTTGGCTTCTTTGAACTAATTTTCTGTAATTCATTGGAATGTTTATGCAGCCGTAAAATATTGCAAGTAAATATTACACTGCTAATGCCTATTGCTCCATTACCGTTTCTTTAATTACCATAAACATAGTCCTACTATCATCACTTTGATCCATTTATGCAAGACCTTAAAATACCATTTCTGTGGTAGCAGGCACAGATTAATTCTAGTGTAGCCATTTTTTTGACTAGTTTGTATTTTTGACTAGTTAAATTAATTTATCATGAGCAGCGCACAAGCAAATAGCCACATGTAGCACATGTAGCTGCCACATGTAGCACATGTAGCTGGTGTAAATACACAGTTCAGAAACCGCATATCATTCCTTTAGGTTCCTAAGAATAGAAACTTCAGAAATCAACTACCTATAAAATTTATGGCTATTTGTGACTCTGTCTCCCCTTGTTTCTAGGATAATGTGGGTAAACCATGCAAGTGGGATTTGGGCATATCCAGTTTTAGGAGTACTCAATCCATATGGACGGGCAATATTTATCTCCATATCTTTTCTTATAATGGTGATCTTCTACTTCGTTGGGGAGCAACTAACAAAACGCTTGTGGGGTAAGTAGGATTTTTTGTTTGTACAGGTATTTTCAGTCCTGTAGCTGGCACAAGGAATGGACTTTCCCAATATTCAATGCATAAGTGAGGAGAAGAGTCATTTAAGTTAGTTCCCCAAGAAAGGCTGAAGTCATAAAGACACGTAACCTGGGAGTAATTTCAATGTATTCAAGGAACTTTTGAGATGACTTGTCTAAGACTGAGCTGTGAATGTGTTCAGTCAGAAGCAAGTTCTATTTCACTTGTAAGAAGACTATAGTGATAAATACAAATACCTCCTGGGTGCACTGAAGGGATTCCCACAGGCATTTTGCTGAGCCTTCCCTTTCACCCCAAAGATTCTTGCAAACCACGCTGCCACTATACTAAATGCTTTGCAACAGCTTGACCATTTCAGACCTCATGAGGTGCTCCCACAGTACACATAGTTATCTAGAAGCTCGGCACACAAGCCACTTCCACAGTCATCTGAAATACTCTGTGCACTGAGGACTTGGAGTGTGAAGCACATCACTACATAGCTGCATGTGAGGTCCAGCTGGAACTCACATTAACATGAATAGCACAGCATCAGCAGTTACAAGTGGGGGAAGCAGAGAATCCAGAAGAGCATAGGTTGTCAGTTAGTTGTCAGGACGCACTGCCTGGTCTTAGCCTGAGTTGGGTCACAACACCAGCACTACCACCATACAAATATAAGGTACAAAAATTAAGAAATGGTTCCCTAAATTCATGTTAAAGGAAGTCAGTTCCAGGTCTGGAAACACGGAACACTTCTCCTGGGGAGCATTTGTGGGAGGGCTCTACATTCCCATTTGTAGGAAAATATTCTAAAGTTTGGTGTTCTTTTCTTTCCCTTCCAGCAAAACGTAAAAGGAAATGCACATAGAGAAGAACCTGGGAAAAGTATAAGGTCATTAAAAGTGCAAGCTCACTTATGGAACAGAGTGAAACTTTAATCAAGATGAAAGCATTCGTAACAACCTCTTCTTAAAGATTAAGAATATTGAAAGTGGCCTTTTTTCAGACACGTAATATATAGTGCCATCAAAATAGAAAGTGGGGAAATGTATCAAATCAGATTAACAGTGCTTTAAACAACATTACTAATTTTTGTATAGGAAAATAGGTATATTTAAGTGAATTACATACATATTTAATACATGCATTATACCTGGTACCTTTAATACATTTAATACATGCATTATACCTGGTACCTGTTCCCTTTTGTGTTTGTCCCTATCTTGCAATTGATTGATTTTGATAAGCCAGTTAAGTACAGACAGAGCATATGCAGAGATAGTTGCACATGCCCCTTGTTTTATTTTATTTTATTTATTTATTTATTTATTATAAATACCCACCGAAGAAGTATACACAGTCAGGCAATTGTAAATGTTATTGTGCAATTTTCTGGTTATTTGCAACTCTAGGAGATCAAAAGAAATATATAGAAGCTCTTGGTGCACCCTTAATAGCATACTGGAAGAGAAATGAAAGCAAGAGTGCACCAGAAATAGTTAGGAGAATAAGGGTGGGAGGAGAGAAAGTAGTGGGCATAGAAAGGGAAGTAGCAGAAAGTGGCAATTGATCCGGTCACCTCAAAACACTGAAACAAATCATCTGTGACATCTACCGTAGTGCACTAGTGTGGAGTCTGATTTCCCACTATTGCATTATCCCCATAGTGGGTAAATCCAATTTTACAGGGGGAAAGCATTGAGATTTGTGTTGTTCGACTGTGGACTGTGCAAATTAAGGTAAAGGTAAAGGGCCCCCTGACCATCAGGTCCAGTCGTGTCCGACTCTGGGGTTGCGGCGCTCATCTCGCTCTATAGGCTGAGGGAGCCGGCGTTTGTCTGCAGACAGCTTCCGGGTTATGTTGCCAGCATGACAAAGCTGCGCACGGAAACACTGTTTACCTTACCCTATTTATCTACTTGCACTTTGACGTGCTTTCGAACTGCTAGGTGGGCAGGAGCTGAGACCGAGCAACGGGAGCTCACCCATTGCAGGGATTCGAACCGCCGACCTTCTGATCAGCAAGCCCTAGACTGTGGTTTCACCCACAGCGCCAAATTAAATTGGAACGCAAATAGCTGCAAACACACAGTAGACTCCAATGTGGACAAGCCCTTGGTTAAAAGGTTAAAATAAATATGGCTCTATACTGTGCTTAGTAGGGTTAATGAAGGTGAGTGGTCTTTATATGTGTTGCATTTTAATACATTTTGACATGTTTTGTTCCTTTCCCTGAGCCTGTGAGCAAGACCCAAATACAAATTCACATAAATAATCTTGGTGAATGTGAACTACGATCCTAAATGTTCCTAAAATATAATCCTAAACATTCCCATAAATGTGTCAGTCTTAATCAATCACGAATCTGTATAGGACTAAGGATGCAATTTACCTCTCTTTAAATAATTATAATATCTACAAGCGGCTGTCAGGGTTGTGGCATGTAACAAGATCCAGTTGAATAAATCAAGTCTTTTCTTTTTGATGAAGGCTAGGCAACCTTTCCCTTAGAACTAATCCAGAATGAGACTTCTGAATATTTATTTTCAACAAATATCCCTTTCATCTCAGGTCTTGTGAACTAAAACTTTGGATGTGAATATGCTGAGTCACGTAGGAGGATAGGTCTGTCAGTGGCTGCTAGGCATTGTGGCTATGCTCTTCATGGTTTGAAGTAGTGTTCTTAATACCCCGTTTCCCCTATTTTAAGACATAGTTATAAAATAAGCCATAGCAGGATTTTGGTAGCAGCTGCTGAAAACCACAGGAGGGAGAGTGCTTTTGGATTTGGGTCCTGTTTGTGGGTTTTCCACAGGCATCGGGCTCGCCACTGTGAGAACAGGATACTAGACTAGATGCACCATTGGCCTGATCCAGCAGGCTTTTCTTACTTTCTTTGCATGACTTAAATCTTTGGACATTGTTTTTAAATGTTTTCAAGCATATTGTCCAGAATGTACAAAGCAGGTGGAACAAACTAATTAGAGACCTACTTGCAGTGGTGGATTTAACTTGTTAATTCAGGGCAGTGTACAGGCATAGCCAGCATTCTCCTCTATGTTTGATGATGCACCATTTCCAGGCCTTTCAGATTATATTTCTCATTGTAAAATCTTACTGTGTTTTCCCCAGTGGTAATAAAAATCTTCTAGCCAAATGTAGCCTATAAATCACTAAGAGCATGTAGTAGGCTGAATACTCTTAGAACTTCTATTTTGTGGTAACATATCTGAAATGTTTCAGAACTCCTGCTGAACCTGCTGCTTCCTGAGATTTGGACTAAAAAGCCCAAAGAACTGTTAGTTCCATCTAATTAAATAGGACATCACATCAAACTAAGCTTTGGTTAATACATATTATCTGTCAGAAACTTACCTTATATTAAGAACTCATATTTTAAAATTCAAATGTTAGTGTTCATTTTATAATCATTAAAAGATTGAAAATAAAGTATTGATGACAGCCTTGCATGCCATTGGCCTTTTTTCTCCTTGGGTGCATTTCCAGGTGGGTTCTGCCCACATGGAAGACTCATATGGATATATGTACCGGTAATCGTGCACATGGGCGTACCCAGGATTTTTGTTAGGAGGGGCAGAACCGACATGATTGGTCAATTAGTTATTTCTATGGTTTCACTTGATCGGGGGGGGGGCAACTGCCCCCCTTGGCTATGCTCATGATCAGACACACATTCTCTCCCCTCTTTCTGACTCTTTCTTCCTCACTGTACTCAAACTTCTCCCTTTTCCATTCCTCAGCTGTCTTAAGTGACAGAGATGTGTAGCCCTAAAATATTCTCTTGTATGAAGGTACTATATCCAAACAGCTGCCATTGTTTAAAACTGACATTTTCTTCTCCATCGCTTCTTTACCCAAACTGCCATTGTTTTAAGCCACCACGTTTCCTGTGTCCCTCCTTTCTCATTCCCATGCCATAGTCAACACTGTTGTTCAACTTGCCTTCTCTTTTACTTTCTACCCCACCTTGACTTCATGCAAACCTAGGATAATGACACTGCACATCTTCCAAGGGGGTTGCACAATAATAGCCTTACAGTTTATTTATAGGAAGAAGGTGTGTGTGTGTAACAGCAGCAGCTTGAAGAAATGTTGCCACTCTAAAAGCAACCTTGGCACGAACTTTGGTGGAAGAAGCAATTCACATAAATGCACTCCCTCAGCAAGGAGTCTGACTTCATAGCCCTGTATGTGATGACTGTGTGAGAATTACCTGCCTGGTAATTTAAAAATTTAAATTTAAAAAACTTTTAAATTATATTGATTTCAAAGGGGGAAAAGTGCTCACATCTCTCCTGCTTCAACCAGCTGGACTTAAAAGAGCTTAATTTGGGTCTGGATCACACCCACTATTTCATTCAATTAACTAGAAGAAAGAAAATCATACATTATTTTCAGGTAACATTTCACAGAAAATTTTACAGTATAGTATTCTCAAATGAGCAAACAAATATCATTTTAACACATTATTAGATCAAAGCCACAGATTTTAACACCCTGAACATTGGGACATTCTACATTCAACCTTGTTATCATGCATGGCAGTTTCATCTCAGCATCAGGTTTTTGACATCTTGCTAATTGTTTCACGTTGTTGTCAATGATAGGCTTACCATGAAGCATTGTGAAGTACTTGGTGCAGGCAGCTGGTTCTCATTTTCTTGCCTCCATTGTCCTCCATCTCTGAATCGTGGTATTTTGTTTTAAATGAATTCCAGTCCTGAGCAGCATTTTGCATCAGGTGTAAAAATATCTAAGTCCAGCAGTGATTCTTGGTACAGTATTCTTCATTTTAAGTATACATTACTGTTGCATGAAGATTTAAGATTAGTCTATCAGAAAAATGATTATGATAAGTACAAGGATATCCATTGTTAGAATCCAAAATGTTTTCATAAACTACATGAGTTTTGGAACGGATATTATGACTCATTCCTGAGAGAATGAATCATTAAGAGAATGTTCCACAGCAAATATGTTGCCCTGTAACTATCAGTTAGAAATCTTTCTTCATTACAGCATTCTACCATTTATCCATATATTCTCCAGCCAGGAAGGGGGAATCGTTTTCCTTTAAGTGAAATCTTGTGTGATATAAACAGGGTATGTGGAGAGAGCTAGCATGTTGAGGACATAACTTCAGGTGTCAATTTTGAATTCCAGATGGGCAGGGTATAAATAATAAATTATTCTTCTTAATTATTTATTGCAGCTATATTTCACTCTCATTCATTCTTTGAGAACAGTAAACTTTGCCATTTTTGTTTTGCTTGTGACTTCTGTCTCTGAGCTTCAGGATGTTTTAGCCATAAGTATACTTCAAGAATTGTGGCAGGAACATCAAACTAACATTTAAGACTAACAACTCTGGATTGCTATTCACATGGTGTTCTTAGCCTAGTTATCTATTGTACATCTGAAAAATATACACCCCTTTCATTCATTAGTTTCAACCATGTTTGATCTTTTAAGCTGAAAATTCTAGTGTCTGCTCCAACTATTTTTCAGTCGTGACTTATAGGAGTTAGCCTGTCAAGACTATTTATTCACTTCATAGTTCATAGATCAGATAAAGTATATTATAGGGTTGTCAGTTGAGCACCTTCACATCCTGTTCAGATAAATATTTAGTTAAGTCAGTTGTCTCAGTGCTCTGGGATGATTATTGGCTGGCTGACACTACTTTTTAAATAGCTTTGAAATTGCTCTTTTTTCCTTCTATGAAGGGATGCAAACTCATCTGGCATAAGGGCATATTTATTTGATCTGCTTAAGGGAAGAAATCTGGCTGCAGAGTTTTGAAAACTTGTATGGTTGTATCAAAGTACATACTGATATCTTCCTCTGCCATGGATAGAACTAGATTGGTTTTTTGATATGCAAACACCAACCTGATTTTTTGTTGTGGCAGAACACAGATGTATTCTTATTCATATCCAGTCATATTGTTTGAAATATAGGCCTCCTCTATTAGCAGAGAACCACTTCATAATACTATTATTTATTTATTTGGTTTCTTCTACAGTACATTCATATATTTAAATCAGTGGAAGTTCCTCAGCTCATGGCTTATCCACAGTTCCTTTTGTCCTGCTGCTTTCCCCTGGTAAAAACTGCTCTTTAGCACTCAATTGGAGCAAAAAGCAATTTGGATTTTCTCCAGGTTGACATTTGCTACAATATAGCGCCAAAGAGCAGATTTTCCCTGGGAAGGAGCGGGGCAAGTGGAAAATGGCTTGGACCCGTGCCTAGAAATTGTGGGTCAAGCAGGAAACCACTCAAACATGAGGTGAGCCCTCAGCTGAAAGTATAATTTCATAGTAAAATTCAGAGATCAAGCAAACATCCTGATACAAAATTATCTAATTATGTGAGTCATCTGCAGTAGCTGATATATTATTTCTTGGGGCTCACACTATCACATTCTTGAATGACATAGTCCACCCACAGATAAGAGCACATGTACTGACAAAATTACAGTATGAAATGCATACAGCCAAATAGATTCTCACACACACACTCACAACGTACATACATACATACATACATACACACACTCACAACATACACACACACTCCAGGAATTTTCCATATGTTATCAGTGGTCATTGTTTGTGCCACTGCAGCTTCATGAACTGGTGTTGGAATAGGAAGCGTTTTCAGGCCAAAGCTATCTGTGTGTTTATATCTGCTGTGCAGTACTGTATTGGTAATTACCAAATAATATACAGCAAGAACGTGTTCAATTCCTGACCCAGAAATTTAGCCATTAAATTGTTATTGGGCAGTGCCTTCAAGGTGTATGATGTGTTACAGAATAGCATAAGCAAAAATTCAGTTACCTGCCCCAAGGAGAATGCAGTGTACACTGGAGGGGGCACATGGAAAGAGATGCATTCTTCTAATACTAGAATTTGGGTTCACCCAATGATAATGATTGGTGGCAAATTCAGAACAGGCAAAAGGAGGTGCTTCTTCACAAAGCACATAATTAAGTTATGGAAGTCATTGCACAAGGTGTGATAGCAGCTGCTACACTGGACAGCTTTCAAGTGGGGTTAAATAAAAGCATGGAGGATAAGTAGCTGTGTTACAGTAGGGCCATAATGATAACTCTCACATCCTGGAAACAACAGCAGGGGAAAGCTATTGCCTTCATAGCTTGCTTGTGGGATTCCAAAAGGGGAAACAGCTGCTGTGGGAAATACAGTGCTGAATTACAGTGGTACCTCGGTTTATGAGCACAATTGGTTCCGGAAGTCTGTTCATAAACTGAAGCGCACTTTCCCATTGAAAGTAATGGAAAGTGGATTAATCTGTTCCAGACGGGTCCGCGGAGTACTCAACCTGAAGCATACTTAACCCGAAGCATGGGTGTAATTGGTTCCGGAAGTCTGTTCATAAACTGAAGCGAACTTTCCCATTGAAAGTAATGGAAAGTGAATTAATCCGTTCCAGATGGGTCTGCGGCGTTCGTAAACTGGAAATTTGTAAACCGAGGTGTTCATAAACTGAGGTTCCACTGTAGATTGATCTGATCAAGCAATGCTCTTCTTTAATTCTTCTTTTTGAGAAGTGGCAGATTAGTACTTCAGCTTCATCCCCTCCAGTGGCCTTCCTGTGGGCTCTGTTGCCACATACACCACTTTTTCCGTAGCTCATTAGCAACCGAGCGATGGGCCACCCTTAGGAGGATGGATGCAAAGCAGAGGCCTTTGGATGCTCACCACTGGAGTGCAGCTTGCAGTAGAAGGTGAATATTTGGAGTTTCAGCTTGCAAATGCACCTGATTAATCTCTGCGATCATTTGTAGCACAAATTGACCAGATACCACACTCCTACACTTGTTTTTGTTAAAAGGGTTGTTTACTCTTCTCTCCGCTGCCCCAGGAATGAAAAGTGAAGGTTGGAATACATCCCTTAACAGTGAATTTCCATTATTCTGGGAAATTTATTTGAAAAAGCTGCAGCCGGTAGCATGAGTCATGCAATATGTGTGCTTCATTTCAAATATGGTGAATCACTTTTAAAATTGAAATGATGCATCTATCATGAGCAGATTTTTAAAAAAATACACCTTAAGAACGTTGTGTGCCATCTGCATAGGACATTTTGGTGTTCTGAAAAATGTACGCAATATAAATGCATGTGAGCATAATCTGCTGTCTCTTTTCATTATTTAATGTCTTAAATAAAGAAGTCAGAGGCCAAATGTGAAAGAAATGGGTCATTTGAAAACATTACATCCCAGCTAGACTTAACAGATGTCGTTAATTGATGGAAACTATTGAGATTGTGCAATTCTGCATTCAGGTGAGCTTCTGCCTCTGGAGGCAGAGCATAGCCATCACAGCTAGCAGCCGATGATAGCCCATCCTCTTTTAAAGCCATCTGATTTGTTGGCCATCAAAATTGGTGGTTCCATCCATTCTTTTGGTCACCCTGCCTTTCCCCTACCAATGTGGCATGAGCAATCACTGGCAATAACTAAGCAGTGGGGAGCCTGTGTGACCCTCCAGATCTAGACAATATTCTGTGTCTCATCAACCCCAACCATCATGATGAAGAGAACTGCAGTCCAACTGCACCTGGGGAGTCACAAGCTCCCCATCCTTTCAATAAACTGAAAATATTGCTCTTTCAGCCTACACAAAGAGGAGAGAACTGGGCATTTTTAAACAGGCTTTCCTTCCATAAAGGGCTAGACTCTGCCTTCAAAAGGACACACATCACTCCATCTGGGGATCATCTGCGTGCAGAATTTGAACATTAAAAATGTTTCACCACAGATGTTTCTTCCACCATATGTTCCTTACATCTACTGAAGAAAGTGCAACATCTTGAAAGGATTGCCATGGCCAAACAAGTGTAATTTATTACTTTTATTTGAATTGCCTGCAACAGAAGAAAAACACGCCTACAAGAATGCAGGCTACAAAACCAACAGCTTATGACTGGCATTTTTAAAAACAGTTTTAAAAATGTTGAAGCAAATGGGAAGGAAACAGATTAGACACACAGCTATGTTTTTCCAAAGCAAACTTTTCCAAAGCAAATTCATCCCAGTATTTTTATAATGACTTCTGAATCATGTTCTTTTTCACATTGTTTGATGATTGGTAATCATCATCATCATCTCTCCCAACTTTCCTTCCATCAGCCTTCAGAACCAACTGATGATATCCTGTATAAAGACACAGATTTATATGCTGGTTTTTCATTTACACAAAATTTAAGATAAAATTGTGTGGAACTGGCAAGAAGAGGAAATATTCTGATAAACTATACAGAAGTTAGTAAAACGCCTTTGAAAATAGCAGGTTTGCTGTTGCTGTTGTTGTTGCTGCTGCTGCTGCTGCTGCTATTAAACAGAACATTAATGTGCTTGAAAATACCAGTGCTTCTGCCCAATCACAACTGCCTCTCCACCCTCCAGATCACATGTGATTGTGTGTGTGTGTGTGTGTGTGTGTGTGTGTATGATGATGCCTTACTGAGTACTTTGCCCTCACAAGGTGATTTACAAAGCATGAAAACACAATTACCAAAAAAAAAAAGAACAATCCTGCAGCAGATAAATATTGTTTTCCAAGTACAGCCCAATTCAGCCCAATGTATAAATAAATGTGTCTTCAGAGTGGCATTTAAAAAATAACCAACAGGAGTTATATATTATTTAAGTACATTTGTAATATTTCCATTCTTCCCTTCATTGTAGGCAATCTATGGACAGGTCACATTCAAATTATAAAAACACAATAAAACCATTGTTTATCTATTTACCTAGAACATCTTAATAGAGATGGGCTGTCATTTCAGCATTGCATATAGAATAGGGACACAATAGTTGAACTCTCTCTTTGGTAGCCGTGTTGGTCTGCCAGAGTCGGAACAAAAAAAAAAATCCTTCCAATAGCACCTTAGAGACCAACTAAGTTTTTAATTGGTAAGAGCTCTCATGTGCATGCACACTTCTTCAGATACACTGAAACAGAAGTCACCAGACCCTTATATCGTGGGAGGCTGGGGAAGAATGGTGGGAATGGGTGATTGGCTGATAGGTGTGGTAAATCTGTTAACGACTGCAATTGGTCTTACAGGAAAAAGCAAGGGGTGAGATGGCTAAACGTTTACCTTCCCGCTGGAGCGGTACCTATTTATCTACTTGCACTTTCGAACTGCTAGGTTGGCGGGAGCTGGGACCGAGCAATGGGAGCTCACCCCATTGTGGGGATTCGAACCGCCGACCTTCTGATCGGCAAGCCCTAGGCTCTGTGGTTTAGACGCCTGTTCTTAGTCTGCCTCAAACTGCCGTCTTCCTTTTCACCCACAGACAGCCTGATGACATCAGCCCCAGCTGAGAGATGGCAAGTCTTGATTCCCAAAAGTCTCTCTCCTTCCAAAAGAGTTTCCTAATATGGTTAGTTCCCATAGCAACATATTGCCTGTACTGTAGTGTACTTGGATAACTACTTAACTCCGTAACAGTTATCTAAAAATGTGCTGGACCAGGCCTGTCCCTCAGATTTCGAGCCCATAACCCTTCTCCTGCCCTTATCTCATAACAACATAATTCACGTTCTCCTTGGCTGCTGCTCTAGTGGGTCTCTACCTGCCTCCCTAGTCCTCACTATTATTTTCTTGTCTTGAGAATAAAGATGATCTCAGCTCGCAAGAACAGGATGGGAGAAGACACGGCACTTCTCGCTCTTCCTCTTGTCTTCCTTTTTTCTAACATTGGCTGTGACAGTGCGAACTCAGCA
The DNA here is from genome assembly GCF_963506605.1 of Zootoca vivipara. Classification (NCBI taxonomy): domain Eukaryota; kingdom Metazoa; phylum Chordata; class Lepidosauria; order Squamata; family Lacertidae; genus Zootoca; species Zootoca vivipara. Next base: position 83,896,754 of record NC_083282.1, on the reverse strand, counting down.
GTTGCCAGCAGATCAGACGCAGCCCTTGGCATAGCAAACACGTTCTGACCGCCACTTCAAACATCAGGCTGGCACCTCTGTCCTTGAGTGGCTCTATTCCCCAGCCCAAGCCAGAGCCAACTGTTTCTATTAGGTTCCACTCAAATAAAAGAGCAACTTCCGTTCAGATCATTGGCAGCATAGAATGTGCATGCAGCTCATAACATAGGATCTTTACTGGGGCAAAGAAGAGACTAAATGAAAAACTGCCTGTCCATGTTGATGCAGACCTAACTGAACCAATGACCTCCATATGCCACTCAAGTATGATCCAAAAATTGCACCAAAAATGCTTGTGAGTTTTCTCACATCTTCCTTCACATTCCTTCCGCTGCAAGGATATCTCTCTCTTCAAACCGTCAAGAACCAGGACCTACTTTTAACCAAAACCTGCATTTTGGGGGACCCATTTCTTAATATTTTGCCATATTTTTGCATGGTGGTCATGCTCCTGTTGTGACCCAGCTTGTATCAGGCTGCAGGCCACTAGTGGATCTCGACCCACCAGATGAAGACCACTGACATACAGCCACCCAAGGGCCCCTCCAGATATCCTTTTTATTGTGCATTCATTGTGATCTGTGCTTATGATGGTATCAAGGCAGTTATACACAATCCTGTTTTCAATATAGTTGGCAGCTACAGAAGTTTCAGGGCAGACATACTATTTTGTTTCTAATCAGTGTCCACCCAGTTACTGGTACTTCCTGTTGAAATCTTGCTATTTTCCATGCCGCAGAAGTTCCAGCTTTTTTTTAAACCTGCTTTCGCTGCTTATAGAAGCATAGAATTATATAGTTGAAGAGGACCATGTTGGTCATCTCATCCAACCCACTGCAATGCAGGAATCTTGCCCACAACCTTATTATTATTATTATTATTATTATTATTATTATTATTATTAAGGGTTGCCATATTTCAAACAGTGAAAATCCAGACAGAAAAGTTTTGAGCTTTTCTTTTTAGGACAAAGTTGCTGAGCCTTTTGATTTTGGGGGCCAAATACTTTTTTTAGTATTGCCCCCAAAAATGCTGCTTTCCAGCTATTTTTATGGGGAAATTGCACTGCAAATGAGAAGTTGCACAGATATTAATTAAGAAGGCAAGGAATAAGGGGAAAAGAGGAATATTTTTAAAACGCCACAATCCCTTACCCAGATTCCATTTTTGGATGCATTCCTATCCCTGCACACTTAGTAAGTTCCATTGAACTCAGTAGGATTTGCTTCTGAGCAGATATGCCTAGGATTGCATTCTAAATATCTGAATAATTCTGGGCTTATATTAAATGAAACAGTGGGAGAATCATGATAGGATCTCTTGGTTTGTTTAAATTTAAAAGCAGGCATTCTAGGAGCTTGGCCTGGGTTTAGATCAGGACCATGACACTAAAGGGGGAGGCAGCTTTCCTTGTGCAGTTTCCCCAAATGTAACCTTCACACACACACCCTAAAAGCTTGCTATTTATCCTACAGGACCAAAGCATGCGAGTACTCTGAATTATTGTAGTCCTAAAAATGAAAACTCTTTATTTAAACACAATTTTTTTTTAAAAAAAGCAAATGAAATAGCAGAGGTGGAAATTAGGTGGTTCCCAAAAGGATTTCCCATGAAATAAAAATCCAAATCTCCCCTCCCTCCCTGCATTCGAATGTTTTTGTGTAGTTTTACTTTTAATGTTATGTAGGATTTATTGGGACACCAAAGCCTGTTTCGATCTAGAGCACCATAAGATACTGGCATTAGCCAATAGCTGTTTTATAACTGTTATAAAAACCGTTCCCAGCCAACAACGTTACAAAACGAGTTGGCTAAGACTGAAGAGTCATTCTGGGCAGAATGTGGTATGATAGTTGATCAACAGCTATAAATAATGGCAAGCTTATCAAGTCCAACAGTGGCTTTCCACAATTAATTATGTCCGTCCTGTGCCATTCACAGCACTGTTCTGCCCCCTGGTGGAGAACACTCCATGAGGCCACATTCAAAATAAGCCATAAATTAACACGGGATGGATACAGTTTAAGCTGAAGCCCTTTTGAAAGGTGATTGCATTTACAATGCGTACCCGTTCCACTTTTGCCCTTGAAAAACAAGACTTGGACCTTTTTCTTGTAGCGTTTAAAAAAACCTGCAAAAGCTGTTTGACCAGAATCAACAGAGGGCCTAAAGAATTTGTGCTGTCTCAAACCACGTTCAACTCTTCAAAACAATTTTCTAACTACAAGCCTGAGAATACTGCATACTGGAATGCAGTTCTAGACCACATGTACTGCCATGGCCCTGCAATTGATTACTCTTACACAGGGCAGTCTTGAGCAGGTCGGGCGCCCTGGCGCTGAGGCACAGAAATCGCTCCGGCGCCCCTGCCCTCGTAGCGCGCAGCATGGCTTCCGCACGGCTTTGCCGCGCAGTGTCCCGCCTGCCGGCCCGGTGCCCTAACACCCCGCGCCACCGGGACTATACCTAGAGCCGGCCCTGCTCTTACAAGTGAGTCCCATAGAGTTCAATGGGACTTGCTCTCTAGTAAGCTTGTTCACAACTGCTTCCTTGCCTCCAGGGCCTGCCCAATACATTTTGGTGCCTGAGGCAAACCACAAAACCCATACCTACCATGCAACCTGACTAGGACATTTTCCATGTTTGTACAGCACCAAGCACACACCAGCTCCCAGCAGGGCCAGTGGTCAGGGATGACTTGACTCTGCAGAGTCAGTGTTGTGTTGTGTTTAGACTAGGGCCTGGGAGACCAGAGTTCAAATCACCACTCAGCCATTATGTTCATTGGGTGAACTTGGGCCAGTGTCTGTCTCTTTCTTTCTTTCTTTCTTTCTTTCTTTCTTTCTTTCTTTCTTTCTTTCTTTCTTTCTTTCTTTCTTTCCCCCCACCTTGAGCTCCAGAGATTAAAGGGAGGCACATAAATGCAATAGATCCATTGTAATCCTGCAATATTTGAAATATGAAGTCAAGTGGAGGAGGTGACCAAGGCAAAAATCAAGGAAACAGGTGTGGTGGGAAGCAGAAGGAAGACGAGAAAGTGAGAGGATGGGCAGGCAGAGGAGGTGGCAAGGTGGAAGAGGAAGCTGGTGCCCCACTTGGACTATATAAGGCAGAGTTGTCGTAGGCACTGTGTGGCAGAAGTGGGGCAGTAGCTGGCTGCTCTCCTATAGTCCTGCTGCTCTCTGGGAGCTTGGCAAATAAGGCTTGCTGCTCTCATGGCACCTTGAAAACAAGGAAGGCAGGTAGCTATGGCAACTTCACCATGCAAAGCAGCATTGGGGCAACAGCTTCCTTTTCTTCCTCGGTGCCATTTCTCTGAGGCAGTTGCTGGCTCTGATTGTCTCTTTTCTCTTGAACTGGAGGTCACACTGACACTTCACCTGGTTGTAAACTGCTTAGCAATCTGTGTTGGGTTCCTCTTTTATGTCCTTTTAGAACAAACAAAGAATTCATGAGTGAATGCTAGGGTTGCCAGCTTCACTGTCCCTGTTCTGCTGCCTCTAAGAACAACTTGACACACACAAATTTACCAGATGAAGCTCTTCCTGGCTTCAGAGAAAGCTCCAGCTACGGTACTTACTTTCTGTTTGTCAGGCTTTTGTTAAAGGTACAGTAGCAGGACCTGTTAAAACAATTGACAGCCCTAAGCCTGGTAGAAACTCAAGCCGTTTAGCCTTAGAAGCCTTGGCACAGGAGCAGGGCCAGGAAAAAAACAAGTGGCAAATGTAATAATATCAGATCAAAGATTAGAGCCACATCTGTACACTACCAACATTTTATAGAAAAACAGTACGCCTTTTAGCTCTGCTATGTTCATCATGAATTTGCGTTTTCCATACCCTCCAACATTTCTCCAATGAAAATAGGGACGTCCAATTCCATAATTCTGGTTACAGGTAGGTAGCCGTGTTGGTCTGGGTCGAAGTAAAATAAAAAAATTCCTTCAGTAGCACCTTAAAGACCAACTAAGTTTTTATTTTGGTATGAGCTTTCGTGTGCATGCACACTTCTTCAGATAAGAAGAAGTGTGCATGCACACGAAAGCTCATACCAAAATAAAAACTTAGTTGGTCTTTAAGGTGCTACTGAAGGAATTTTTTTATTTCAATTCCATAATGATAATGATAATTTTACTATTTATACCCCACACATCTTACTGGGTTGCTGCAGTCACTCTAGGCAGCTTCCATCATATGTAAAAACATCATAAAACATTAAACTTTTTTTTAAAAAAAACTTCCCTATTGCTTTCAGACGGCTCCTGGGTCAGATAACTCCATACCCTCCAACATTTCTCCAATAAAAATAGCGACAGCCTAAGGAAAAGTGGGACATTCTGGGATCAAATCAGAAACTGAGATGGTTTCTTCAAATCAGGGACATCCCTGAAAAATAGGGACACTTGGAGAGTCTGCTTTTCACATCTGTTCCACCCCATGCTAACTGATCTAATGAACCCTCTCAATTGTCCCTTGCAGAACTGTATAACAAGCAGCAAATTTGCATGTTCACCGCTCACCCAGGTGGACCTTTTTTAAAAAATTGCTTTCAAGAATGCGGTTTGTGATGAGTCAGCAAGGATGATTAAATGCAAAGGACAGTTTCCCTGTACCTGCAGCTGCAGTTGCCCTCCACACCCTTTTATGGCACATAAAAATTCTGTCATTTACGTAACAAGTGAAATAGGGGTGGGAACCTGTGACCTCTTACTTAACGAAGTCATCACAGTCATGTTTGATTTACAGCTCTGGTAAAGAACATTCCATGCTTTGAGGCATTGCCACTGGTAGCTATATTATTAGTTTTATTTAAGGCAAGGCTGGGCAGCCCCTCCAGATGTTGTTGGACTCCAACTTCCCTCTGCCCCAGCCAGATATGTCCAACAGTTGGGCATGATGGGAGCTGTAGCTTCCCCATCACTGTATTAAAGGTATTGGAGCCTTGGAACCCTTTGCACCTGGTTGTTCAACTCCCGGAAACTGTGACTTTAAGAATTGATCTTGGCTCCAGTCTTTGCACCTGAATCCATTTGCAATGCAGAAGAGAAAGGCCTGAGCTGATAGGACAGTGACTCTAGAAAAAGCCTGCGCTAAGGCCACTACTGAAATGCTTTTTTCTGGAGTTCCGAAGAACTCTGCCAATTGGTTTGGTTTATTAGGTAATGAACTATGAGTATAGGAGTTGCGGGGGGGGGGGGCATGCTGCTATGCCAAGTAACCTAGCTCTGTAGATTTTAAGAGAACAAGTACTTTCTGAAGGACGTTAATTTAAAGATAATTGAATGTTTTCTAAATGATGCATTTTGAAAAGTTTTTGGTGCTGATATTTTGGTATAATTGCTTGTTTCTATGTGATGGGCTTTCAATTACCTGGGAGTAGACATCATTGCTCTAGTTCATGGATAGGCAAACTAAGGCCCGGGGGCCGGGGCCGGCCCAATCACCTTCTAAATCTGGCCCGCAGACAATCCAGGAATCAGCGTTTTCACATGAGTAGAATGTGTCCTTTTGAAAAAAAAATGCATCTCTGGGTTCTTTGTGGGGCCTGCCTGGTGTTTTTACATGAGTAGAATGTGTGCTTTTATTGAAAATGCATCTCTGGGTTCTTTGTGGGGCATAGGAATTCGTTCACTTTCCCCCCTTCAATATATAGTCTAGCCCCCCCACAAGGTCTGAGGGACAGTGGACTGCCCCCCCTGCTGAAAAAATTTGCTGACTCCTGCTCTAGTTGAACCAGTTCCCGTTCAGCGAAGAGGGTATATAAGCTGTTGGGGGTATTAACCAGATTCTCACTCCCCATCCTGCCTCAGCTGATTTAAATGAGAAGGTAAATCAGTGGATTCCTGTTCCATACAACAATGGTATGCATTTCTACTCCATACAGGTACATCTGGTGCCTTCCTTTGTTGCAATTCCCAGAGTGATAGCAGTGTTGATGTAATGCAGCAAAAAATAATAATAATAAAGTGTTATGGGAATGGCTGTAGCTCAGTGTTAGAACAACTGCTTTGAATGTAAAAGGTCTGAGAGTCTCTCCTAGGCAGAGGCGCCAGCTTCTCCAGAGGATTGAGAGGGCCTAATGCGATATTGTATGGAGCTGGGGGCAAAGCTGAGCATCCTCTGAAAACTGAGGGGGGCTGGCCCCCTCAAAAAAATATGGGGGGGGCAAAACTGCTTCAGTCCCTAAAGTCATCACCTTTTCTCCCAAGCATCTCCAAGGTAGCACTGGGAAAGACTTCCACCTGAAACCCTGCAGAGACACTGCAGCTGGTTAATGTAGACTGGGTCTGGGAAATCTCAGGTATTTGGTACCGTATGTATGGCCATCTCGCCCCCCCCCATGCTCCCATCTGATGCATATCTCTGATCTGAGGTGTAGGACAGGTAAAGGTGTGGCTCAAATGAGCAAGTGGCAGCCTCAAAGTGAACTTCTGATTGTGTCTCTGCAAGCAGGAATAGGAACTGGAATTGGCAGCACTTGCACTGAGCGGAGCTAATCCCTGCCCAAAGTGGGGCTTCCATTTAGTAGGAATCATGGTAGCAGGGCATAAATCAAAGCCAGGACTACAAAGGAAGATTTTGGAATGCATTTAGAGACTGCTCCCAGTTTTTCCTTTAAAGCTGAATCACCTAATGTACATAGCTGCCAAGTTTTCCCTTTTCTCGCGAGGAAGCCTATTCAGCATAAGGGAAAATCCCTTAAAAAAGGGATAACTTGGCAGCTATGCTAATGTAATGTGACATGACATCAGGTAATTCAAAAACGGTTCTCAAAAACATGTGAGATAATAAATTAGCAAGGCTTTATTGTAAGATGCCACAGGACTTTTTTTCTTTTTCCTTGTGTAGCTCCTTCTTCCTGCATTGAAAGCCCAGCATAGCCTGCTGTGACAGTCAAAGCTCAGCTCAGGAAGAAATCGTAAGTTTTTGCTCTTTGTGTCTCAGGTTCTGAGGTGTATTGGGCCTTGCCCAAGTACCAAACTTCCAACATATAGCAACCCAAATTTAGACAAGTTGGTGCAGGGGCACCCCTACCATTTGGCAAACTGAAACAGTCCCCCCCCAAAAAAAAAGTGGCAAATGCTGGGAGCAGGCAGAGGAAGCCCCTGGGTATTCCTGTCTGGAGAACAGAGCTGTCTGTATGCTACACAGCCTGCCTAGCCACACCCAAACCATCCAGTTGCCTCAAGTGCAGTGGATTATACTATCCTGTAAAGGTAAAGGTAAAGGGACCCCTGACCATTAGGTCCAGTCGTGACCGACTCTGGGGTTGCGCGCTCATCTCGCATTATTGGCCGAGGGAGCCGGCGTACAGCTTCCGGGTCATGTGGCCAGCATGACAAAGCCACTTCTGGCAAACCAGAGCAGCACACGGAAACGCCATTTACCTTCCCGCTGTAGCGGTTCCTATTTATCTACTTGCATTTTGACGTGCTTTCGAACTGCTAGGTTGGCAGGAGCAGGGACCAAGCAACGGGAGCTCACCCCGTCACAGGGATTCGAACCGCCGACCTTCTGATCAGCAAGCCCTAGGCTCAGTGGTTTAACCACAGCGCCACCTGGGTCCCTCATACTATCCTGTAATTAGTGCTAAAGTAAGAGTCAATGGCCCCTGGGGAAGGTTGTCTAAGAAGAGCCCTGCTGGATCAAGCCAAAGTCCTGTCCAGTCCAGCATCCTGTTTTCATAGGCAACCAGATAATCTCTTGGTTCATCCCTTTATGCTTTTATTTCTAAACCAAAGATGGCCAGCTCAGTGGTACAGCAGACACCTGTAAGAAAACAACTCAACAAAGACAAAGGAAGATTGAAGCCCAAAGGTATGTTGCCTGCTGTTTCATATTGTACGTTGTTCTGCATCCCATTAAGTTTTGACACAGAGCTGTAGTTGGGTATCCTGGTAAGTTCTCTGGGCTGGCCTGAGATATTTTGCTGTCAGAAGTGGAATAACAAATGGAACCTTCCACCAATCAGTTGTACGCCAGAAGAGAGAATGCCCTTGTCATGAAAGGCTTGGTTTTTTTTTCATCTTAGCAGAAGTTTATGCTTCTGTCTGAAGGAAACACATTCACTAATTAAGAGGGGTAAATTAGAGTTTCTATATTTACAGTAAACTCTCTTCAGCTGGCTTTTAGCTTGCTTGCACTCTTTGTCGAACCAGCTGGAAGATCCCATTGATCTTCTTGAGCCACTGTTACTGATCTTGGTTCTCAAGTGGTCTTGCAACCTGTCAGTCAAGATCTTAAATAAATTCATAGCCTCAGCAGCAGAGGTAGCTGAGATAATAGCAGTATGAATAGCCTTTAAGTCATCTGTATGAAGTGCTAGATTGAGTATTGGGGTGCACTTCATACTATTGCCTACAGTCACACCTATGTTTGCATTACAAATTGAATTTTGGGGGAAGAATTGTTAAATACTGGGCCTACTAGTACAGTACCATTGTTAGAGGTAAATGATCACTTTCAATATTATAGCCCACCTCAAACTCCATGACAAACTAATATGCAAATCGTGAGGTCACAATATGCTTCCATGCTTTGTAAAGTGGGTATATTCCCCGGGCCAATCTCCCTCCATCATACCATTTAATATTAGCAAGTCTATAAAGCCTCACAACTTGGGCTAAACAAAGCCCTGAATAATTACATCTATAATCTTGAGACAGACAGGAGGTACCTCTGGCAAAGTAAATATCTGGTTCCAGAATCTGATTGTAATGGGTGTACAAATTTACATTGTTGACTCCCATGTGTGCATTAAAATACCCTGCAATGATAAACACTGCAGTAGGATATAGGAATTCAAGGGATTCTATATAATTTTCTAGTTCTGTCCAGTTAGTATTTACAGTAGTTTTGTTGTTGTTGTTGTTGACGACAAGGTGGTATGTAGACGTTAATCAGCATTAAACATACTTTCAGAACTATAACCAAGACAGCAGTTGCAAACAGGTTACATGGAATCATGGCTGCTGTAGTTGCATTCAACTTTGTGGAGATTAAACATGTTAGCTCCCCACTAGCCCTATCACCTTTCGTTGAGGGAGTGGCTGTCAGTGAGTGACATTTGTATCCGTTAAGCAATATGGGGACATCGTGCCACGTTTCTTGTAGCAGAACAATCAGTTACATCAATGTCATGGCTGAAAAAGTTATTTCAGCAGTTTGCAGCAGAGAATCCCATAAATGTATCTCATTGGGGGCACAATAATAAATGAAATAATGAGCAATTTGCCTTTTCATGATACTCAAAATAAGCTTCCTGAGGTAACTGCCTCATTCTGCCTGAGCTTCCTCCACTTTATGATGCAACTTCCACCTCTCGTCCCAATAGGCCCCAGACTTAGTAGGAAAAGATGGCTTCCGTTGTGCTTCATGGGCAAGGGGTAAGATGAATTACGGTAGTCACTCCTTTCTTGAGGAACGTGTAGGCAATTTTAAGTCCACTCTTGCATTTCTTGGCTCTGTTCCTTTTCTTCTGCTTCTTCATGTCTTCTTTAGGATAACTTTCTTCTGTCCTGCTTCCCAAACGCATGGTTAAACTATGGAATCTGCTCCCACAAGAGGCTGTGATGGCCAGCAACTTGGATAGCATTAACAAAGGAAAAGACAAATTCAGGGAGGATAACTATGATGACTATGTTCAATCTCCACTGTTGGAGGCAGTAAGCTTCTGAATTCCAGTTGCTGGAAACTGCAGGAAGGGAGAGTACTGTTGCCCTCGGGTCCTGCTTGCAGGCTTCCTATAACAAGATGCTGAAATAGATGGCCTCATCTAGCACTCTTACCTCCTTGTGTTCTTAGTGCTGCACTTACTAGTTCTTTCCAGAACTGGAGATCTTTTTTCTGTCTTGATTGCTTTTATAATTCTCTAATTCTCTCCTCCTCTAGTACAAAATTATGTGCCAGTACACTGATTTCCTTATTGCTCTCTTAAGCTGTGTTTTACAATAGCAATCCTGTAAGCAGAGAAACAACGGTATACCCTCCAGCATATTAACAGTAGTGTTTGGTTTGTAATGCTTTTGTAAAACCATTGCAGTGCAATTTAGTGTTTCCTCAGGAGACTTAAATCACCTTGGAGCATCTTGCACTGTTTGTGGAGAACTAACATTTGTAATTTAGATTTTTGCATTCACTTGATAAAGCTAATTGAACTCCTTAGCTGCTTATGTACAAAAACACACTGAAAAGAGATGCTGAGTGTGAAGCAGCAAACATGGGCAACCTGGATTGCTTTTATAAAGCTATGTCACTATGTGTGTGTGTTTTTTTTATTGTAGGCAGAGCAACTACGAGTGGTAGTCATGGAAGGGGTGGAGATCACCACACCTTTCTGCTGTTAATTTCAAACATGCTTGTTTTCTTCTTAGTGACTGATTTTGTGTATTTGTTTGTAGTTATATAGAGCTTTCAGGATGATAGCGAGTTACATAAACAAGTTTGCCCCCCTCCCAAAAGGAGGAAAATAATGATTAAATTATGCTAGTTAAGGACCAACAAAAGCAGTTCAATTATAGTTTGAACAGCTTTTGAAAAAGTACTTATTACGTATACAATGGGCCCTCTAGTTACATACCACTCTGGATATGTAATTTTTGGGTTACGAACGTGGCAAACGAGGAAGTATATACTCCCTGCCGCACGTGCATGTGCGCTCAATCACGCCATGTGTGTGCGCAGAAGTGGCACCTCTGCCTACGGACTTTTCGGGTTGCAGAAGCATCCACGGAATGAATTTAATTCATATCCGGAGGGTCCATTGTACAGCAATTCAGTTACATGAAAAGTACTTTAACTAGATCCATAACTACTGCCCATCACATCATGCCTCTAAGTTGGTGCAATTGTTATTGCAGAAGAAAATGGATCTCAAGAAAATGGATCTCAAGAAAATGCCCAACGTGACTCTGGTTCTCTGCTTCCCAGGTAACTATTTAAAAGTGTCTGGTTATGACTATTATACTGGAGGAATCTTCTGCCATGTTGCATTTAAGAATGGCTTTGAATACTGAGTTAGAAACTAGGTGTGTGTATCTTGTACACACATTGTGCTTTTTTCTGTGGTTATGTACCTTTTGTCAACCTTTGCCTGCCTTCTACTTTCTTTACAGGTGCAATATCTTGATGGATTTTTGTTTAATCTTCTCAGTGACATATTTTAATTACAATGCCCCTGATCAGTCATAAGAAAACTGCCTTGCATTTACTTATCAGTCTACTCCAGCATGTCCTGCTTGGACTACCTGTGACACCTCTGCCCAAGTATTCAGAGTCCTCCCCCTTTACATGCTACACTCCTGTGCAGATAATGTGACCATGGTCACTGAGCACACTGGCCAACCTCCCCCTGAGCACATGATCCTGGAGGGCAGCAGTGCTGCATCAGAGATGGGGATTATCCAGATGTATTATCATGCTGGTAAAGGAAATGTATATTTCTCTTGGTTTAGTCATTGATTTTAACTGCCCCCTTTGATTTACAGGAAAATGTGGGGCACCTCAGACTTTGAATTTGGCAAGCCACTTGGCAAGGGGAGATTTGGAGCAGTGTACTTGGCCCGGGAGAAAAAAACTCACTTCATCTTGGCCTTGAAAGTCATTTTCAAATCATTGCTGGAAAAATCTCAGCTAGAGCACCAGCTCAGAAGAGAAATAGAAATCTTAAGTCACCTCAGGTAAAGCAACTGAATGCAGAGGCAGCTGCCTCATACAGAGTCAGACCATTGGATAGCCATCTGTCATGGATGCTTTAGCTGAGATTCTTGCATTGCAGGGGGTTGGAGTTGGTGACCCTTGGGGTCCCTTCAAACTCTATGATTGGTTCATTTATGATTACTTCATCCAGTACTATGTGTTAACTGGCAGCAGCTCTGAAGTTTCAGACAATAGTCTTTCCTAGCCCCACCTGAAGATGCTAGGCACTGATTTTTTAAATGTATTCCCCCCCCCCTTTTGTTTTAATGTATCTGTGGTTTGGTGAGTTGGTTGGTTGCAAGTCACTTTGTGTTTCCTTGGAAAAGATAAAGTGGCTAACAAATTTAATTACCGTATTTTCCCGTACATAAGACGTCCCCAAGTATAAGACGCCCCTTATTTTTGGGGACTCCAAATTAAGAAAACACCCCTCAGCACTACCCGTGTATAAGGCGGGCCCCAATTTTAAACCTAATTTTTTGGTTAAAAAACCTAGTCTTATACACAGAAAAATACGGTAATTAAATCATCAACATCATAATAGCTACAAGGTAGGGCCTTCTGCATGCAGTGCAGGTGCTTACCACTGAGCTAAGGAACCTTGCTTTGGTAGAGCATGTTGAGGAATTATAGTCCATCAGGATCTAGAGGGCCACGTGGTCTGCATACCTGCTCTGTGCTAAATCTGTCAAACCATGGAAAGCCTCATTATCACCTCTGAAACATTATGTAGATGTTATGTAGTCCAAAACATCTGGAGGACACCAGGTTGGTGCATAGGATTGCATCCTTAGTTTCAGCTGCAATCTTATGCCCGCCGTCTGCCTAAGAGTAAGCCCCACTGAACATAATGGAGATTTGCTTCCAAGGGAGCATGCATTGAGTGATTCAAATGCAACTTGTATCTCAATAGTATCTTCTTCCTGGATGGGGCAATTTGGGAATCTGCTTAGTACATTCATATGTAGTATGTAGACCTTGTATATTTTGTCTACCTATCACAGCGGCTTACTTCTTATGTGACCTAAACCACAGGTCCTCTCCTTTTTTCCTTTAAACAAAAAAACTGCCTAGACACCCAAATATCTTAAGGATGTATAACTATTTCCATGACCAGACCCGGGTTTTTCTGATGTTAGAATATGCTCCAGGAGGAGAACTGTACAAGGAGCTACAGAAGAAAACACACTTTGATGACATCAGAACAGCCACCGTGAGTACGAATACAAAGGCTACTGCTCCATGGGAGGAGCTGGCTGGAGATGAAGTAATGCAAAACATAGAACATATGGCTGGTGAGCTTGGAGTAGTCAATATTTATTGGCAGGGGCAGCCTTTCTCATTTTGCCACCTGGGGATTCAGTCACCCAAGGCAGCTGCTTCAGTCCACCTCATGGATGAGCCAACCCTGTTTGTTGGCCTAATGTGCCTCGGAGGGTGTACAGGGGCGTAGGAAGGGCAGGACGATAGGGGCACTCTGCCCCGGGCAGCGCAAATGCGAGGGCGCCATTGCGGCTGCGCCCGCCCATCCGTGCTGGGCCCCACGCCCCCACAATGGGCGCCACGCCCCTACGGGCACCACGCCACTCCCCCAGAACATGCGCCAGCCCCACCCCCGCCTGCTCTCTGCCCCCAGTGCCGGAGTATGAAGCTCCACCACTGAGGGTGTACATACCCCTTAAAGAAAACCTGATAGGTAAATGTATTGTGAAGAGAGCAAAGCCAAGCCCGTGTGTGTGTGTGTGTGTGTGTCTGTCTGTCTGTCTGTCTGTCTGTCTGTCTGTCTGTCTGTCTGTCTGTCTGTCTGTGTCTTCTGCTGATTTGGTTCTGCAACTACAAACCGACCAAGCCATTGATTGCAGAGATGGAGAGAAGGACATTTGGGCATACAGGACGGCATAGCCCATTGCACCAGTGCTTAAGGTCCAGCCTGTCAGACTCCGCTGAGCTGTGGCCATCAGAGGGAGCACGGAATAGCCCTCAGAGATAGAGAGCCAGTGTGGTGTAGTCGTTAAGAGTGGTAGAATCGTAATCTGGTGAACTGGGTTCACGTCTCTGCTCCTCCACCTGCAGCTGCTGGGTGACCTTGGGCTAGTCACACTTCTTTGAAGCCCCACTCACCTCACAGAGTGTTTGTTGTGGGGGAGGAAGGGAAAGGAGAATGTTAATCGCTTTGAGACTCCTTTGGGTAGTGCTAAAGCAGGATATCAAATCCAAGCTCTTCTTATTCTTCTTCAAACTCTCTGGGGAATTCCGAGCAGCGCAAGAGGTTTAATAGGGGAACCTTGAGGAATTGGGTACCCGGCTGCGCCCAGAGCAATTCTCCTGTCGCCTGGATTTTAGTAAAAAGTCCGGGAATAGGATTGAGTTGCGGGTGCTGAGGTCACTACTCTTGCACATCACTACTCTTGCACTTGCGAAGTCTCAGGCTCCTGATGAAAGCAGCAAAGCTTCAAGGACTAACAACCGAATTTGAAATCACAATTGGATATTTCCAGAAATAAAGATTTGGAACTTTAAAAATTCAGACCGCTGAAGTTGCCTTTAGTGAGATGAGTCTTTGATTGGAGCACACCTTTCATTGGAAGGTAATCAGACTGAGACTGAGTATAAAATAAGAAAGCTTATGCTTATTAACAGAAGGACATTCTGGAAAGGAAAGAATTCTATAGTCCTGGATAAATAACTACTGGTAGTTGGAGAAACAAAGAAGCCATACTTGCCCCTTTGCTCCCAGAAGATGGCCTCATACTCAATGCAAGTGTGAGAAAGAAGTTGTAAACAGGATGCAACTTAAAATGTTTCAGTCTAAAGTGTAAAGGATATGGAGGTTTAGCAAAGAGGTTAAAAGTACAGGGATAGTCTGGGAATCTGGAGGTCCTTTTATCTGTTCAAACTCCATACAAACCTCTTTCTGCAAGCTGAGTTGCACCCAAACTTCAGACACAGCAGACTTTAAGGTCATCCCGTGTGATCACAGATTTAAGTTTCTTATTACTTTGTTTCAGTTGAAGTGGACTAAAGAGATTCCTTTTGAGAAGAGGAGGTGCATTGAATGTAATATTTATTTCCAAGACCCAATTAGTTGCTCTCCAAATGAAGTTCTAGCCTAAGGATGGGAATCACCAAAAGCCACATTATCTTGGCTGGGGGGAGGGGGAGAGTTTGGAGTCTGCCTACCAGTGGTAGGTGGAGCCAAATCACAAGTGGGTGGGGACAGAACATTGCGTGCAATGGTCAAGTACCTTACACCACGGGACAAAATACAGCCCTCCAGGCCTCTGTATTTTGCCCTTGTAACTCTCCTGTGCAATGCCCTATTCCAGGGATTTTTTTCTGCTACTTACACAATGGTTGGCCAATCAGCGCTGTGTAAACCCAACTCTTTCTACAGTGGGAAAACCGTAAGTTTTCTCCCCAGACTCATAGAGGAAACCTTATTGTGCATTACAGCAGCAGTGAGTGCACTTTTAATCCAGTCTCACTAGTAAATTTATGTACAGTTGCATGCAGTCTTGGTTAACAGCCAGAATTAACATCTATTTTTTTTATTTTCTGCGAATCATACATCTACAGTATATGGAAGAAATATCTGATGCTCTGATGTACTGCCATGCTCTAAAAGTGATTCATAGAGATATTAAGCCAGAAAACCTCCTGTTAGGATTAAGAGGGGAGCTGAAGTTGGCAGACTTTGGATGGTCAGTGCATGCTCCATCGCTTAGGTATGTATACACATATATTTTTTAAGAATTCAGTACTGTTGGGAAGATTCATGTGAGCAAAAAATTCACCTGCTAAATTTCTGTGTATTTGGCAGCTGTGAAAGGCAGAATAGGGTCAGTAAAATTCATGCTTTCATCGGGAGAATAATGTGTCCTGTTAAAAGTGAACCCATTTTAAACTGGGTTTCAACTGGCACTTTAAACTGACCCCATTTTTTTTATTTAAAAAAAAATAGGAGGACAACGTTCTGTGGCACTGCGGACTACCTTGCTCCAGAAATGATAGAGGGGAGTCCACACAGTGAGAATGTCGATGTGTGGTGCGTTGGTGTCCTTTGTTACGAGTGTCTTGCAGGATATGCACCATTTGAAGCACCAACGCAGATGGAGACTTTCCGAAGAATAAAAGAGGTATGTTCTTCTGAGCAAAAAGCTTTGAGATTAAATGGAATTTGCAATCTACAGCTTGAAACTTGGGGCCAAATCTTGATGGTTTATCATTGAGACTTGAATGGGCACATTAGGTTATAGCATCAAGCTTAAGAGCCATGAGCCAGGGTGGCTAACCCACAATCAAGATCTGCCCCCACCCTGCCAGATCATGTGGCCTGCCAGCCCCTGATGCTTTTTTCTCAAAATCTAGTCAGGAGATAACACCCTCTATTATTTAGAGAGCAATTTTTAAAGAGCAAATAGAGTGCTTAATCTTCCGATTAGGAAATAAAAGAGCCCCTGGCTGCCTTTTTAGATAAGTTCTTTGATCTCAGATCTTGGCACTAAATGCCACAGTGTGAAGATGAGCCCTCTGCCTGTTCTTGAAAGAGTAAAAGGAAGGGTTTCCTCCCGCCCCCAACACTGGAGTGGAAAGAGCAAGACATGTGTGTGTATACCAGAGTTCTGAGAGACTATGTGTCTGGTGAGTGTGTGTACTGCTTGTTCAATGAATGCACATGCCTAGCGTGTGGCTGCTGGTACATATACATGACCCGGAAAGCTGTCTGTGGACAAATGCCGGCTCCCTTGGCCTGAAAGCAAGATGAGCACCAGAACCTCATCATTGCCTTTGACTGGACTTAACTGTCCAGGGGTCCTTTATCTTTTTTTACCTTTTATACCTTGACCATACCCCCACAGACATGTCGGCCTTTGAGGGATGGCTAACATAACCCTATTTCTAGAAGTGCTGAACAAGATACATAATTGACAATGTCCTTGTCCAACAGTATGAGCATCTTAGGGCAAAGCTGATGTGCAGCTAGGAAAGCTGCATGGGGGTGGAGAAGCAGATAAACTGGCACTAGGGTAATGCATTCAAGTTTTTTTTTTAAAAAGAAAGAAAGCAGAAGACACAACTAGCTTCATAAGAAAATGTAACTTAAAACATTCTTTTCTTCCAAGGTTAACTTTTCATTCCCTTCTTGGGTGTCAGATGGAGCCAAAGACCTAATATCCAAAGTACTCAACCGCACACCTTCCCTGCGGCTTCCCTTGAAAGAAATAATAGCGCACCCATGGGTTAAGGCCAACTCTAGGAGAATCTTGCCACCTGTCTACAATGAAACAGAAGAGTAAATGCCTGTGTATATCCAGAAGGCTGTTGATTACTTCACATGTGCACCTGTCTTTTTAGATAGTTGGCTGCAATGTCAGACAGCAGCTGAACCAGAATATCAAGCCTCTGCTTTCTGCTAAACCAGGTGTGAGAAGCAAATGATGTTGGAGTCCATCTCCCATCTTCCCTGACCATCGGCCATACTGACTTGAGATGATGGGAGTTGGATTCTAACAACATGTGGAAGGCCACAAGTTCCCATCCCTCCTAAACCACTCTTTCACAAAGAATTATTGTCACAACTTAGCTTGTAAATCTACTGTTAACCGTGGAACTTTTATGAACTGATGTAATGAGGAAGAAAAAAAGCTTTAAAAATTTATAATTTTAAACTTCAAAGAAATAAACACTTGCTAATAAATCTCAATCTAGTGGCAAGTTGGAAAGATGGTCCAGAGCTAATATTTAAGTATGCAGAGCTTTCTCAGGATCACTGTTGTAGAATTGATGTCAAAGCACAAACCTTATTGTACTGCGACCAACTTAAATGTTTTAGTATTGAAAAAGCTTTCAAGTGCTCCAGAACACTTATGTCAGAATTAGATGTTCAGTTTTCAAGGAAAGGTGGAGGGTTCAAGACAGGGTCCCCAAACTAAGGCCCGGGGGCCAGAAGTGGCCCAATCGCCTTCTAAATCAGGCCCGCGGACAGTCTGGGAATCAGCATGTTTTTACATGAGTAGAATGTGTCCTTTTATTTAAAATGCATCTCTGGGTTATTTGTGGGCCTGCCTGGTGTTTTTACATGAGTAGAATGTGTGTTTTTATTTAAAATGCATCTCTGGGTTATTTGTGGGGCATAGGAATTCGTTCATTTTCCCCCCTCCAAAATATAGTCCGGCCCCCCACAAGATCTGAGGGACAGTGGACCGGCCCCCTGCTGAAAAAGTTTGCTGACCCCTGGTTCAAGATATAATGAAAAGGCCAAACATTTGCTTTGGGGCAGCCTTAAGATGGCATAAGGTGTTGTGTGTATTTAGTTAGGGCAGGTTGTACCAGGTGCAAAATGATTTCAGGTTCTATCAAGGGCTACTGCGATGGGACAATTGGCCACTCTTCCTTTGAAAATACAAAGCCAGCAGTAAATTGGGTAGTTACAAAAGTGAGAAGCAAAGAATCAGAAGGAAGAACTATTGGCTTCCTAAACCTAGATGATAGTTTTAGTCATTTTCATTTTGTATGATCACCTTCTCTGGTCCAATAGGACCTAATGCTGACAGCTTTCTGCTGGGATGGTGTCTGGTCAAAAAGATGGATAGTGAAGACACACATCTATGTTGCTCAGAGGCTTAAGATGCTGTATAGCAGGCAGAGGCATACCTAGGGGTTAGAGAAACTGGACCCCGCTGGTGGCGCAGGCCAGAGTGGATACAAAAATTCCATTAGGCATTTGAGTCCTTCCACAACACCTGGAGTGCGCACGCACACACTGCTCAGCATTCCAGTGCAAGGGATCCTAGGTACACCTCAGATATGAATGGGAAAATTCAGGCTTTCCAGTCTCACCACCCTGTTTACCAGTCCTGCTTTGCATCTTCCTTGAGTGGTTTTGCCTGCCTGGAATGTTTCATTGAACTCTGATAATGCTACTTGCTTGCCTGGGTGGAGGCTAGAGTGGAATGTGTGTAGAAACTAGTGTACTACTCAAAGGTAAAATTTGCATTCACTGAACTGTCCACTTTTGACTCCTGCCCTATGCACCTCTGGCATGTGGTCCTTGGATGATAGTCTGGAAGGACTGCAGCACTTAGTGAAAATGGTTCTCTGTCAGTGCTCTCTACTAGATGCTAGAAGTGGCCAAGGTCTGCCACCTCTTCCTGAATATCATCTTAAAAACAAATGGTAGTTGTACTGGTCTAGTGTTTAAAAAAATAAATCGAAAAACCATATTAGGTCTAATTTATTTCTATCTGTTTTATTTCATAAAATTTATATACTGCTGGATTGTAGAAAAAACCTCAAAGCAGTTTACAAAAAAGATAAAACAATAAGATTATCACTAAAATATTTACTGCCGTAGTTTAAAACATACAAAAGGTTAAAACCACAATAGACTAAAATGAATTAAAATGCCTATGAACTTTCTACAAAATAAAGGTATTACCCTAATATAGGTGTTGAAATGCATCTGAAGACTAGGAACAATTCAGACTTTGTTACTTCAATTTCCCATTCTCCTTTCTTCTACCTTTGCTTGATATCCAGCCTACTAAGAAGCTCTGTAGGACTCAAAAGGCTTGCTCACTACCGGTATTTGATGACACTTTTATCCTAATAAAGGCACTGAGGTTTTTAGAAGTTGGCAAGTTCTGTTCTGACTGCACTCCACTCTTAAGTATGTGAAGCATCTGTAGAAGAATGCTGATGCCATGCCAAATAACTCACATGAACAATACCACCTGTGAATGCAGCCTTAGACACCAGACTTAAAAGCCAAGCAGAACGACACAATATCCCAGATCCAAAGGGCCTGGAAGAGATGATAAATAAGAAATGGAAGGCTTCTTGACCCACTACCCTCAAACCTTTCCCACAGGTAATTCCATAGGGGATGCAATCATAAAAACATATTGTGGACATTTTAAAATTCTTTTCTGAAAATGTCACTTTCCTGTACAGCACTTGTAGCAACAGGTTACATGTAAGCACTAAAAAGTGATGTTAAAACCACCTGCCCACAAGCCGCATTACCTTGGCCTGGTAGTATGCTTCCAGGGGACTATTTACTGTACCTGTGATTGCTTAGGGTGCTGCAAAGTTGTATTCTTCCAATAACTTCCTTTCTAGATTGCAATGAGCCCACAGTATTCCAGGGCTGTTCTGTTCAAGGAAGAGTGTAGAGGATTAAGGATTAACTTAGCAATTATTATTGTTGTTGTTGTTGCCCAATATAAATATGCAATCTGGTTTCTGTAAATATTCCAAATAAAAACTGGTTCTTCCTCCCCACAGCTACCTATTTTTTATTGTCCAAACCACCCAGAAGTTATGCATTCCTCAAAGCAGCCTCCTTTCAAGTAACATTCCAGATGCCATAGTAATGTCATACCTATTATTGGTAGCTGTGTTAATCTGTTGTAGTTCAAACAACAGTGCTGCAGTACCTTAAATGCTAAAGTTTTTACAGTAGCATAACCTTCTGTGCACCAGTAAAGATAGTAAGAGGATCATTCCACACCAAATCACATGATTTTAATACTTGACCATGATCTCACAACTCAGATTTTCTTCAAAAATAAATAAATGTGTAGATACCTATGAGATAACCTCAAATTATTTTTTAAAGATTTTTTTGGTCCAAAATTGGGCACAGGAGAATTTTTTTAATGTCGATTTTCACGTGATTTAGGCTAATAATAATAATAATAATAATATTTTATTTATACCCCGCCCATCTGGCTGGGCTTCCCCTGCCACTCTGGGCGGCTTCCAATAAACATTAAAATACATCAAAAATAATCATTCAAAAATAATCATTCAAAAGTGCCACTTTAAAAGTATGCTGGACAATTTCTGCATCAGTTTAGAAAAAAACTGTTTCACTTATTTTTCAACCAATTTGGCTTATTTTGGTATCAAAATTAAGCTAATTGTGGCCTCTTTCAAAATAAGATATAAAAATGTTAAGTGCCACAGAAAAGGGTCACCATTCAAAGTGATTTTTTTGTCATTTTATTCCCGGTAGGTCCGATAAGCCATAGCTCACAAACCACAACTAACACATATATACTTTTTTTGTAGATTGGGCTAACCATGTACTTGATATGTTCAAAAAATGAGGGTGTTTTTTGTGGTTATAAAATAGATTTTTACAAAAAAAAAAATGTACAGGTTTAAGTTCTCTTTGAGCCTGAAATAACTCACACATTCATGAGAATAGTTAAAATTGTACCCTCTTGTTACAATGTCATATGAAGTTATTTTTGCATTATTTCACTGTTAGCTTACCTTTGTAGTCAAAGGTTACATCATTCTTTTTGCCAATTTCTGCACTTCTTTGTGGACTTTATCATCTATGGCATATGTTCTCCCTGATACAGTTGATGATGAAGGAACTGGAACTTATCTGATTATATTTTCATAGGGCACCCAGCAGTAGTCATTCTTGGCCAAAAATATGCTGGTCAAGGACCAGGTGGATGCATGAACTGAACTTTAGCATCCCTTTCCTCTACACAGCTGTCTAGTATCTTCCCAATCCACCACTTTCTGTCATTCATAACTGCATAAAACATTTCTGGAATAATATTGACTAGTTCTTTGGTTTTATCACCAACAGTGGCTTTTAAAGATTTGTCAGAATTAACTGAAACCCGCTTCACCAAAAGGGTTCTTTTTGTCCAGTGGTTTGAAGAAGTGGCTCTCTCTGGTGCCACCTACCGTGTTTCTCATATTATAAGACATGTCTTATATTTATTTTTTCCTCAAAAAAACACACTATGGCTTATTTTCAAGGGATGTCTTATTTTTTTCCTCCTCCTCCTCCGGCCGGCATTGCTGCTGTGCCTATCACTATGTCTTATTTTCGGGGTATGGCTTATATTCCTTGAATGCTTAAAAATCCTGCTATGCTTATTTTATGGGTATGTCTTAAAATATGAGAAACAGGGTACTGATAATGAATTACTGTATGATACCGTCCCTTCAGGAACTCTTCGTTGGCACCCACCTCAGCTGATGGTGTGAAAAAGACCTGAATTCCCTTTGTTTTTGGAAGCAAATTCAAATAAATCTTGTGCATTCAAAATTTGTCCCTCTACAGTTCTCTGAAGACTTGCTCTCGTGGCAAGAAGGCACTTAATCGTTCCCGCTACTCCATCACACATTTTTATCCGGCATACTTGGTTCTCCCCTACACCTGACCATTTTATCCTCTGAACAATCCTGTGAGGTAGGACAGGCTGAGAGCAATTTGCTGGCTCAAAGTCATTGAGGTTTCCAACCAGGGTCATTTGCCAGACACTCAGACCCAACATCAAACTGACACTGCACCACCCTTGCTTCTGGGGCTATTCATTTTCCCCCCGATTGGGAAACACTATTACCTGCATTTTTATTGCAAACAGGCGTCCTGATCATCTTTCTTATCCAGGCCTTAAAAACCCCACTCCAGTCACAGTAGCACAACCTAGCCTACCTCACAGGGTTGTTGTTGTTGTGGCGGGGGGGGGGTGAAGAGTGGTGAAAGAATGCCACCTTGAGCTCCTTGAATGAAAGGTGGGATACAAATATAATAATAAATAAAATTAAAATACTACAGTTGGGGACATAATCGTGGTGGTGCCAGGCGCTCCCCCTGCCCCAATGCAGCACTGAGGACCTCAGCAAAATGGGAGGGGGCGCGTCCTCGAGGGCGCCCGGCGCGTAGAAACCGTTGGGATGGTGCGCACGCGCGCTGCTGCGGCTCACGCGCTGCTGGCGCCCGAGGCCCCCCTCGCTCTCAGGGTAGCCGAAGGAAGGATGGCTTCAGTTCTGACGTCGCCCAGCCGGTGAATAGGACGCCGCCCTATCAGACGTTTCCCTAGGTGCTTAGCCCCTCCCACTCCCCCCTCACGGGCGGAGCAGGCGCACTTAGGGGCGGGAGGGGGAACGGTCACCCGGCTCTTTTCGTCCCCTCCCCCTCCGCCTCAGTCCTTTCTCAGATCCGTCAGTCAGGCTGGGCGGGCGGGCGGCTCGGAAGGGCGTCGCGGGGGGCGCCTGAAGGAAACGGAGGCTGCCGAGAGGCAACCCCCCCCGCCGCCTCCATTTTCCTTCTCCTTCGGCCGCCGCGATGAAGATCTGGACCTCTGAGCACACCTTCGAGTGAGTAGCGGGCGGTAAGATGCCGGGTTAAAGCGGGGAGTGGGCGGCGCTGGGCGCCCTCCCCCCTGAGCTTGTGGGGTGGTGGGCGCAGCGGGAACTCGGCCTCTGAGGGGACACCCGAGGAGCACACTCCTTGGGGCAAGGCGCGGTCGGCCTTGACTTCATTTAGGGGGTGGAGAGCCGCAGGGGCGCGCTGACCTTTGGGCTCCCGCTCCATCCCCTAATTATCCCACACGCACCCCCGAAACAGCTGCACTGGGCAAGGGGGCGTCTGGTAATCTTGGGGGGGGGGGTTAAGGTTCCTACTACCCCACAGAAGTGCATGCGCTTCTCCCTCTCTTGCCCCCATTTCCCCAGCGTCGCTAATTGATTGTCCCCAGCTCTGTTTTGGTCACCTATGGAAACCTTTCAAATGGGGCATTAAAAAAAAGAAAAAATCTATTATCGGTGTTCTGGCGCTGCTGACAACTCTTTTCCATCACCAAGGTTGGTTTGAGGGTATAGTAGCAGCAGCACCCATCTCCTCCCTCTTGTCCTTCTCTCCACCCCCCACCCCCACCCCTTTTTTATTTAAAAAAGCTGCAACAATATGGGTTTTAAGAGGAAGAATTGAAAGCAGAAGAAAAGTGGGCTCCTTCTTTGTTTCTTTCACAGGTACTCCACTGGATGCATATTTCAGTGAAGAAGCATTACATCAGATTTTGCAGTGCATAGTCTTCCCATGTGGCTGAGGCTAAGCAACTGTCCTGAGGATTAGTGCAATTTTCTTGTCCACATTTTCTATGCTGATGGTAGCCCACCACCTTCTTGGGTCTGCCATGGCCAAGTCCTCTTCTGCAATGTTCTTATGGTGTCTCCCGCCATAAGAAATGTAAGGAATGCAGACTGGAAAACAGGTGCTGAAGAACTGCATCAGGCGCCTCCCCCCCTCTGCAAGCAGTGAAAGGCCTTCCTTTCATTCTGTGCAGGCAGCACGTGTTTAGCCATGCTCTGTTCTAGCAGTTGCTGTTTGAAAAACATGTTTTTCACCGACTGCTGCAGTTGCTAGGTTTGGCCGTGTGTTGATTTTATTGAGTTTTCTTTTGCTCATTATAAAAGTCCAAGGATCCAAGCAGCATTTGGGTTGAAATGGATTCGGGGCTGTGCCTTGATTCTCCCAGAATTTGAGTGTATCTTATTTTGGAGTTGTGGCTTAGGCTTTGTAGTACAGTACTCTTCTTTCTTTTGTGACCAACCTGATCTTTAAGCTGCTTTTGAGACTCTTCATTTTTGCTTATTTTTATGATGCTTTTTGCACAGTTTACATTATATGTACAGTACTTGAAAGAGAATTCCTTGAGAATTCCGTGACAGTAGTATGTGGTGAACTGGTTGGCTCAGGTTCTTAGCTAAATCTGAGACTATCTGCAGAGCTTATTCCAATGTAACTAACTAAAAAGTGCTTACCAGTATCTTCATTTTTGTTTTTATTTGACAGCCACCCTTGGGAGACAGTTACTACAGCTGCTATGCAGAAATATCCAAATCCCATGAATCCCAGTGTGGTTGGAGTAGATGTTCTAGACCGGCATGTAGATACCAGTGGAAAGTTACATAGCCACAGGTTGCTCAGTACCGAATGGGGGATGCCATCAATTGTAAAATCAGTACGTGTCCAATCAGGATGCAGGACAAATATCTGACTTTCTTTGAAATTACATGCATTTGACCTTGGTTTTTATAAAATACAGTGCAATGACCTTTCTCTGAAAGTGTTATTTGGGGATCAAGTTAGCTTTGCATTTCACTCTTTCACAATACATTATTTGGATTTTCCTGAAATGTTCAGGGTGCAAATTAGTAATTTCTGTTGGGTTTATTTACACCATAATTACATTGTATTTAGACCTGGAAGGAACTGGTGACTTTGTTGAAAGGTGCTGTCCATTCATTTAGCATTTTATAATAGCAGCTGATGCATTTGATAAATCTGTGTGTATATTTAATGAATAAATAAAGTGAGAGTCCGTCAATCCAATAGCACTCCAAACAGTTGCCTCCTACAGAAGTCAGACCCCCTTTGTGTCGTCCACTCCATCATGTCCTAGTCAGCATATTTCAGGAAGCACTTATCCACTTCATTTGCATTGATTGATAGCCTGAGTGTTCCCACTTAATTAAAATAAATAAATTCAGCTGGTTAAATCATTTTAATTTCAGCCAGAAAAATATTAAATATAGAAATTCATTAACAAGTCAAGCTTCATAATACAATGGTTTGTTGCGCTGTAAATTCTAGGTACATGCAAACCAAGCAGTTGACTGAGTTCTCAATTATTGAGAAACAGGCATGATGTGACTGACCCTAGCAGCTTGTTGGTAACAGGTAAAAATATTACTAAGAAATAACTGATTGCTAAAACATCAGAATGTCACAGTAAGAGTGTTGCATAATTTTGCCATTTTCAGCATGGTTTTTCCAACTGTAGGGTAAATCCTGCATAGATAATGTGTAGAATGAATGCTAGCAATAGTATCTGAGTTTTGGGGGGAGGGTTTAAGTGAATGGCTCTGTTCAGATGTAACAGAAAGCCCAGTTTCCTGTTATGAGAAAAGGACTGCATGAGCCTTAGGCTTTTTCAGCTAGTCACGAATAAGGAAAGGGAAGAAGTGGAGAAGTCCTTTACAGTTACAATAATGTTCAGGTACAGAGGAAAAACAATACAAGGAGCAGAAATCAGATTGTGATTCAGGCACATGAAATGGAACAATAAGCCATGTGCACTAAACTGGCAACTATTGAATATACATCTCAAGATCTGACTAGATATCTTTAAACTTTGTCCTGTCTTGTACTCATGTTGATAATGAAAATAGTCCTGAAATATATAATGCCTGATGTTTCTCTCCTAGCTTATTGGTGCTTGTCGAACAAGGACATATATACAAGAACACTCCATAGTTGACCCAGTAGAGAAAGTACTGGAGCTCAATTCTAGTAATGTAAGTATTAATAAAACTGTTTGATCTTTACACTTTAGTTCATGCATGCAAAAATCTATTGGAAGTTTTTTGTAGACTTATTTGGTAGCCTTTTATTTGAACATGTAAAACGTACTTAGATTTTTTGTGGAGCTGTTCTGACATTTCTTGTTCAGAAGCTGAATGAACGGGGGAGACACTTCTTAGTGGTACACACAACATGCAACTTTTCTCTCAGATGTTTTTGTGCCATGTTATACTGACTTGTACTTATTTGTGGACTGTCAACATGACAGTCTTTTGTGACTCTGGCAACATTTAGCATCAAGGATTTGTTTCCAGTTCCTGCTGCATTATATGTGATGTAATCTGAGGTTTTTTTTAGTAATGTCTACCTTAGAGAAGACTGTTGTAATATCATGAAAATACTGTGCCCCAGCTGTAGTGGCTTCAGATGCCATAAGTGCACAGCCCTTTACATTTCTTACTGAATTTTATAACAGGAAAACTTTACTATATAAATTATTTTTTTTTCTAGATTTCGTTTACAAATCTGGTGTCAGTAGATGAGAGATTAATCTATAAACCGCATCCTGAAAAGCCAGAAAAGTAAGTAATTGGATTTCTTCAGAGTTTTACTTTAAACCACAGTTGGGGAATCTATGGTCTACAGTGGTACCTCGGTTTATGAACACAATTGGTTCCGGAAGCCTGTTCATAAACTGAAGCGAACTTTCCCATTGAAAGTAATGGAAAGTGGATTAATCCGTTCCAGACGGTCAGCGGAGTACTTAAACTGAAGCGTTCATAAACTGAAGCGAACTTCCCCATTGAAAGTAATGGAAAGTGAATTAATCCGTTCCAGATGGGTCCGCGGTGTTCGTAATCCGAAAATTCGTAAACCGAGGTGTTCATAAACTGAGGTTCCACTGTACAAGCCTAATTAGGCCCAGCACAGTTGGGCCTATGAGGCAATTTTCCCCAAGCCACACCTACCTGCTTCACTCTTGACATCATATGTGATATCAGGTAAGGAACAAGTGGAGATGTGCCTGCCAGTGCACAGTTCAGAATGTTAAAAGTGAGCTCCCATTTTATCCCATTGGCTGGATCTGGTTCCCCATTCTTGCTCTAGACCAGTGGTTCTCAAACCTTTTTCTCTGGGCCACGCTTTCAGAATAAAAAATTGCTTGCACCACACTGATTTTTAATTGAGACATTGGAAAACAAAAGAAGCAACTAACAATACATGATAAATTTTATAGCATAGAACACATCTACTTCATAATATAGTTATGGGACATCCAGAAAGTATCAAACAATGCAGCTGCATAGGAACACGAATTTTTCACAAAATATAGTAGTGATTGCCCTTTAATCTTCCTGCTGCACTTGCCACCATCTCCTGCCACACCAGTGAGGTGCGCTTCAGCCTTTGAGAACCACTGCTCTGGATATTCATTTAAATTTGTAGTCTGAGGATTGTGAGTAGGTCACATTCAAAGTGACCAAAACAAGCTTTTTTTTCTAACATGTTTTCTTGTAATGAATGTAATCCCATTTGCTAGGATTGCTGGCGCTAGGCATTTTCAGTAATGGCATATTAATGTCTCTTTAGGTAGGATAAGAACCTGTTATATTATCATGCCACCCCTTGACTCTTCTGTTTTTATTGTCTACTATCTAATTTTAAAGGATATAGGTGCCTCTGCCTAAGTGAGCCTCATTATCATTTCCTTGTTTCCATTTTTCTCTTGATTGCTATAACTGACTTCAAACAATTACCTTGAAAACTTGCAGAACTGTGCACAGCAATCTGGTTCCATGGTTGTGTGTAACTTCCATGGAAAGGAGGAAATGACAAAAGGTGCTGTAAGAGTGGTGGTTAAATTTCTTCCACAGATTCCCATTCTTACCATTGTTGTTTAGTCGTGTCCGACTCTTCGTGACCCTATGGACCATAGCACGCCAGGCACTCCTGTCTTCCACTGCCTCCCGCAGTTTGGTCAAACTCATGTTCGTAGCTTCGAGAACACTGTCCAACCATCTCGTCCTCTGTCGCCCCCTTCTCCTGGTGCCCTCCATCTTTCCCAACATCAAGGTCTTTTCCAAGGATTCTTCTCTTCTCATGAGGTGGCCAAAGTATTGGAGCCTCAGCTTCACGATCTGTCCTTCCAGAGAGCACTCAGGGCTGATTTCCTTAAGAATGGATAGGTTTGATCTTCTTGCAGTCCATGGGACTCTCAAGAGTCTCCTCCAGCACCATAATTCAAAAGCATCAATTCTTCGGCGATCAGCCTTCTTTATGGTCCAGCTCTCACTTCCATACATCACTACTGGGAAAACCATAGCTTTAACTATACGGACCTTTGTAGGCAAGGTGATGTCTCTGCTTTTTAAGATGCTGTCTAGGTTTGTCATTGCTTTTCTCCCAAGAAGCAGGCGTCTTTTAATTTCGTGACTGCTGTCACCATCTGCAGTGATCAAGGAGCCCAAGAAAGTAAAATCTCTCACTGCCTCCATTTCTTCCCCTTCTATTTGCCAGGAGGTGATGGGACCAGTGGCTATGATCTTGGTTATTTTGATGTTGAGCTTCAGACCTTATTTTGCGCTCTCCTCTTTCACCCTCCTTCTTTCACCCTCATTAAAAGGTTCTTTAATTCCTCCTCACTTTCTGCCATCAAGGTTGTGTCATCTGCATATCTGAGGTTGTTGATATTTCTTCCGGCAATCTTAATTCCGGTTTGGGATTCATCTAGTCCAGCCTTTCGCATGATGAATTCTGCATATAAGTTAAATAAGCAGGGAGACAATATACATCCTTGTCGTACTCCTTTCCCAATTTTGAACCAATCAGTTGTTCCATATCCAGTTCTAACTGTAGCTTCTTGTCCCACATAGAGATTTCTCAGGAGACAGATGAGGTGATCAGGCACTCCCATTTCTTTAAGAACTTGCCATAGTTTGCTGTGGTCGACACAGTCAAAGGCTTTTGCATAGTCAATGAAGCAGAAGTAGATATTTTTCTGGAACTCTCTAGCTTTCTCCATAATCCAGCGCATGTTTGCTATTTGGTCTCTGGTTCCTCTGCCCCTTCGAAATCCAGCTTGCACTTCTGGGAGTTCTCGGTCCACATACTGCCTAAGCCTGCCTTGTAGAATTTTAAGCATAACCTTGCTAGCGTGTGAAATGAGCGCAATTGTGCGGTAGTTGGAGCATTCTTTGGCACTGCCCTTCTTTGGA
The DNA here is from genome assembly GCF_963506605.1 of Zootoca vivipara. NCBI lineage: Eukaryota > Metazoa > Chordata > Lepidosauria > Squamata > Lacertidae > Zootoca > Zootoca vivipara. The sequence continues at coordinate 83,867,679 of NC_083282.1, read as the reverse complement.
ATTGGGATGTAGACTGATCTTCTCCAATCCTCTGGCCATTGCTGAGTTTTCCAAACTTGCTGGCATATTGGGTGTAGCACCTTAACAGCATCATCTTTTAAAATTTTAAATAGTTCAGCTGGAATATCATCACTTCCACTGGCCTTGTTATTAGCAATGCTTTCTAAGGCCCATTTGACTTCACTCTCCAAGATGTCTGGCTCAAGGTCAGCAACCACACTACCTGAAGTGTACGAGACCTCCATATCTTTATGGTATAGTAACAGAAATTTGAGAAGTCAATTGGTAAACCATTATCCTTTTTTCATTAGAACCATTTTGACCCAAGAAGCAACGATTTGTGTGAAAGGGGTTAGCGTCAGCAGTTACCTGGAAGGACTAATGGAGAACACAATCTCTTCTAATGCTAAAAAAGTATGTAGTCAGCTTTTATGAGTTTTAAAAGCTTTTATGGAGATTATATGGAGATCTTTTAGAATTTGCATGCAATGCAGTGCTGTTGCAGCTGAGTGAGAACTTGCAGAATTCCTGAGTCAAATGGACAGTACGTGTACTACATAGTTGTAAACAAAGAACCAATCACTTAGGCCCTGATAATGCAGTGTGGAGATAATACTAATCCACCTTAGTTGGCTGTAACTACCATGTGGAGCTAGAACCAGTAGACGGTGGGGAGCATGAAGGTTCCAGCTCCATCTAGATTGAGAAGTGTGGGTTGGTTGGGTGGCTAGTTTAAAGTGTTGGGTTGTCAATGGGTCTAATACATTCATGAATGTTCTAATCCATATCAGGGACTCTGGTAAAAATAAATAAATCGGGCTTTACAGGTCAAAACCAGTACTTTAAACTGGGCTCAGAAACTAATTGGCAGCAAGTGCCTTTGGGCCAGGGTTGGTATTATGTGCTGAAACCATCTTGCCCCAGTGAGTGACTTGGCTGCTGAATTCTGCCCCAGTTACAGTTTCCAAACAATCTTCAGAGGCAGCCCCATGTATAATGTGTTGCAGTTAACAGTTAAATAGTTAACTGAAGTGTATATAGGTGAATTGCAGACTAAAGAGCTCTTTAGCTGGAGGTGAAAAACTCAAATTCAAAGAGCTTTTGAAAGTCTTTCGAATTTGCATCTAAAACTTAAATTGCACCTGATTAATGGATCCAAGAAGAGTGTTCCAAACTCTGGTAGCTTCCACAGAAAAGACCCTATTCCCCAGGTAGAAAGGCATGGAATAGAGCTGCTGTCTAATATTAGAGCAGGCAGTCCTTAAGCCATGTGTGGTGTGTTTATTACAAGGCCTAGCTGGCACTAAATCCTTAAGTATTAGGCCATGACAATCAACTTTATGTTAGAATAAAATTGCTCTGCTTGTATTTTATTACTTCATTTATGTTAAATACATTTTTGCAATGCATGTCTCCTCCATTTCTTGACTAGATAGGAAATTAGAACATTTTTAATCAAGATGTGTGTGTTCTCAGGGACGTGAAGCACTCGAATGGGTAATCAACAAACTGAATGCCGAAATAGAGGAATTCACTTCTTCAGCAAGAGGAAACATGAGGTCTTCTATGGCAGCCGCAGCCTTTATGGAGAAATAAAATATAGCTATATTTGTCTATATCAGGCCTGAACATATGAAGCAAGTAGTTGTAAACTTCCTTCAAGCTGGAAATATTTATTCTATCTGTTGAAAAGAAAGAGGACTGTAGATTAGATTTTTAAATTAAAAACCTGGAGAGAAGTTGCATACGTTCATACATGAAGGTAATATGCAGGACTCAGTTCCATTCAACTGTGTTACTTTCAGCTGAAATAATCTGAACTTTCAGTTCCTGCAAACACTGGAAGTATCTTAAAGTTACAACCTATAATAGGCCTCCAATAGAACAAACTGGAAGGTTAATCTATTGTTAACCCCATCTTTGATAGAATTCAGGTTTTCCTAGACTCTGTTACTTTTGGGACCCAAATTAAGATGAATTATCCTGGGTACAGTAGCTTGGGTAGTTTGTGTTGTCAGAACATTGGTTATTACTTGAAATATGATTGTTTATATTAAAATGCTGCTTTGTATGCTGCTGTCATGAGTGTTACAATTTGCTAACATGAAAAGTGTGGCACATAGCATTTGTTCCCTTACCTTAAAGCTTTGCTCTATTAAGAAATGCTTCATAATTTTGAAGGATTAACCAGCTAAAGATTTGTACTAGGCAAATTATGAGTTTGGCAGAAGCTGCATGAGATAACTAAGGGGGGAAATTTGTTCAGAAATCCACTATTTTAGTTTTGTAGATCGACTTCAAAAAGATACCGTTACAGTTGCAAAATGTAATTTTGTTATATGCTCATTCTTTGGTTTTGCAGTTTCAAGAAACTGGAAGTAATATAAATATGTAAACTCTGAGACAGAAGTATTTGTTCCATTTCAAATGTACTGTAACATTGTTAAATGAATTGCATAATGATTTATATGCTTGCTCAGCAGGACATCATGGACTATTAACATTTCTTAAATAGTAAATTGTTTCTTCTGTCTCCAATAAGGAACAAAATGTGACAGGTTGCTTAATTTTGCCATTTAGTATTCTTTAATTCCATAGCTAAAATAATGGTGAGATTGCAATATTCTTCCTGTTCTTCACAGGGGAATATTTCTAGAGGTGAAAGTTGAGAATGGAATACAAAACCCAAATGGAAGATTTTTTAAACATGGATATTGTGTGAAATAAAAATAGCAGTGGAAACAAAGTAATGCTGTTGTAGAAGAGGGCCAATTAAAATTTCTGTATAAGGTACCTTTCATATGAAGGCCTGAAGAGGTGGAAGCCTATTATCTCCCTGAAGATACTACACCAAGTAGTAATTGGCAGAACTAATGGGTTGCAAGTTCATTTTGCAATCTCTAATTCTGTAGATCTTCTCATTTATATATTGAGAACAGTTACAGAAGTCTGCTTGTGCATGCAATTTTCTGCCATATAAGCATATGTCAGTAAAACAGAACTAGCACTAGTTTTGAGTGCTTATTTAGATAGAAATGTATCCTTTAATCTTCAAATGGGGGAAAGCGGAAGGAAGAAAACCTGTGAATCTGCCTAAGGTTACAAATGTTTACTTGCATATTTAAATTTTAAATATTTTTGTACTTTTTCTTTATTGCATTTGTAAAAGCATATCAGTTTTTTATATATTTGAGAATGTTCTTAACTTAATTAAAATGTCAATGTTTGATATTCAAAACTGTGTTTTAATTTTGGTGCATAGTAACTATCTGTTCTGATAAAAAAAGGTCACAGCATTTAAATACTGAGTAATTATTTCAAAGCCTGTATATTTTATCTTTAATTTGCTTGGATCGTTTTCATAATTTGAGAGGAATTGTGGGAATGGAGATTAGAATTCTTAGATATTAGGCAAAAGCCTGTGCAAACTTTACTGTCTAGAGCAGAGGTTCCTAAACTTTGGTATAACATGCTCTTTCTACTGAAGTATATGCTGAGTGTATGCAATATTCTTCTCCTTAAAAAGTCATCCCCAACCTTCAGCCCTTGGAAAGTGCTTATGTGCAGCTCATCCCCTCTTTCTTCCATTGTAGGTGCTACTTTTTCATTTTAGGGAAGAAAAAAGCACAGCAGCAAAGAGGATGGTATCAGAGTTGTAGCTGTGATCAAATTAGTTTCTCTTACATGCCTTATGGTTTCCTAAATCAACAGAAACTACCTTCTTAAAATTTACCAAAGTGTACATTTCACTAGAACAATCAGCAATGAGTCATCACTGTAATTCCCTATCCCAGTCTTCTTGTCTCATTAGGAAAATGTTATGTTATGGCAGTAGGGTAGCCACATAGGTATGGCCTGTAAGGCAGGGATTAATTTGGAAAGAAACAGAAGGCGGAAATGGACAGGGGGCAAGACTGTATGGAGATTTGGCCACACAAGCATCTTGTCTGTTTCCTGTTAACCTGGATACAATAGAAAATTCATGAATGGTTGCTCAGAGATAACAGGTAAATCACTCTTTATGCTAATAGCTTTAGCATAAATTTCATTGCAGGTGGGGGGGTGGGGAGAAGAGAACCTTCACCTGTGTCATGGTCCTGATCTGGATCAAAGTCCTTGTGGCTTCTATTTTAAAAAGAACATTTGCACACCTGTAAAAATGAGGGCACCATGCTAAGCTCGGCCAGTCTAATGGCAGATGGAAAGTGATAGGAGAGAGTTGTGGTTCATTGCTGACAAAGCTTTTGCTATAGCACCCGGGGGTGGCCCTTGAGATGCTCTTATGCTATGATTCCTGTCATCTAACCATTGGCCATATTGGCTGAGGCTGATGAGATTTCAAGTCCAGCAATGTTGAGGGGGACGGGACAGGTTCTCCACCTCTGCTCCAACAGACGCACTGCTGACCGCAGTCTCATGATATTACCTCTGGTGTTGGCTGGTTGGTGACCTCAGGACTCTGCATCCAGGCCACCAATTTGCAGTCCTACTTGAGAGTAAGGGGTACCATCAAGTAATTCAATGTCCCCATTACAATGACTTCCAAATAAAAGCTGATGTCGAAAGATGAAGAGAGCAACACCCAGTCATCGCTCTGTTAGGGACTCTACATGCCCTACAACATTCCTAGATACAGTACGCAGTTAATTTTAAAAGGTAAAGTGGGAGCAGGAAGAAAAGGTTAAGATGTCACAGGTTGGGATGGAAAACATAGGACAGGTGATGAAGAGAGGAATCCACCTAGCTATAGAGCAGGGAGCAATAATGCATTATTGGAAGGGGAAAGAGAGGCAAAAGTTATCAGAGACTTGCCCCAAGCAGGTGGTTCCTAACAATACTTGGCAAATTATTTTCTGCTGTAAGCTCCAAACTTACAATGTTTCAAGGCTCTAGTGATTTTCTGAAATGTATACAATACATCCTGTTCAGTCTATGCCAGCAGAAATGACAGAGCCACCTGCCTTTACCTACTAAGTAAGCATTGCAAGGGGGACCCTGAACTGTTTGCAGCTCAAATTGGTTGCTGGGTTTGCATCTCCCCCTCTTCCCTCCACTACTTTTGAGTCATGCCTTCTAGATTGTAAACCTGCAGGCAAGGATTGTCTTGTTTTAATTATGTACGCCACTCTGCAAAGAGTGGTGAACAAATGTTCTTAATTGTAATACTGATGATGATGATGATGATAAATAAATAATACAAGCTTCCATTGCTGTCGCTGTCCTGATTTGCAGTACTGCCTGCCCCAATTTAATGTTTCTGTGGAGAACTAACATCCTGATCTGGCAGAATGACAGCCTGGCATTGGGAAGCTGAATTCATAAGGTTTACAGAATGTTTTATGAACTGCATTTTACGTGTATTTAAGCTTCAAAAATATTGCTCTGTGTAACAGAAGATGCTAGAGTGCTTATTCCAGCTGATTTCAATGAGTATTCTACCACTGCTCCACGCTGAGTGCTGTTCTGGAGCCATTAAAGATTTGCTAGGCGATGACCTGTATTTAAATCGGCATGCAACAATTTCCACTCTAGGAGCTGCGGAAAGATTAGGGTCATTAAGTGGGAAGAAGTACAGAAGAGCTTTAGCAGCCCAGCTGAATATGGCTTGCCTCAGAGGGGAAAGCAAGCAAATCCACAGCTATCCAAGGTATGTACTATTCTTAAACCTTGATATATGCTTTGTATTAATGGCTGGAGTTGCATCCCATGCTTCTTCACAGCATGAAATTTTTCAGCAGATAGCTGTGCAGATGTGCTGCTTTGAGACAATTAGAAGAAAAGAGCCAATGGGATATTCACCTTGTTAGAGCTGATCTTTGGTGATGTGTCTGATTACTGTAATTATTTACCAGCTAGTGTAGTATGTATACAATAAGTGATGTGTTTGGTGGGTGCTGCTCGCTCTTCTGTCTTACTAAGCACGTGAGCAAGGTGGCTACTTTCCAACAGCCGTTCCAAGGTTATTTCTCACCAGGAAGGAAAAGATGGTTTGCCATTTTTACTCTTTCAGGTTGCTGTCGGTATTAGAGCCATGATCCATTCATAAATCTCTTCCACTTAAGTTAATGGGGTCTTAAATGCCTTTTGACTTTTACCGGATTGTGTGTTCTATAAACGGATAAAGAAATTCACCGGAATGCATCACTTACGATTAATGCAACATCACAGTGTACGGTTTGAGTGCTTTTTTGTATTGTGTTCCTTTTATCTTTTATCTGCTGTCCTACATTTGACAAGACATCAGAAAAAATAGTTCCACAGTCAATCACATGCTTTGCAATGCTGAATGTCTCGGGTTCAATGCTAAACATCTCTAAAGAATATTGGGCAGAAGGTGTGTAAATTACAGGCAACTGGATGGAACAATAGGCATCTAATATACAAAATTGCTTCCAAAATATAAGTTGTTGTTATTATTATTTAATAAATTTATATACCGTCCTTCATCTGAGAATCATAGGGTAGTTTACAATATAGCAACAGCAAAAATACATAACATAGTAAAGAACAAAAAGATTAAACCTATACCCCCAACACACACAATTTAAAAGGATTGTTAATTAGCCAAAGTCCTGAGAGCAGAGAAATGTCTTTTCCTGGTGCCTATTATCATTATTATTTATTGAATTTATATACCACCCTATACCCGGAGGCCTAAAGACATATGTCAATGGTGCTAGGTGTATTTCTCTGGAGAGAGCATTCCACAAGTGGGGAGCCACTGCAGAAAAGGCTTGTTCTCCTGTTGCCACCCTCCAGACTTTTCACAGTGAAGGGTCTCAGATGATGATTGCAGGGTCCAGGTCGGCTTATATGGAGAGAGGTGATCCTTGAGGTATTGCAGTCCTGAGCCATTTAAGGCTTTATAGGTCAAAACCAGCACTTTGAATCGGACCTGGAAACTGATTGGCAGCCAGGATTGGTGTTATATGCTCAAACAGAAATAATTGGAAAGCTATTCCCATCATATGATATGGCTTGACTTTTGCTGTCGTTACTGCAAAACTATTTTAAAGCACACACAAAAGCTAAATCCTCACAGGTGTGAAGGGATGGAAGGCAACTCTAACCAGCAACAGAAGGATAGCAGGCACCTGTCTAGTATAAAGAGTGACCTCAGTGGGAGTTCAGTCCAACTGATTATGTTAAATCAATTATAAATACATCTGGGCACAAGCTGTGCCGGACAATGCAATGGTGACATCCTGGGACAAGAAATGTCACCTTAGAGTTGGGAGTGTTGCCCTCTGAGACCTTTCTTTCTGCTGAACCACCCAGATAAAGAAATCCAACTTTAAAGTGGTTTTTAAAATGGGATAGTTTATCCTGTGCCTTATTGCAGTAAAATATATTACTGTAACTCTCTTCTCTACGTTCCTGGGAAGCTTATAGTTTCTCAACAGTTTTTTTATCAGGAGTTACTCATTCAATAACAGGGACACAGGTGGCGCTGTGGGTTAAACCACAAAGCCTAGGGCTTGCTGATCAGAAGGTCGGCGGTTCGAATCCCTGCGGCGGGGTGATCTCCCATTGTCAGTCCCAGCTCCTGCCAACCTAGGAGTTCGAAAGCACGTCAAAGTGCAAGTAGATAAACAGGGACCGCTACAGCGGGAAGGTAAACAGCGTTTCCGTGTGCTGCTCTGGTTCGCCAGAAGCGGCTTTGTCATGCTGGCCACATGTCCTGGAAGCTGTACGCCGGCTCCCTCAGCCAATAATGCGAGATGAGCGCGCAACCCCAGAGTCGGTCACGACTGGACCTAATGGTCAGGGGTCCCTTTACCTTTACTCATTCAATGAGAAGCTTAGTAATAGCAGCTTTTTACTTTTCCTAAAATTTATTTACCGCTTGATTGTAAAGGGGTGGGGGAATCTTTAAAGATCTTTACAGAAAGATATGTTTACCTGAAAGACAGCCTGACCACCACTCCCAATCGTTCCCTGCGATGAATGACTGCAGGGGAATACTGTGTGTTTAAAACAGACGACACCCTCTCAGTTCACATGGGGTAATGTGAGGCCCAATAGGATTTAATTCATTTTGCATGTGCTGAGTCTGTGCAATAGAATATCTCCCAGAATCATCTGCTATACAGTGGGTACCCAAGGGAGATGTTGGGGGAGAGTGATGGGGCAAGGCTCCTCCTCAGAAAGCAAACTTATGTGGAAAGTGCTTTTTGTAGGCAATTTTAAAGGGTGGATGATGGTTGTTGTTATTAATTCATTAAATTTGTATACCACCCTTCATCCGAAGATCACAGGGCAGATCACAACACACTTTCTTTACTTTTATTTATTTCAGAAAATGTTTCTTCAACTTGATTGGGGGAAAAACCCTCAAAAGTGGTTTACAAAAAGAATTAAAAAATGAAATAATCAATAAAAACATTTATTTATCAGAGCACTGCCCTTATAGACCAGGCATAGGCAAACTCGGCCCTCCATATGTTTTGAGACTACAACTCCCATCATTACTGACCACTGGTCCTGTTAGCTAGGGATGATGGGAATTGTAGTCACAAAACATCTGGAGGGCATAGTTTGCCTATGCCTGTTCTAGACTCTGGATATAAGACTGAGTGAGAAATATTACTCAATTTCCCAACCTGCAAATGTCCGACCATTTTAATAAATTACAGTATTCCTTGAAATATGTATAGTTATTTATTTGTTTGTTATTTTGTTTCTATCGTTCCCCAAATATAATAATTCAATTTCCCCCCTGTTTAAACAGTAGGAGAAATAGGATGTGTCCACTTCAATAAAAGTAAGAATTGTGTTTTTTTTTTTAATAATTGTTCTTGTTTAATGTTTTCCTAGCTAAAGAAAAGTTCTCAAACAATGACAAGGCTGAAACTACACCGAATGTCTTTGGACTGCCAAATAATCTTGTGGATTTATCTTATTCTGTAAATTGGACCTCCTGCCCCCCTGGATCAGTCTGCTTTTGTCTGTTCTGCCTCCCTGGACCAATCCGGCCTTGAGTCTTTGGCCTCCTTGGAATTTGCGTCCAAATTTGTCTTTTCAGATTCCCTCGACCTCTCCAGCCCTAGCTCCAGAGAGTCTTGGGATTGCTCAAGTGATACTGCTTCATCCTCCCTGGGCCTCTCTATTTGTGCCTCCTTGTCTTCTCCAGAGCTCTCGAGTCTCTGTTCTTCACCCCCACTGGACTCCTCCAGTATCTCATCTATTTCTCTGGACCTCTCCAGCACTGGATCCTCAGGTTCCTGGGAGCGCTCTAGTCGAAGCTCTTCAATATCGTTGGACATTTCCAGCCTCACCTCTTCCGACTCACCACACTTTTCTAGTCTGAGCTCTACAGTCTCCGTAGACCTATCCAGTTTTTCTTCTTCCGCATCGCTGGACCTTCCCACATCACCAGCCTCCCTGGATCTCTCTAGCCATGAGTTCTCAGACTCAGATCTCCATTATGTATTTTCTTCACCCTCTCTGGATATTTCTGATCTCTCCTCCTCATCCTCTTCTGGTTCATTAGACCTCACTAACATCAACACATTAACATCTCAGCACTCCTCTGATTCATCATCTTCTAGTTCCTTAGATGTTTCTGATTTTGTCTTTCCAACATCTCTGGACACTTCCAATGTTTTTGTTGAAGACACTCCTTACTGCATCTCCTCCGTATCATTGGAGATTTCAAACTTCACATCTTTAGCTGAGCAGCAGCGATCCAATCTCCCTTTGGATTTGTCCAGCCGCCCTTCGTCTACAACTTTCAGTTGCTGCAATAATCTCAGTTTACCATCAACTCCAGTTTACCCTCTCTAATCTTTATGATGCAGAGCTCCACAGATAATTTGCTTGATGTTTGGGGGGTTTGTAGTATAATTATTTATTTCCATGTCCATATTTTCTGAACAAGGACAACATTATTTCAAGCATTTCATCTCTGGGAAAACTTCTGAACTACAAAATGTACACTGAAATGGGGAAGAATTAATAACAGGGCCACCAACCTTTTATGGCAAGGCTCCTGTGTCTTCCCTGACAGGGGAGGGAAAAATTCAACACCTGAATTTTAATACCTTAAGCGGCATAGGATCCCTTTAAAAAGTTGACAACCCTAAACAACAGTTTGTACAAATGTATGAAGGTGCCTTGATATAGGCACCTTATGCGATTACAATACCTACTTACAGTTTGGTTTCCTTGTGGCTATTGTTAATGTTAATGTTCTCAACCTCATGCTTCCTTTTCATCTTGTACAATTTGAGGCTGTAATCCTATACACAATTACCTGGGAGTAAGACCTATTGCCTCCAGTGAGCCTTACTTCTGACTAGACATGTGACGGATTCCACTGTTAATCAGTGCAACTTGATAAACACAATGGATCCCCTATTTATTTCCTGAAGTATCACAATCAGCTGGAATTAACCAGTGGAATGAGTTAAACTATAATATACCATGCTTTCAGGGATAATTGTCCTGTTTTTTTTAGACAATGCCAGATACAATTCCCTCTGATTCCAAGTCAAGCCTTTGAGTGCTTGTGCAAGTGTAGCCAAAACCACACCAACAATGTACAAGACAGGGTATCAGCAGACTCCTGTGGTTGGCAAACATACAAAAGATATTGGGGTGTATAAAAAGAATTGGGGGAAAGAAGCCTCTCAATCAGCTGAATGAGGACTCAATGTTGAAGAAATGCTGGATGACTGGGGCAGCAGGGAGGGGGAAAGCCATTTGGGTGGAAGTGGAAATGGAAATGGAACAGTGTGTCTGGAAAGAAAGGCACTCTGTGAGGGGAATAGATGTCTCCTAAAAACTCTCAGCACCTTAAAAGACAACAGTTCTCAGGATTCTTTAAGGGAAGTGCTTTAAATTTTAAATGAATTGTACATATGTGGCCTATTTTTCAATGTTCCGGGGATTTAAGTGGGAGCTGCTCATTGAGGAAACTCAATGTTTTAATGTAGCTAGATTTACCGTAGCCACATGCACTCCCCCTCCACCCCATAAATTGCCAAATGGGGAGCAGGGAAAATCCCCAAATGGAAGGGCAAACCTAAAACTACACAAGGCTGTATACACACCATACATTCAAAGCACGTTTAAAGCACACTGCTTTCCCCAAGAAATCCTGGAAATTATTGTTTACCCCTCACATAGACAATTCCCTGTAGCCTTAACAAACTACAATTCCCAGGATTCTTTGTGGAGAGTAATGTGATTTAAATGCATGGTGTGTACACCATCTTAGCATCCTCCTTGGGCACAGAATACTGGCAGACTGTTAGAAAAAAAGGAAACTGGGCAGAGAGGGAATGAAATGGAGAATGGCGAGAACCCTCAACAAAAGCACTCCACACAGCAATATTATCTGCAGGACACCACTTCATCTTTTCTTTCACAAGTCCTGTATTAAAATATTCTCTCTGATTTATGAAATATAACTGAATGTTGTTGACTGAATGTGTCATGATACAACCAACTGACTGCTTCTGAGGCTCTGAATCTGAAGTCTTGTGTGACCCTGAAAAATAATGTGTACAATACTTTTATAAGTTGGAAAAAATGTTTCAATATACTGTACCACATATGCCTCATAAAAAACACAGCTTGGCTTTTAAATTATGCTTGTTTGTACAGATTTTAATGACACATTTCAACGTTTACCCACAGGTAGGGCTGAAAGACAAGGTAAGGATTTGATAGCAAACAAGTAAACAGGGCACTGACATAGACAAAGACATGTCTTAGGAAAACTCCATGCTCCCATCTAGAGATCACTCCGATCCACCACAATTTATGTGACAGTCATGTTTGCTGCTGCTGTTATGCCAGTGTTTGCTGAAGTATACACGTACAATGAGAATGGAAGCTGCAGAAAACATATTAGCTCAGTTGGTTAGTATGGTGCTGATAATGCCAAGGTTGGGGGTTCAATCCCCACATGGGCCAGCTGCATATTCCTGCATTGCAGGGGGTTGCACTACATTCACTTGGGGTCACTTCCAATTCTATGAAATGGATCAGAGATATGGCTGTTTAAACAGAAGCATGATGTAGTAAAAGAAAACCTTCAGCTGTTTCAGATTTCACCACACCACATGCAAACCCCTAGAGATGTGAAGGCCTTTAATCAGGCATAGGCAAACTCCGGCGCTTGAGATGTTTGGGACTACAATTCCCATCATCCCTGACCACTGGCCCTGTTAGCTAGGGATGATGGGAATTGTAGTCCCAAACATCTCAAGCGCCGGAGTTTGCCTATGCCTGCGGGATGTGTGTGGCAGGAAGAGAAAGAGGGCTTTCCCCAGGTCCTTTACATCACTGCATCCATCACACTAGGACCATCACAAAGTTCATACTGTACAGGGTTCCAGATTCAGGTAGGTAGCTGTGTTGGTCTGACACAGTCTAAATACCCAGAACAAACTAAGGACAATTTATTTATTCATTAATTAATACAGGGTTGAAATGGATGCTGACTCTAGACTCTAGACTAGAGGCAGTGTGGTCAGTTGCACCTCTGACTCCAGATGCAAGACCATCCATCTATTTTTTGAAAGTCCAAATCAACGCGCTCTCCGTTGGCAACAACCACCGCCCTCCCAGGTAGACGGCTTCCTGGCAACCATCTGAGAATCCCCGCTGCGTAGTAAATCTGCAGCCCGGTGGACGTGCAGCGTATATGGTGAACACGAGATCTTTTCTCAGAATTGGGAAGCCTACAAGGCGCACACATCCCAGCAAGCCGGGGGGAGCAACAGGTGCAGCTTCCACAGCGCTGTGTTATCTGCCTCCAGCGCCAGCAGCCCAAGGGCCCTGATCTTATTGTTTGTGTGCCAGGAAGCCTGCTGGACCTCGCGACGGACCAGCCGTGTACTACGGTATAACAGGAGACCAACGAACAGCTGCAGCCGATCCACCTGCCCAGCTGCAAAAGTGCGGAACCCTCTGAAGTCAGCGCGGCGCCGCCACGCAGCCAATGGGAGCGCCCGACGTCCCGGCGCCCCGTTTTCTGATTGGACGCTTCCTCCTCACTGGAAATAGACGGGTGGAGGAGGAGGGGGCGGGGCGTGATGCCAGCACTTGCCTCGGTTCGCGAACGAGCTCGGAGGGGAGTGGCGTGCGATTGGTCGGACTGGCTTTTCCACTTCCGGGTCTTTAGCTTCTTCCGGGTCACACTAAGGCTTAGGGCTTGTGCGGTTGCCGACCTTGCGGCCTTAAGCGGAGTAAGCGAGCGAGTTACGGTCCATACGCTGGGCAGACATGGTGTCCTACTGGAGGCAAGCCGGGCTCAGGTAGGGTTGGCTGAGGCGAGCCGGGCCTCCTCTTTCCTTCCCCTCCGCTGTCTCAGGGCGGCTGTTGAGTGTTTTCGATTCCATTATTTGCGTTGACTTTTGCGCGTCTCTTTCTCCTTCCAGCTACATCCGGTATTCCCAGATCTGCGCCCAGGCTGTGAGAGCAGCGCTGAAACCGCAGTTTAAAGCGGACGCAGAGAAAACGGCGGGAGCAAGCGTGAAAATAGTGAGAATCAAAAAGGAATGATGTGCAGGTAAGTAGAGATATTTGGGGTTTTGGGGTTTGTTTTGTTTTTACAACGAAGCTGCAGCATCAGGTGGAGGAATTTCTCAATCCTGGTACCCTTTTCATTGGAAGTGTCTGGGGATGAGGCTTTTATGCATGCAATGCATATTATGTAAAGGGACCCCTGACCATTAGTTCCAGTCGTGACCGACTCTGGGGTTGCGGCGCTCATCTCGCGTTACTGACCGAGGGAGCCGGCGTACAATAGCCAGCATGACAAAGCCACTTCTGGCGAACCAGAGCAGCACACGGAAATGCCGTTTACCTTCCCACCAGAGCGGTACCTATTTATCTACTTGCACTTCGACATACTTTCAAACTGCTAGGTTGGCAGGAGCAGGGACCAAACAACGGGGGCTCACTCCGTTGCGGGGATTTGAACTGCCGACCTTCTGATTAGCAAGCCCTACCTAGGCTCTGTGGTTTAACCCACAGCGCCACCCGCGTCCCTTGCAAAGCATATTACTGTACCATTAAGCTCTGGCCCTCTCTTAAAGGGAGTGTATCTGCTTGTAAAAAAACCTTGCTTTTGCAGCCTATGTTCTGAACATTTATGACAGAATGGACTATTCATGAATTGCTTTATTTGTATGGCTGCAACCACCAAACTTATTTCTTGATAACTTCTGTACTCTTAATTCGTTCCCTTTACACTAACTTAACAACTTGTGACCACAGCTTCAGAATTAGAACCTTCAGATAGTGGACCTTATAACATTTGAAGCCTCATTGCTTGCTATTTAATAGGAGGCCATTTTTTTTATAGTGCCATGTACTACCAACGTGTTGATTAGAAGGTCGGTGGTTCAAATCCACATGACCTAGCAGTTTGAAAGCACGCCAGTGCAAGTAGATAAATAGATACCACTGCAGCTGGAAGGTAAATGGCATTTCCGTGTGGTCTGGCTTCCGTCACGGTATTCCATTGCGCCAGAAGCAGTTTAGTCATGCTGGCCACATGACCCAGAAAGATGTCTGTAGACAAACACTGGCTGCCTCAACCTGAAAAGTGAGATGATCGCCACACCCCATAGTCAAGTTTGACTGGACTTAACTGCCCAGGGGTCTTTTACCTTTTACACGTGGTTGGAACAATGCTAGATAAGTCCTTTGATAACTGTGAAACAGGAGTGAGAACTGTTTTGGCATTTTTAGGCTATTTAGTTTTACACAGCAGTTCACATCTCACTGTAAATACATACCAGAATAGGTGTTAGACCTCAGACGTTTGAGGAATAATATTAGTTTTGGGGCTCTCAGCTTTAATTGAAATTGTATATTGTAATATGGCACTTAACTGCTTGTCTTAATTGTCTTACAGGACTTGATTTATAACAGGAAAAATGAAGGCTCATGAATGTGCTTGTACGCAACATAACTGCTTCCTGCTCTGTGAAGGCTTGCAGTATATGTGTAAAATAACTATGCCAATAAACAGAATGTGTTGAACATGTTCCTTAATTATTTTGTTTTGTTGAGCAAGAACAACCAAACACTTTGTGGAATTGTACAGCATTTTCAACTACAGTTGGCTTTTACTAGGTTATAGCGAATACTCAATGAATTTGGTTTTTAACAACCTATAGTAACAAAATAGAAATCAGTGTTAAAAGCAAAATAAACTGATAATAAAATGGTTTTTATTCTGGAAAGAATGATTGCCTATACTTTGAAAATAAAGCTGTGAGCCTCCAGGTATATATATGCAGTGCCTTGTGACATTGCCCAGAATTTTATCTTGTGCTGACATAATTAAGGCTGCAGTTCTAACACAGCTGGAAATAAATTCGAATGAACTCATTGGGACTTCTGAGTATGCATGTGTAGAATTTCACTGTAAATGCTCTTTTAAACTAGCTGATTGCTAAATGAACTGCTGATCAAATGTGAATAAAAAAGCATTTGGAACAAGGCAATGCACAAGCTACAGAAGTTATCTCTTGACTAGAGCATCAAGTAGCTTTTCTTTGCTGAAAAACAAGCAGAAACCTTGAGCACCATCAGCTTCATCCTCAAGATCCTTCACTGATCATGGTCACCAAGGAACCCCTGATTCAAACCCTGCTCCACTGAAGTTCATGAGCATGTCCTGCTCATAATCTCTGACTAACCTACCTCATAGGCTAGTTGTGAGGACACAATAGTGGATGGGAAATAGCATGTGTGTCACCCTGAACTCCTTAGAGGTAAAGTGGGATAAAATTTCTCTTCCAACTGACACAAACTTTCCTAGCTAGCCAAGTGAACAACTGTTTAAGGCCTGCTCAGTAAACTTGAACACAAGGAATTAATAATTGCATTTTAAGGTTATGAACACAAGAAGTGAAAGGAGTTATTTCCCCTTGCATAGAAGGTTGAAATTGGACAAAAATGCAAGTTTTAGCTTGCTTTTTATTTGGTATTGCATAGTACTTGCAGTGAACAAATAGATATATAGTGAAAAATTTATGGTGAGTAAAATGACAGCTGAGTTAAATATTTGTTCTCTTTCACACTGGAGAAAATGCTTGCATCTCTGCATCTCTCCCCTCCCCCCTGTAAGTAAAACCAGTTAAATAAAGGAATTAGACATTTTGCATAAGCATTCAAGAGAAATTTGCACAAAAAGCTCAACACAATCCTGTGTAAATACTTGACTTTACAGCCCCAAAGCAATGAGACTGTGAAATAAATATTCATAATGTGGAGTGAAACTGAAATTCTAGCTGGCACCCTCTGAATGTATCCTGGGAAAGAATAGTATGGGTGGTAGCAAAGCTTCATTCAGTGCTGCTGTTTATGCCATAGGGACTTTCTAAATAAATGTAGGTTCGTTACTAGGAATGATTTCAGAAGAGTTAACTGTTTAATCTTTGCAAAAAAGCAAAACTAGTTCAGTGGCATCTTTAAGGCTAACAGAAAAATTGCAGCAGAATCTTTTACTACAGTGAACTCTTGTCCTTCCATGTGTTAATACTGCAGTTCATGCTAAGGTGCAATTGGCTTGTTCACATGCTACAGTGAACTTGGGTACTGTATAGGTTGACATGTACATGTTTGTGAGAGAGTGCACTTTGTGGTTTGTAACAGCTCAGCTATTGTGAACACAGACTCTACACTCACTGAGTGAATATTTGTATGAGTATGCAGCGCCAACTATTGTTGTCTATGGATTGTTGACTTGTTGAATGTGATACACAAACACTCCTGTTGACTTCCGTATACGCAAGTGGGTGGAAATGGGATAGCCTATTGCTCCTTGCATTTTCTGGCTTTTCTTCCATACACAAGTTTATATACACTTGCTGCCTGCAGCCATGTCACTGTTACTCAGAGGTAAGTCCCCTAGTGTGTTCAGTAGAGCTTACTCCTAATGTAAAAATGCCTTCATCAGATCCATAAAATGGTATCGAGTGTGCTATAAACGTGTTTCAAATCCTACAGGTATAATAGGATTCTCAGCTAGCTTGATTAAAAGCAAGGGTACATTTAAGAATAAGCAAAGATACAGCTATTTAAAACCTATTAGGTACAATAATAGATGTTTTGTTAATATTTAAGTGTCATTAAAATACATGCAGGCTAACTACTTCTTAAACCACTTATGCACCTAGCCCAAATGGATATATGTTTGCCATTTACAGGGTAAGCCAATCTAGATCCCATGGAAGTAATTCATTCTTTGATTTCACTGGCGGCATGAAGCCATATTAATCCTACATTAATATTAGTGGCTGCAGTTAGGGTAGACAGACGTGTTTCTTTACACATTACAGAGCACGTTAAATTTACTGATCACAACATGGCAATAGCCAATAGCTTGGGTGGCTTTTAAAAGAAGTGGGCACATTAATAGGAGCTGAGTCTATTGATCAGACATAGGCAAACTCAGCCCTCCAGATGTTTTGGGACTACAACTCCCATCATCCCTGACCACTGGTCCTGTTAGCTAGGGGTGATGGGAGTTGTCCCAAAAGATCTAGAGAGCCGGGTTTGCCTATGCCTGCTATTGATTGTTGTAAACCGCCTTTGAGGCTCTTTTTTTTTTCAAGAGTCAAAAGCCAGTAAAGAAATGTTTTATACACAAATATAAATAAGTTTAGTTGTTAACAAACAAAGAATGCTGGACTACTTAATGGACCTTTCTGGTTTCATCATGAATTTCATCCCCTTACATACTTCCTCATATTATAGATTGGAAGCCTGACTCAGTGAAATTTAAAAACAGCTGTCCAATTAATATAGCTGTAATACCACCTAAAGTGCAAGTCAGCTAAGGAGCTGTCATTTTTGTTCCTTGGAATCAAATACCCTACTGCATTGTGCTAGTGTGGGGCTCAGTTAGGACACATCCCTTTGGCTGCTCATCACAAAACTCCAAATACAAGGTGTGTAAGAATGCTGTTGTACTGAAGCTCACTGGTGTAGAAATATGCCCAGTAAGAAGATACACTGGTCAGAATAATGAAGTATGAAAGAAACAGCCATGTAAATTTGAATACCTTCCTTGGTAATTCACAAACTCATCTGACAAATGTGCATAAGAGGATGCTCACACAAGAAAGTAAAAAAATACAGTCACCCTGGTCCTGCAAGATGTATGTGTTGAACACTGCACCTTCATCAGGGTACTCATCCAGGCTCCATTAAACTAGGTTGATGTGTCTATGATGCAGACAGAGGTGTGCAGCTTCCTCCAGGACCATGGATGGTTGCATTTGACTAGAGGGGAATTGAAGCCTCCTTAACTACTTTGCTGCGGTTGGTCACCGTGTCATCCTTTGTAATCTGTTCCATCAACTGAAGCCCTGGGATATGTCCTTTGAAGCAGCATGCTGGTATAATTTCCCCCACTGTTCTAAAATGACTTATTTGCATTAGATGCACTAATTCAGAAGAATCACTTAATTAGAACATAGATTTCAGCAGGGGTTGAGTTTTTTTCAGCTGGAACTCACCGGGACTCAATTCCGGCACCACTCAAGTGGGCGCGATTACCATTTATAAGAGAACCAGGGAAGCGTTCGTGGTGAGTTCCAGCACCATATTTTCTAGAAAAATAGCACTGGCTTTCAGTAGGGGGATTTTCTCAGGTATATATATATTTTTGCAGCCAACAATGCGGCTGTGTATGCTTTGGTTCAATGCACAAAATTGGCTGCTCCTGCATTCAGTAGACTAAAAAGTTATTTTAGAAACATAGGTAAGTCCAGCCACCTCACTGACAGTAATAATCAGCATTGCTTTCAATCATCACTCTTATTTTTAAGAAGCTCCTTTTCTTCTTCCTGGCTTGCCTCAGCCTCTGCCTCTTCCTCTGCCTCCACATATTCTTCTACATCGGCTGTGGCATCTTGATACTGCTGATACTCGGACACCAAGTCATTAGTGTTGCTTTCAGCTTCAGAAAATTCCATCTCATCCATCCCTTCCCCGGTATACCAGTGCAGAAATGCTTTCCTCCTGAACATGGCTGAGAACTGCTCAGAGAGCCTCTTGAAGATCTCTTGTATGGCTGTGTTGTTCCCTATGAAGGTGGCCGACATCTTGAGGCCACAGGGAGGAATGTCGCACACGGCCACCTTGACATTGTTGGGGATCCACTCCACAAACTGGCTGCTGTGCTTTGTCTGCATGGACAGCATCTGCTCATCCACCTCCCTGGTAGACATCTGGCCTCGGAAGATGCACGCCACTGTTAAGTAGCGGCCGTGACGC
Organism: Zootoca vivipara; assembly: GCF_963506605.1. Lineage (NCBI taxonomy): Eukaryota > Metazoa > Chordata > Lepidosauria > Squamata > Lacertidae > Zootoca > Zootoca vivipara. The sequence goes on along the minus strand of NC_083282.1, from coordinate 83,848,428 downwards.
GGGTCAGCGGCTACCATCATGTTCCTTGCATCAAACATCTGTTGGGTGAGCTCTGGAACGGAGACGGCTCTGTACTGCTGGCTGCCCCGGGCCGTAAGTGGCGCAAAGCCTGGCATGAAAAAATGCAGTCGAGGGAAAGGCACCATGTTGACCGCCAACTTCCTCAAGTCTGCATTGAGCTGGCCAGGGAAGCGGAGTGAGGTGGTGACTCCACTCATGGTGAGGGAGACCAGGTGATTGAGGTCCCCATAGGCCGGCGAAGGAAGCTTCAGTGTCCTGAAGCATATGTCGTAGAGGGCTTCGTTATCAATGCAGAAGGTTTCGTCCGTGTTCTCTATCAGCTGGTGGATGGATAATATGGCGTTGTATGGCTCAACGACGGTGTCCGAAACTTTTGGGGATGGCACTATGCTGAATGTGTTCATGATCCTGTCAGAGTATTCTTCTTTGATCTTGTTGATCAGAAGGGTGCCCATTCCAGACCCGGTCCCTCCACCAAGGGAATGGGTCAGCTGAAAGCCCTGCAGGCAGTCACAGCCCTCGCACTCGTTCCTCACGACGTCCATCACGCTTTCAATCAGTTCGGCCCCTTCAGTGTAATGGCCTTTTGCCCAGTTATTTCCAGCGCCAGAATTTCCTAGAAACAACGGAAAGGGCTAAATGTAACAGAAAATGCTGCTGAAACACTGAGCACATGTTTAGTTTAAAAGTGGACATGACTAGATCTAAATATAAAGCGAAGGGATACTAGTCTTCAATGGAGCTAAGAGTGGAGGCTGTGGTATTATGTTATTGTTCTGCATAACTTCACAGATACTCTACTACAAACCTAATTGCGCCAGAATTTTGTTTTGTTTTGTTTTGTTTTGTTTTGTTTGGAAAAGGAGGATCCTTGAACATGTTTGGCTTGTTATACTCTTGTTTCAAACCTTCAGTTTTTGCATTATTTTGTGCTCCAGTCTCTTTTTTTGTGGCAACCATTTTATAATATGCCGTTTCCCCATGGCAGCCATTTTGTTGAGACTGGTGCCCGCCCTGTTATCTTAAAATTCTGAATGTGGCCAACAGGCCCCAACAGGCTGGTGTCCCTCTGCCCTAAATGTGCTGAGAACAGCTTGTGTTTGCAACATGCAGGAAGGCTGGCATGTTCTGTGCTGCGTAATCTCTCTTTTTTTATATAGAGAAAACATGCATAGGATTGGGCTGCTAGATTATATATTTTAAGAAAAAATATTCTAGTTTAGAAACCTTCAGGAAATTCAGATCTAGGCTTGCATTCATGTTACCAAGGGTTTCGAAACTTATGCTAAACATTGATGAAATGTGCAACCGTAAACCCCAAATTGCCTTTCTAGAACAAGCTTTAGAATGAGTGCGCAAAGTGGCCATCGCTAACTATTTGGAGGCTGAAGCAATCGTTGATTCTTTGAGTGAACAATATGTGGTCAATGAAGACATCCCACTTCTCCAGAACTCTTCTGCAATTTAAACAATTTATTTTTAAAAAATCACCCCAAATCTTTTAGGTTTTCCTCCTGTAATCATGAGACCTATAAATATTTATTTTTTTTATAAATACGAGTGGCTTCTTAAGTGTTCTGAAGCAATGAATAGAGAGGCTATCTCCTCAGAGGCCCTGTTTGATACACAGCAACTTTATTTCTTATGACACCATCATCTATTAAATTACATCCATATTATTAATGCAGCACACATACCATGAATAAAGTTATCGGGTCGAAAGAGTGGGCCTATTTTGCTGGACCTCACGCTGTCCATCGTTCCAGGCTCCAAGTCCACCAAGATAGCACGAGGAACATACTTGTGGGCTACAGCAAAAAAAGGGGGAAAGTTGAGGGTCATGATTGAGGCAGGTAGTACCTTCTGCGTGTATTTCCTTCACAAATCGTTTCTTTGGTGTACATATTTCATTTAGAACACTATAGCACAGAAGTGAAAAACCTGTGTCCTTGAATATATTGCCAGAGCACAACCCTCATCATACCTACTGGTCAAGGCTGGCCCTACCATGAGGCAGCTCAGGTGGCAGATGCTGAGGTGCAATGAAGGAAAAGAACTGTGAGTGCCTTATGGTGTGCCCTGTGCCCCCTATGTTGGGCTGCTGCCCTCAAGTGCACTAGAAGACATTGTCCTTTTCACCAGTATTGGACTTCAGAAGGACTTCTTGCTGTGTTCAATGGTGTTTACTACTTAGTAAATGTGTCCAGGTTACAACCCCAGATGAATAAAAATGTCATGTAGATTGCAATCCTATAAGTATCTACTCAGAAGTATCTACCCAGGAAAATGAGGATAGGATTGCAGCCCTAACCTCTTTTGCATCTTATTTCTCTGGGATAACCAGCCTCATATAACTAACATGCTTAAGGCTATTTAAAGCATAGAATCATAGAATCATAGAGTTGGAAGAGACCACAAGGGCCATCCAGTCCAACCCCCTGCCGAGCAGGAAACACCATCAAAGCATTCTTGACATATGCCTGTCAAGCCTCTGCTTAAAGACCTCCAAAGAAGGAGACTCCACCACACTCCTTGGTAGCAAATTCCACTGCCGAACAGCTCTTACTGTCAGGAAGTTCTTCCTAATGTTTAGGTGGAATCTTCTTTCTTGAAATTTGAATCCATTGCTCCGTGTCCGCTTCTCTGGAGCAGCAGAAAACAATCTTTCTCCCTCCTCCATATGACATCCTTTTATATATTTGAACATGGCTATCATATCACCCCTTAACCTTCTCTTCTCCAGCTCCCTAAGCCATTCCTCATAAGGCATCATTTCCAGGCCTTTGACCATTTTGTTTGCATGAAGGGGTTAATGTCATAGAGCAGGCATCCCCAAACTTCAGTCCACCAGATGTTTTGGACTACAATCCCCATCATCCCTGACCACTGGTCTTGTTAGCTAGGGATCATGGGAGTTGTAGGCCAAAACATCTGGAGGGCCGCAGTTTGGGGATGCCTATCATAGAGTAAGCTTTCCTACCAGGTTTAGCTGGGTCACTCTCCCTCACCATGGGAGAAAGGTAAACAAGGCTATTGTTATATCTCACTCTACAGGGAGAAGGTAAATTGTGAGGAGGTCTGAGCTGGATGCTGCAGCTCAGACCGCATGGCTCTTCCAAGCCACTCTTGAGTTTCACCAGTGTAACTAAGCCATGTTTTGTCACCTGAAAAGCTGTATGGAAAAGCACATTTGAAGAGTTGGTAAGTAAACTATTTTTAACTTCCCAAATGTGTGGACTTTTTCTATGCTGGGAAAGAGGGAAACTTCGGAAGGAACTTAGAAGGGCATATTTTAAAAGTCTAACAGCCTATATTTCCACGTTTTAATTTGCTGCAGATTTTGTGGTTTTCAGTCTTTGCTGGGGTTCTCTCACCAAAGTGTACTTGCCCCAAGCTTGGATTTTGGCATCCGGGAATGCTCCTTTCATACCTATTTTATTTTTCCTTGAACAAACCATTTCTCATATGCTTGTTTCTTATATCTGATAATTAATACTGCAGCCTAGCCAACAGTCTTTATAAATGGTTAAGAGACTTCGTGGCAGTGAAAGATGACAAGGCTTTTTCTATTTCCATCTGCTGCTATTGCTCTTGTAATCTAATTTCCCCACCCAGTTACCAACAACCTCATGTACTTACAATACGCCTCATTGAAATAAACATTAAGTCTTTCCTGCTGCAGTGGTGAGTCTCCGTGGTAGTTTCCCGTGGTATCGATTCCATGTTCAGCGCTTATGACTTCCCAGAACTGAAAGAGGAAGGTAAAAAAACAGAGAATAGTAGTGACATGCCAGTAACAATACTGATGGGACCCTATCATATTTCCGCAATATTGGTGCCACCTTGGAAAAAGCCTGCCTTTGTGTTACCACAAGTGGATAATAAGCTTGGGAATGTAAACAGCGTTTCCATGTGCTCTGGTATCCCATTGTGCCTGATGTAGTTTAGTCATGCTGGCCACATGACCCGGAACTCGGGTGCCAACTTTAATAAAATATTGTGGGGGCCCAGGTAAGCCCCGCCCTGCATAATCGATCACATGATACAATGCACACACACCATTGGAATGGGAATGCCCATCAACTTTTTGGAGGCCTGGCCCCCTCAAATATTTTATTGTGGGGGCTGAAGCCCGCATGGTGCCTAGGAGTTGGCTCCTTTGACCTGAAAGTGGAGATGAGTGCCACACCCCATAGGAGAATTTGACTGGACTTAACCGTCCAGGGGTCCTTTACCTTTACCTTACCTATTAAGTCCATAAAGCTCTGTACGTGATATATAACTATCCACCATGCATTATTTTGGACACCTATAGCATGTCTCCTTTTACTCGTTTTTTCTCAAGTCTAAAATCTCCCTGGTGCTCTAGCCCAGGAGTCAGCAAACTTTTTCAGCAGGGGGCCGGTCCACTGTCCCTCAGACCTTGTGGGGGGCCGGGCTATATTTTGCAAAAAAAATAAAATGATCGAATTCCTATGCCCCACAAATAACCCAGAGATGCATTTTAAATAAAAGCACACATTCTACTCATGTAAAAACACCAGGCAGGCCGCACAAATAACCCAGAGATGTATTTTAAATAAAAGGACACATTCTACTCATGTGAAAACACGCTGATTCCTGGACTGTCCGCAGGCCGGATTTAGAAGACGATTGGGCTTGATCCAGCCCCCAGGCCTTAGTTTGCCTACCCATCCTCTAACCCCTTGATCATCTTGGTAGCCCTTTTCTGAAACTTTTCCTGTCCCAGCACACACATGACATTATTTCTAGACAGGTGTAAACTCTGGTGTAGGTATGGAAGCCTGCACGTGCTAATCAAATAAGATATGGGAAAGGTCTCCCCAGGTGATGGTAGTGTCCCACATTTTCTTCCTACACCAGGAGATATCCTTGTCGGGAGAGCATAACACGTGAGCCAGTCCTGCAACCAGGCAGACTTTTAACTGGAAGCAGCACACAAAACCAGAATAACAGGAGGCATCTATCTAGCCTCCCCACTCCCCACATCCAGCCCGGCTGTCTCTTTATCTGAAACAGCAGGCAGTCATGCATGTGGGCACACCCTCCTCCTGTAGCCACCAGCCTTTTAAATGCCTCTTGTCTCTTGTTCACAATCCATTTGTGTTTAGAATGCTTCCATTTACATGCATGTAAATAGCCTCGCTGGGACAGAGCAAAACCTCCCAGCATGTCATGGAAGACTAGCCCCGTTGTTTGTCCCCTGCACAAGCATGGTATACACTCCCTTTGACTGTGTGGAGGTTGCATTTAGCTGTCATGGCTACTAACCGCTGAATGAAAGACCCTTCATGTAAATCCTCTGTTTGCTACTTCATTGAGAATTCCTAATACTGCTGCCATTTCCTACCAGCTGTACCGGTAGTTACAACAAGGTTCCTCGGGGTATATAATATGTGAAACAAAAGTGCCACCAGAACTTTGGCTGCTCATCTTACTGACATCTTATTTATTTACTTAGTACAGTTTTACGACACCCACATAACAAGGTTCTCCGGACCATTTCCTGGAAACATTAAAAACACAAAGTATTTCTCCAACCCACCCTCCCCACAATGCCCTTCTGCCAAGCGAAATTGTGGACGAGAGAAATATAAACTTTCAAATATCAGGTTCTTTCACAAAGGCTGTTATCCTAAATATATGTACAAGGAAAGGAATGAACACCACTGAAACTTTGTGAATCTTCAGCGTACCAAATTGTGCTGTAAAACCTATGTTTCCTGTTTGAACTCATTGATATGCATCTACCGGTAGATGAAATGGCTGGCTATCTGGTGGCTATTTGGAGTATGAGGAGATGACTGATATACCGTATCTTACACACTTCAGGGTTGATGTTATTTTAACCAAGTTTGCTCAAGGAGGGCATTTCAGTAGCATCCCAATTCACCTTTGTCCAAATTCGCTTTAAATCCAGTTATTAAAGGCAGCATTGCCTTGTCTCTTAGAAACGTTATTAAAAACCAGCTTCCTACCTTCGATCCTATTTGGTTTCCACACTGGCCGATCTGAACGTGCACAATTTCACGCATTTTGAACAGGATTTGGTGGGGAGAGTGGATTCCAGCTTTCCCAAATGTGCCTCTGTGGAACAAGTGATCGCTCTCGTACTGTCAGCTGTAGCCACTCTTATCATTGGCAAAATGCGGCTCGTATAGCGAATGCTACACACACGAAAACAAACCACCCCACAGCTCCGCAGGGGAGTTCCTGGCACTCCCACCCTGCAGACTCACAAGAGTTCTGATAGGGCATTGACAAGCAACTCCCTTAAAGCCTTCTATTTAAGTGATGGGTCTGGAACATTTTTCACCCCAAAGGTCGCATTTCATAGAATCACAGAATCGTAGGCTTGGAAGGGACCCCAAGGAACATCTAGTCCAGGGGTGGCCAACTCCCAAGAGACTGCAATCCACTCACAGAGTTAAAAACTGGCAGTGATCTACCTCCTTTTTGGGGTTCAGGTCAAAGTTGTTGAGTTTTTTTCAGGGAGGAGGTAAAATGTTGAGCTTTATTTAGGGGAGCCACAGTTGTTCAGCTTCTTTGCCAATGATCTACCAGTGATCTACCGCAGATGTCCAGTGATCTACCAGTAGATCACGATCTACCTGTTGGACATGCCTGATCTAGTCCAACCCCCTGCAATGCAGGAATATGCAGCTGTCCTAAACAGGGACCGAATCTGGCTATGGAATATAGATAACGAACCACAGTTTATTAATACCTTTGAGTTTCTTTTGTTGGCTTTTGTTGCTATTGTTTTGTTTTTAATGCTTGAGTTGCATTATGGGGCAACACACACACACACACACACACACACACACACACACACACACTCCAAAACAGAAACCAGGGTAGGAGCGGCCCAGATGGATAGACTATATCAGAAGATGGGAAGCAAAGGACTGTTGGCTGAGACATGAATGAAGATTATCTGGTCCACCTTCCTGCGGTGAAACACAGGCTCCTTACAGAGTAATCTATATTGTAGCATTTCACAAACAGACATGTTGTGGTGAGGGTGGAGGGAAGTCGCAGGTATCAGAATAAGTGATTGGCGGTCTTGTTGAATCAAGTACTTGTGCAAAGGAAGGCTGGTTGCCCCGTGCTGCAGTTAGGTCAGCAGCAAGTGGTGCTGGTGCCCATTTTGGACTGGTAGAATGGGAGGCCAACAGTAGGTGGCGCCAGAGCCAACAATAGGTGGAGGCAGATAATTCTAGTTTTATCTCCATCTTTCTCCAGGCTCTGTGCTGCAGCGGACAGCACAACAATGCTGTAGAATGGAGTGCAAGAGGCAGGGGGTGTTTAATTTTAGCGTTGCACAGGACACCGCTGAAACTCGAGGGCCCAAAGTCTGCCACTGGTGCCACCCCCTGCCTTTTGAGTGGTTATAAGTAAGAAGGCAAGCAGATGGGGGTGGGGAGAGGAACACTCCAGCTGTGACTTCTAAGGTTGCGCACACAGTATACCTTCAATGCACATTCAAAGCATGTTCTGTCCCTCAAAGAATTATGGGCGCTGTAGTTAACCCATCACAAAGTTACAATTCCCAGCAACCCCTTAGGAAACTACAGTCCCCAGAATTGTTTGAGGGGTAGAATGTGCTTTAAAGGTAAGGTGTGTCCTCAGAGAGAGGGTCTTTTGTTGGACCGTGGGAGGGAGCAAGAAATGTGCTTCTGAACCTAGGTCATATGAGCAGTTCTGCTATCAGGTGCTTCCTTTTTTAAAAACAGAGGTTCCTTTCTAACCGCACAAGTTTCACCTCACAGCCTTCGTCTTCCCACACCATGTGAATGTGGTCCTGAAAACAGTTTCATCAAGACCTTGGATGTTGCATCACAGACGCTGTGGAAGCCACAGCAAAATATGTCTCATTCTGATAGAGGCAAGCTTCTCTGTATCTTTTAAGTGCACCAAAGTCTCCAGCAGCCTTTATCCGTCGGAAGGGTGGAAGGAGACGCCTCTACACAATAGCTCCACTGCACTGTGTGACAACACAATGGCGGAATTTTTGCTCCTGCCGCGGCTTGGTTAGGTGAAGGAGAAATTAAGCACATTTTTTATAGATACCTCAAATTGGGGCCAAATTCTGATACAAATAGGGAAATGTGTCAATGGCTCAGGCTATAGCTGGGATGGGGCAGAGCAGGGAAGATAGATAAAAGCAAGGCACTCAGATTAAGCATGGGCTATACAAAAACAAGTTCAGGATTAGCTCCAAGATGCTGAGTGTTGTACACCACGCCAATATCCAAGCAGTGAGGGGTTCCAGGCATTTACCCAGGGTTCGGTTTCCTTGGAATGAAGGTCAGCGAAGGCTGTGATGCCTTTAGGATAGATGGCTTTATTGACACACATATACAACATGAGCTTGAGATCGAGGGGCTCGCAGCATTAACACACCAGAAGATCTTTCTTCCCCATTAGTTGCAGCTTTGGATCCAGCACAGATCAAGCATGTCTCTGTGTCCCCGGGTTTTCAGCCTGCTTCCAGCTCAGCTCACACACAGCGCATTGGCTATTGTTCTCCTCCTACCTAGCAGCTAGGTGAGCGGGGTGGAGGAAAGACTCGCTCATTAGCCTGGAGGGCACCATCACTTAGTTGTAGCACTTGCAAACTAGCTCATTGTTTTGGGGTGCGATGAGGGCAACATTTGGAAATGCCCCTGCTCCATTTGGAGTTCAGAATCATGGCTTGTGTTTATAATGGCTGGTACATCTGGACTGGTTCAACTGGAACATATAGGCTTGTCAGTAGTACAAAATAATTCCGTTTGGGTGCTGTGTGGGATCACAGGAATTAAAAGGTTTTTATTTTTTATGGGGTTTTTTTAGTACTCACACACAAAACACATTCTTTACTCTCCCTTTTTTTTAATCCCTGTCATTTCTTAGTGGCAATCCCCTTTTGAGTAACACAAATTTTCCATATGCAGACTTTGCCCAATGTGTTGCCAGCTGATAAGGAACAGGGACTTCACATCATCAAAAAAACCACAGTGCGTTTAAGGATATGGCTGAAGAGGTGGTTTCGATATATTCCCTCACACACATATACAACCTGAACATAGGATGGAGCAACTCACAGTATTCACACCCCAACAGATACTGTATTGCCTCCCCTTTAGGTTTCCAGCGAAGCTCCAAGTCTCAGCTTAGTTTCAGCAGAGCAATACATGACTCTGTGTCCCTAGCTTCCAGCATATGCCAAAACTCTTTCTCACTATATATTGCCCTCCCCGGCCTAATGTTCTCCATCCCAGGATGACAGAGTGGCTGGGGAAATCCAGCAAGATGAGTGGGGTATAAATAATAAAATTGTTGTTGTTGTTGTTGTTCGGCCAGCAAAGCTGGATTTAAGACAGAATGTCTGGTTCTGCCACACTGGGTGCCCAGCCTATCAGGAGTTGCAACTATGATGCCATGAATTGAGCAGATCAGAAGGCAAAGGTGGGTTGTTGTTGTTTTCTGCTGAATTTCGACCTTGCACAGGGGGCTGCTGAAATTTGCAAGACCAAAGTCCACCCCAGCAGCCAGGTGAGGTGGGAAAGGGCCCACCCATTTGTCTCTATGGCAACAGAATGACCTCTTTGCATAATGTAACTAGCAAAAATATTAGCTTAGCAGAGGGACCGGTTTGAATGGTTCCCCAGCCTCTTCTCGATTTTAAGCAGGCCTGGAAGGGCCCCAGACTACCATGCACCCCAAAACTAATATGTATGGATATGCCTTCAGGGGCCCACACACAGCTGAACTCTTTGTCCACAACAGGAGCGGGGAACCTTGGACCGTCAGATGTTGCTGAACTACAACTCCCATCAGCCCTAGAAAGCATGGCCAAGGGCCAGGGATGAGGGCAGTTCTAGTTCAGCAACAGCTGGTGCGGCAAGGTTGCCCATAAATATTTTGGTTCTAAATACAGAAGTGAATCAGATTGACAGTTGAATCTTACATCAATACCATCAACAAGCCAGTGTCCTCTATCCGCAGGCAGTAGTCTAGGGGAGCCCAGTCCACAACTTCTTATCCCATAATAAATGTGTTAAGTCTTTTAAGGTGCCACAAGCAGCAGACTAAGGGTTCCCCCATCTGGAAATGGCAAGGTCCGTGCCATTACAGCAGGAGCAACCAGGAACTCTCAGTGGGACAGTTATTATTTTCCCTTTATAAAAAACTTCTTATTCAGCAGCGACATCGCAAAAAAAGAGCACACCAAAAGAGAAGAGCAAAAGAGGAAAAGGAAGAAAGAAAGAAGGAAGGAAGGGGGAAAGGAAGAAAACAATATGAAATATAATGAAGTAATAGCCCCTGTTCCCGACACGTTGGTTACAAAACTCCCCCCCCCCCTATAAAATTCCCTAACAAAGTAAAGCAGTAAACATCCGGATCAAGTGCTGTGGTTATCGTGGGGACTTAAGCCCTCCGACCCTTTAAACAGTCACGTGCATTTCTTCACATGACTGCCGGGACAACTGCTTTGCATGCAGACTGTCCCAGGTTCAGTCTACAGACAGGGGTGAGTAGGACTTCCCCGTCTGAAATCCACTGCCAGTCAGTGTTGACAAGTCTGACTAGGTATATGGCACCTGCTTAACTGCTGATCCCTACTCTGATTATTTATTTATTTATAAAAAACAAAAAAGTGTGTCATGGTCGTAGCAGCATCCCGGACATTTGACCGGTCTTCCGCCCGGACACTGCTGCAGCCGCCGCGATATTCCGTATACATCTGGGAAATTCTGGACGTATGACAACCCTGCCACTATCCTCTGTCTGGCTCTGTCTGCCAGACTCAGAATGAATTATCTCAACGAGTTGTTTTAAATTACCTGTACTTTCTTCTGACCCCAAGTGCTCAGAAGAATCTGTCAAAATCCTCCTACAATTTCTGTGTTTTTCTTTGTTCACTTGATTTAGGAGGCTGTGGGGGGCAGCTGGCTACGCCCATGCTGTGGGGCCCTCCTCCCTTGACCCACAGTCCTCTGGGCTTCCCCTCCAGCTAAAACCGGACCCAGAAAAGCTCCCAACACTGCCGTTTCCAGACGTTACGACGTGCTAGGGGAGATAAACGCGGGGGGGGGGGCGCCACGGACTCTCCCTCGAAGCACGCGAAGTAACTCAGGCGTCCTCCAACCGCGGGCGGGCGCAGCCTGCGTACGTGAGAACGACGGGGCCCTTTGCGCGTCCACGTCGGGCGCGTGCGCAGGCTCTGTCCAGTGCTCCGTCCCTCCCAGGGCTTTCTCGTCGAAAGTACCGTTTCTCTGCCTTTGGCTCTAAGGCGGAGAACAGGGCGACGCCTGCAGCCACCATGCCCCCTGCGGGGACTTTCCAGGGAGAAGCCGGTCAGCTGCTTCTCCCCGCTTCCCCCCGCCCACGCTCCCCTTCTCCCTCCTCCCACCCCGTCGGGGGAGTCGCCCGAAGGCTGTCCTCTCGGAGGGGCCGGCCTGGTGCCTCCTCCTCCTCCTCTGATTTGCGCAGCCTTGCCTCAAAAACTTTCCCTTTCGAAATTGCCGGCACAGATTGAGACCCGGCAACCGCAGGAACAGCAGCGAGCAGCAGCAGCAGCAGCCACCTCTCGGCTCCTCTCCCCAGAAGGACCCAGGAGTCCGGCGTTTGCCGCGCGAGGATGACCCCGCCTGGGCGCCTCCTCCTCCTCCTGGCGCTCGCCGCTGGCGCCCTCCTGTGCGCGGCGTCCGTAGCCGGCGTCTACTTCAAGGAAGGGCAGAGCTGCCACAAGCCGATGGCCAAGAGACCTCCGGGGATCAGGTAAGCGCCCAGTCGTCTTCCGAACCCGGATCTCCATCCTGCCGGGTTGGAGAGGCGCTGGCCAGATTTGGAGACGCTGTTGCGGCGCTTGAGGGCGCGACAGGACGCCAAACGCGCCTTGGAGCGCTCTTCTTTTGTCTGGCCTTACATAAAGAAATGCGGGGTAGTAGCATATCGCTGTCACATATAGAGCCAAGCAAATAGCCTCTATGAATTTGTCCTATTTCCTTTCCACGGAGGTCCTGCGGTCTCCTGGTTCTGCAGCCTGTCTGTGGCTTTAACAGACAGGAGATGTGGTGTAGCGCAGTACTTCCCAATTTGTGGTCAGCAGACCCCAGACAGTCCAGTCTGCGGCACCACTCACATAACAAAAACTACAATAGCGATATCCAAATTTTCAAAAGTAGGGGGTTCATGTTTTGGCTTTTCAAAAACAAAGGATATGCCATACTTAGCTAATTGGGAATCACTGGTGTAGGGGTTAAGCGTGTCCAACTACCGTAGTACTTGGGAGACCAGGGTTCAAGTCTCCACACAACTATGAATCTTGCTGGGTGACCTTGGTCCAGGCACAGTTTCTAGCAGAGCTGCCTCACAGGGTTGTTCTGAGGATAAAATGGAGGGAGTGAGAGCCATGGGTGCCACCTTAAGCTCTTTGGAAGAAAAGTGGGAAATAAATTAAAATTAAAATGCCTGGGCAGGCTACACAATAATGCACATTTGGGGTGGGGGCTTGCTTTCAGTTTGGTGGGTCTTTTCTTAGAGCCCTAACTTTGGGGAGGACCATAGATTACCTACTTTGGAGCCAGAGGGTTCCAGGTTCCAATCCCCGGCATCTCAAGGTAGGGCTGGGAAACTGACTCCTGCCTGAACCTTTGGAGAGCTGCTGCCAGTCAGTGCAGACAGTGCTAGATGGCCTGACAGCTTCCCATGTTCCAACTGCAAAAGCTGGGAGATGTATCTTAAATTCCACCCTGCAGCTCACAAGTCACTGCTCCAGGGTTTACTTCTTAATGCTGTTGCTCCCATAAGATGGCAAGAGGCTGCATTAAGTGCTCGAGACTGGTTAGCATGTCTGTTTTGAGGAAGTTTGTTGCTAGCAGCTGCCGTGTGACTGCCCAGCAGAAAGATGGAGGGAATAATGACAAAGCAGTGGAGGATTTTCCGGCTGACACCCCTTCTCAGATAAAGGGGGGGGGGAAACAGTCACCTGCTTTCTTCTGTCCTCTCCCCATTCTCCAACAGAACCTACCCTCGTCCCCATGAAAACTTGGACATCTCAAAACTACCCAAGAGCTGGGACTGGAGAAACATAAATGGAGTCAACTATGTGAGTGCCACACGCAACCAGCACATCCCACAGTACTGTGGGTCGTGTTGGGCTCATGGCAGCACCAGCGCCTTTGCAGGTATGGAGGTGCATGGGATGGTTGGCAGGGCATCTGGTGGGCATCCTTTATCCATTCCCACATCAAGTACAGAGAGGGTGCTTTCACGTGGCCATCTATCATGGTGTTTGGAGCAATCAAGTATTGTGCAACATCCACGTGACGTTGCTCTCATCGGAAAGCCAGCCCATATTAAACCCCCATCCCACTTATTTAATCCAGGTTTATTTCTATAAACATTTTTATTAGATTTTCCAATTTAAATACCTAATCCATCTTCCAATTATACAAATTATAAAAAATCAATTGAACATTTTTCCAAATCTTCTGCCAAATTATACAAATTTATCGACTTCCCATGCTCCAGACTCAGAAGGCCTCTGGCCCTCTTTTTACGCTGCAATTCTTTCCCGCCCGGTGTCCATATCTTATTCCATAACCTTGTTGTTTTCCTTCTTATTTAATCTAGGTTTAATGGTTAATTGCTAACCTAGTTAATGGTTTACCATGCATTCCCCCTTCTGAGATAAAATATTTTTTTCCCCTTCCAGTAGCATCTTAGAGACCAACTAAGTTTATAATTGGTATGAGCTTTTGTGTGCATGCACACTTCTTCGTATCTGATACCAATGACAAACTTAGTTGGTCACTCTATAAGGTACTACTGGAAGGGGAAAAATTATTTTGTTTCGACTACGGCAGACCAACACGGCTACCTACCTGTAACTAGAACCCTTCTGAGATGTTTGTCTTCTCCTTGCGGGGAAAACAAACCATGATCACTGGCGCAATGCTGTGTCTCAACCAGGAACTGTGGTTTGTTCCGCTTCTGCAAACCACAATGAGGCAGTCAAAAATGCGCCTCCCCCCTATAGATCAGCCTTCCCCAGCTTGGTACCTTCCAAATATTTTCCACTTTTTCTACTATGCCTTCAATCAGCATATCAGACGATAACGAGGGATGGTGAGTGTTGTAGTCCAAAACTCATGGAGGACACCCAAGTTGGGTAAGGGAGATGAAGCAGAAAAACCTGGGAAGGGGAATTAAATGAAATATTCTGGAGGTTAGCCATAGCTGACTGGCTGGCTGGAACTTTGAGGATAAACATTCCAGGCTACAACGTTTTGTCGCAGGGCTCAGTTGTTCTATTGGTTAACTTAAAATGTTCTCTGAACTATAGAATGCTGCAGGTCCCTATATATACAGGATATATCTGGGTTCCCCAGTGTGCACCTTCAGAGGAGATTCCCACCCCTGCCAGTTTTTTCCTCCTGTCAAAAGAGTATTCTGCGTTGCCCACAGGAAGCTGCAAAAATGTCCTTATGTGCCCCCAAGCCCAAAAAACTTGTCTTACTCATGATGGCGTTATGCCTGGTAGGGTTTAAATACTGGAGATCTCTGGACACAACCCTCTGTGATCTTCAGTTTGTATGTTTGGGGCTTAATATTAATGGAGAAATTGACTAGCAAGGTTCATGAAAGAAAATGACACAAGACATTTAAGGGTTTTTCCAACACCAGGTTTAATTTTGTTACATGCGCTTCAAAAAAAGGGGGGGGAACACGCTTACAAACCACCAGAAACTCACGAGGAAGTGTGGAATGATGTTTATTTCTTTTTTAAAAAATGTAACCAAGCAACCTTTGTTTCTTTTGTAATTTGTATCAACGGGTTATGTTTGAGTTCCGCTACAGTGGGAGGAACCAAATGTTGCGAATCTGTTTATTCTTTAAATTCAATAAAAGGTAGTTGATTAAAAAAAACCTGTCTTCCACCAATTGCTGGTTTGTCGTCCCCCAGATCGCATCAACATAAAGAGGAAAGCTGCTTGGCCCTCTGCATACCTGTCGGTCCAGCATGTTCTCGACTGCGCCAATGCTGGCAGCTGCCATGGGGGAGACCACAGGGCAGTATGGGAATATGCTAATGAGCACGGCATCCCAGATGAGACCTGCAACAACTACCAAGCTAAAGATCAACGTGAGTTTATCTTACCTGCTTATCTAGCTCGGTGGTTCTCAAACTTTTATCTCTGGGCCACACTTTCAGAATAGAAATTTGTTTGCGCCACGTCGAATTTTTTTAATTGATGGGCATACCGTTTGCTACTCTGCCTCTGGCAGCAAACATACAGTGCAATGTTCCTATCTTCAATAGCGTTTTTCTCTCTCAACCCCCTCCCCCCAAACTACTCGCTATCTCCTCCAATCTCTTCTAGTCTGCAACTTGGTCAAAAAACTCTGTTTTGTTTTTGTTTTTTACACATTTCCCCTTTTCTCGCAAGCAGTGTGTTAAGGGGATATGGTGAAACCCTAATGCAAACTGTTGGTGCACAGATTTCTGCTTGTGAAATAAGACTTCCTTCCCTCTCCTCCATTGCACTTACCCTGTGCCCTCCCCAATTCTGTTCCAGGACATTGGGGGGGACGGGGGACAAGTCCTATAACAGATTTTGGGGGGGTGTGGTGGCAAGGAGGAGAGGGGGAGCTTGCTCCATTGTGCAAAGAGAACTCATTGCGGTGAAGGAATGTTCGCTGAGCACTACGTTCGAGTCCACCCTTCATTTCATTGTTTATAACCACTGGATGAAAGGAAAGTTTCTTTCAGTTAAATGCGCCTGTTCATTTTTCAGAATGCAAGAAGTTTAACCAGTGCGGGACCTGCATTACTTTTGGTAAATGCCAAGCGCTACAGAATTACACCTTGTGGAAAGTTGGAGATTATGGAAATGTCAGTGGGCGAGAGAAAATCATGGCAGAAGTCTATGCAAATGGACCCGTCAGGTACAGAAACTAAACGTTTGTGGCCAGTGTCTGGGTAGTAACACATGAAAGCATGCAAATAATTGCAGTTATTTCAAATAGCCTATTGCAGTGGTGCAAGAAAGACCGGTGGCTCTGTTCATCTGGTTTTGGAATTTGCCACATTTATGTTATACTTTATTAAGCCAGTGCCAATTGAGAACTTTCGTTATGCTTCAGAAGAAACTGGCACACCCACCCACCCCATACATTTAAAGCACAGGACTTGCCCCCAAAGAATTCTGGGAACTGTAGTTCATCAAGGGTGCTGTGAATTGTAGCCCTGCAAAGAGTAAACTCCCACTCCCAAGATTCTTTGAAGGAAGCTATGTGCTTTAAATTTATGGGGTGGATGTGACCAGTTGATTTGTTCATTGATACAGTGATTTGTCAAGTGATTGGACCAAGTAATTTGTCCATTGATTCAGTACATTGTCCAATTGATTTAGTGGCCTCAATTTGTTGATTATGTGGCAGCAGGTGACTAGCTAACAGAACAATAAGTTTTGTCCTCCTAGAAGAGATGCTAAAGGTGGAAGCTGACTTCGGGGTGCACCGGGAAGCAGCTTTGATATTACTTACAAAGCTTGTTTGTTTCACTGGCAGGAGTAAAGGATGAAGCTTCAAGAAAAGGCCTAGGCGATTATGGCTCCAACCTACCAAGGGGCAAGTTAAAATAACCTCTGCTCCTTCCCACAGCAGCTTTCTATTTAAAAATATTATTGATAATAATTTCATTATTTATACCCCCCACCCATCTGGCTGGTCTTTGCTCATGAGATAAAGCTTGAAGCTCTTGAAGCAGGTTATGACTTTTGCGGTGCTACCTAGAGTGGGCATTGAAAGTTTCAACTTATCAATACTGTAGCGTCTTAAGGCTACTTTGATGTCATTGTTCTGTTATTCTTTAAAACAGCTGTGGGATCATGGCCACTTCGAAGCTGGAAGCATACACTGGAGGAATTTATAAAGAATACAGCGCCCTTCCCGTAATAAACCACATAATTTCTATTGCTGGCTGGGGCATAGAAAATGGAACTGAATACTGGATCGTCCGGAACTCTTGGGGACAGCCATGGGTAGGAAGGACAGAGCAGCCATAAATGAGACTCTCCCTCCCTCCCTCCCTCCCTCCCTCCCTCCCTCCCTCCCTCCCTCCCTCCCCCTCCCTCTCTCTCTCTCTCTCTCTCTCTCTCTCTCTCTCTCTCTCTCTCTCTCTCTCTCTCTCTCGTGTGTGTGTGTGTGTGTGTGTGTGTGTGTGTGTGTGTGTACACAACATCCAGGGGGCCAAAGATTCCCCACTCCTGCTTTAATAGGAAGGAATTTAGCCCTTCATATTTTATTACAGCTTTCTGGCAGGCCCCAAGAGCAAACCCTACTTGTACAAAGATTGGCAATGTGTTTTGCAACTACTGTATAAGCACTTGGAGTTTGGTCCAGAAATCTGTACCCGCTCCCACGTGTGAGAATCTTCTTCTGAATGCCACAGGATCACTTGCCTGGGAGTGTTTAGGTGCAAGACCACCAGAGCTGATTAAAAACCCCAATGGATTGTGTCCATTTAGGGATCAGGAAATGGTGTGGTGCCTGGTAAGCCAGAGGCATTAGAAGGGTGTTTGTGTTTTAGCAATAGACCAGGCCATTTCAGGGGTGTGTGTGGATTTTGGGACTTTAGCCCACCTTTTCCTTCCTTCCCTCTGGCAGGTAAATAAATAGTTGTGTGTCTGTCGTGCCTTACCTTGCCTGCAACACCCAAATATCCCACTGCACCAGAGGTTTCCAAAGGTTGTTGGATCACAACTCCCATCATCCTTGATCACTGGGGCTGATGGGCATCCCAACAACATCCAGAGAGCCACAGGTTGCCTAATCCTACATTACCCCCTCCTGCATGCCCTGGGGCAGATCCAAGACAATTGCCCTCATTCCTTCCAACGTGTACACAATCAGTTTTTGTTGGGTGAGGGTTTTCAGTGTAGCAGCAGCAGCAGCAGCAGCAAAAGTGTCACTTGAGCCCATGACTAATGCAGTTTCCCATCTTGCAGGGTGAGAACGGCTGGCTCAGAATTGTTACGAGTGCCTATAAAGGAGGCAGCGGAGGGCACTATAACCTGGCTGTGGAAGAAGACTGTGCTTATGGAGACGCCGTACTTTCTTGAATTCTGCAATGGATCACAGAGCCCTTGTTTGCACTCCTGATTTTGAAACGAAATGTATATCCCAGCAAGATTTCCCTCCTTCTCGTGAAAGGGAAAGAGATCACGCTGCTTGTTTGCATATAACTTCTCCAGCAAGGGGGGGGGGGGAGAGAAACAGCTTTTTTTCCTGCTTGGAAGCTTTCCTAAGTTATGATGATGTAGGTGGAAAAGGCTTTGCGGTGTATGTGACGTATGGATCCCCATCCAGCTAAAGTGGGCTGAGTCTTTGTGTTAAGCAAAATGCTGGACCTCCAAAATACCCAAAATACCTTAATAGTGTTTCCATGCAGCCAGTGCCTACTTTAAATCAGATTGCCTCTATTTCTGGACACAGAGTTTGGGAGCTGAAAGGGAGAGCATAGCAGGGAAGGGGGCAGAGCCTGTCATTACTCGTTGCCTTCAATGCAGGCTTACTGGCGCCATTTCTTGCTGTGCATTGCAAGAGTTGCCTCTGTTGCTCCAGCCACTTTTGACTCTGGCCCCAACCACCACTTGCCTCTGGAAGGCTGCGTTTGACCGTGTAGCCCTTGATTTCCAGCTCCTCTCCCTGCTACTTAATTCTGTTCCCTGGAGAACCTCAGAATGAGGCTAATATCCCTGATCCTTGCATTCAGGCTCTGCAAGCATGGCACCCCATGTAGCATTGGCATACTGGAGATGCACAGTCCAGGGAAATCTATGCATTCAGTTTAAACGCAGCCCACTATATGGGTTGGTTGCTATTGTGCATCCAGTATCACATTTCAGTTCAAAGCCCCATTAAAACGCAGCTTGAGCCTCAATGCCCATTGAGTCACAGCTAAGTATTGGTGAATAGAAGGCATTGCTTTCCTTTTTTCGGGGGTGGAGAGAAATCGTGCAGCAGTTGGGAGCAGACCAGTTGGAGAATTCTATGCAAGATAATATAGGATTTTTGGCTATTGAACTGTTTACTGTGTGTGAGACACGTGTTTTTAAATCTGAAAACTGCTTTTTCCACATTCAGGGATAATTCCTTCAGGAATGCTCAATACTGGGGGGCGGGGATTGCTCAACAACAATCTTGTGAGGGAGACAAGGCTGAGAAAAATGAGACCTGCCTCAAGTCGCCCAGGGAGCTTCATGCACGAATGGGGATTTGAACGTGGCTTGTTCTAACACTGTCTAATTTGGAAGGTGGCAACATGATGCCTCTTGCAGAGCCCACAAAAGATCTCGGAAAATATTCCTTTTAAACTCCCTCGGTGAGAGCCTGCTTGCTCTTGCCGCTCATCTCCTGTTTGCACTGGCTGAGTCTTTCCAACATTGAGCATGCCCCCTTAAACATGCCCACATTTCATTGGGTCCTACGACTTGGCACCCACCCACCCTCCCTTCTGTCCTGAAAGGAGCAAAGGACACCCTGAGTGTGTGTGGCAATGGCTAATGTAGGTGCCTTTAAAAAAAATAAATTGATTGGGGAGGGTGAAAGGCCTGCACCATGGCTCCCCTAGCTCTGTTCCTGCTCTTTTCGAAGGAGCGGCCATTTTTGTGCCATTCCATGCCCTGTGGACACCCACGGCACTTTATCAAGATTCCAGATGTGACCCCGGGCCCAAAGAATTTGCTTCCCCCTGTCTAACCTTTCCCTCTTCTGTGTACAAGGTGCTCTACAGCCTTTGCCTATTCTGTGAGTTGCTGCAGCCGTGCCATTGTAGCCATATGCCTCTACAAAGAAAGGTTGGTGCCAGTGCATAAGAAGCCGGCACTCTTGTTTTAAGTGACAAACTTAGGGACAGTGTTTTTCTGCTGAAACATCCCAGAGATGGGAATGGAGGGGAAAGAGCCAGAGGCCTGTGCTACTGATATAAAATTATAGTCCACGGTCTTCTTTTTTCAGTGTGCTATTTTTTTAATTTTTACAAATTGTAACTAATAACAAAATTTGTACA